>NC_086155.1:142375869-142714619 GCF_035149785.1 Candoia aspera
GTGCTTAAATTTGCTGTATTAGCTTTACTTTAATTGTACTATTTTTAAATTATTATTATTATTACACCTAGATTTCATAGGGTTAAAGTGGTGGATAAATCACATACATGAATGAGAAACATCTATTTTAAAAACTATAGTTATTGACAGAATGATAATTTATTTGCTCACAAGGACCATCAATCTCTATTTTGTTTAAAATGTACTAGTCATCTCCCCCTCACCCTTTCTCACTCTATCCAGTTGTCTAAAGCCTGTCTCTCTTCTCTTTCCACCTCTAAGTTCTATTACCTTTCAGTACTCGTTGCATTTTTCTACAGCTTCCACAATTTCCAGACATATTTGCTGGAGTTATTTTTTTAATAAGAATTTTATTAGATTTAAAGCAAAGATAAAACTACAAAAAAGCAAAAAAACAACAAAAAGGAAAAAAAACTAAAAAGATGTGAAAACACAAGAAGAAAACAATTTTAAGGATTACATAAAGAGGTAACTTCCGACTTTTAACAGCAAGAATATACAGCAATTTCCATAATCAATTCCTTACTCTATATCAAACCAAAATCACATTATTTCTATAAATCATTCCATCAGCACATTATAAAAATCACTACATACAGTTGCTCTCTCCCCTTATATTAAAAAAAGGAAATATATAAACCTCCTAATCAACTCCCCCTCAAAGACAGCATTTATTTAATTATTTCCTTCCTACCACTAATCTATACATTTCTGTCCACTATAATAAAGATCCAACTAAAAAACATATAAATTGTCTGCTCTTGTAATTAATAATACTATAATTATAACAATCATATTAAGCCTAAAACCAAGCATTTATTATTATACCTTATTAATCTTAATCCAAATCATTAAAAAGGAGTGAAGTCAAACAAGTCCTAAAAGCAATCCAGATCAATCTTCTTAAATCCTTACCCCACTTCAAAGTAAACCAAAGCATTTACATATTTCCACAGTACACACAAAGCACTTTTCATAAAGAAATCAAACAGGCCAACTGCCCCCCTTAAAAGCTCCAACTTCTCAGCAAAAAACCTCCCATAGTTAACAACCCCTTCCTTCCCATAACATTCCATCAGAAAAACAATTTCACTTATGGTTGGCAATTCGATCTGTCCCCTTAATTTCTTCAACTCAACAATCCAGTTGTTATCTGGCATTTCAACAGAAGCCTCAATCTCACTGTCAGTAGAAACATTTCTGTTGTTGTCAAGCTCTTCAATTTCTTCCATGACATCCCCAGCCAGATGACACATTTTAGAACTGATGTTTTCTACAATGTCCCAAATATCTTGCATAATAACTTGACAGGAATCAAAAAGAATCCATTTAAGGTCTTGATGGAAATCTGAGAAAGTCTGCCTGAAGTCTTCCATTTCTCACGCAGTAGATTATGGCACCTCATAGGTACTTAACCAGCAAAAATAGAAGATAATAGAATAATCAGAACATGTTTACACAAGTGAAAGTATGATAACAGGCAGTTCCCAGGGAAAGTAGCAGCAGAAAGCTGAAGGTTCAAAACAGCAGATTCAACGTATAGGAAAATATTAAAATCTTAAAATTCAGTGCAGAAATAATAGCAGGGAGACAATTATTTACTCACAATCCTCCTTAGTATTTGGATGGGAAACAAGCCAAAACTTTAAAAAAAGAGTTTTAAAAAATTAATCCCAAAAATAACAATAAGCACCAAGAGAGATAGCTTCTCCTTGCTGTAGAAAGTCTTTCTTAGGGTACATATACTTAAAAAATATATAAATTGGGTGATTTAGAAATGGGCTGGCCAGTCTTAGTGTCCCTTTAAGGCTACAGCGTGGCTTGGAAATGGTCACATCCGAGCCTCCCGGTGTCTTTTACCAGATTAGCGTGAATGCTGTTTGTGATCCTCTGTTAAGACACGGTTCTGGAGGACAGATGGGATGAT
Source organism: Candoia aspera (assembly GCF_035149785.1). NCBI lineage: Eukaryota > Metazoa > Chordata > Lepidosauria > Squamata > Candoiidae > Candoia > Candoia aspera. The sequence continues at coordinate 142,377,818 of NC_086155.1, forward strand.
TCTGAGTATTTTCTTTATGTGGGAAAACACTCTAGGGCATCAGGAAAAACCTGCCTGAGCCCCCCCTCCCCCCACAAATGCCACGTTGTCAGTTCTGCCTGCAGAGCCCGCAGGACAGCTGTTCAGTCCATGTCCCCACCGGAAGTCCATTTGCTGGAGTTATTGAAATGTAGTTCAACACATGTGAAAGACACTCAGTTGAGTCAGCTGCCCCTTGCTTGCAAAGTTTGAATTACTCAATAACTTGTAGATGCTGTGGCTACTACATGTATCACATATGCTTTGGCTACTAACATAACACCTATATGCAAGTGCTTTTGGCTTCTGCACAGAAAGCAAATTGTAGAATCAAAACCAGAAACTGGAATTGGAACATATTATGAAACTGATTAGACCACTAACATATATTCTAATGTTAATCTCATTGTCCAAAGATTAACTAATATTCATGTTTTCTTAGCATTCTTGCATTGGTACAATCCAATTTCACAGGGTTCTTTTTTGTAGGAGCGCATATAACTTTATCTTTGGGCTGGACCATCTGCATTAACCAGTAGGTGTGCATTAGCTTGTTAATTTCCTACTTTTTACATGAGTCAGTTAGCATACAGTATGTTCTTTAAAATTTATTCAAGATATATAAAGCCCTACATGGCATGGGTCCAGGTTACCTAAGGGACCATCTCACCCCCGTCACATCAACCCGTCCCACCTGGTCATGCAGGGAGGGCATGCTACGGACCCCGTCTCCAAGAGAGTTCCATCTGGCGGGGTCCAAGAGGCGGGCCTTCTCTGCGGCAGCTCCCGCCTTTGGAACATCCTTCCCCCAGAAATGTGGTTAGCCCCCTCTCTTCTGGACTTCAGAAAACAGCTGAAAACCTGGTTTTGTCACCATGCTTGGAGTGGGGAGAGGAAGAGCCATTCTTGGGGCTGGTTAGTTCCCTTGCCCTGCAGGGATCAGCCTTATCCCTTTATGGGCTGCATTTGATCTGCCCTTTATTTATAAAATAAATAAAATATATCTGGGTGCTAATGAAAGGCTTGCTGTGTTCAATTGGGTTGGCACTTCTGCAACAGCACTGAATAATTGATATTCAACTTTCTATCAAAACTTTATCCAATGTGATATATTGCCTGCAGTTGTGCAGTACATTTGCATTTCAGTAAACTTGTGATATTTACTGAATGACACAGATTTCTACTCCCAAACTGCATAGCACAGTGACATGGACATGCCCAATCGATTCCATTGTAGATTATGCTTGTTGGTTGCATTGGCGTACTACTCCATTGCAGTTTTCTTTCTGGAAAGTCAATCACTACTTTGACTGGATCATCTTTTAGCTCATATAGAACTCTCCAGCATGCAGTAAAGAAATAAGCTAATGTTAAACTATAAGACAGCCAGTTCAATGTATGATTCAAGGCACTGGATTAGAAACCAGGAGAGAGTTCTAGACTGCTTTAGGCACCAATTCTAGAGGAGTGACCTTGGGGCAGTAATTCTTTTTCAGCATGTTTCCAAGAAAACTGCATGGACTTGTCCAGGTAGTTGCTAGAACTGACCTGAAGGCACAAAAAGAACAAGAACCTCCTATATAGATTAAGTTCGTCAACTGTAGTAAATGAATGTAGCTTGCAGTCCTATATCCTATAAGTAAATCTCATTGACCTCATTGGATTAACTCTAAGTAATTGAGCATAGGCTTGTACAGTTAAACTACGAGGCCATAATATAAACAATGTACTGAGATAAATGCCTTAATATTATTTTGGCCAGCTTAACAGAATTGAGGCATTCATGGATAGATGGATAGCTAAATAGCTAGATGAGACAGAGACAGAGACAAGAGACAGAGACAGAGAGGTGTGCAGAAAGAAGTGTGATGTCCTGTCTTTTGAAAAACTTGATTGGTGTGAGTTGTCTTCATGACAAATTTAATCTCAATATTTATGGAGTTTGAAGAGATTCCTGCTTTGCTGTAGCTTTGACACAATAAATAATGCAATGTGAATAATTCTGCATTGGGAAAGAATGTTGATATTCTAAAGGAAGCTTGTTCTAGCTTTTGATAATCTTTATGAGGCAAAACAAATTGTACATGCATCACTGAATATGCAATTGATGTTAACCCATTGAATTGTTCTGAAATTCAGTCAGGCAGTAGTATTTTATTCAAGCTGTGCAAGCTTCAGTTGCAAGACTTTATATACACAAATTCTTTTGTTATTAAATAGCTACTGGAATCCAGCCAGCCTATAATTAAAGCTGTACTAGTAAGGGTGAGATGAGTGGGCATTAGTTTAGAGTGATAATGTCCTCAGTGTCCTCTGAAACCAACATCTATTTCCAAATCCTTTAAGTTGGGCAAGGTATCTGATAATTTCAATATAATCAAAAGTATTAATAGGATAAGAAAAAACCCATATAAACATTCACATATTTGTGTATAAGCTTTACAGGTATTTTTAAAGCTGTGAGAGTTCTAGGGTTGTATTTTTAATCCCCAAAGAGTTTACAAATTTCTTTGTAGGCCTTTATTTGGACTCCAAACATTTAGCCAGCAGGGTTATACTGACAGCACATCAGCTCTATAAACCTGCAACATTTATTATTATAAGAATTGTTGGGTTCCAGCTTACAGAAAGAAGGAATGGAAAACAATAGAAAAGAAATTTTACAGACTTTTTGAACTATAGCACTGATTCCTTCCAAGGTCTGATTTGCTATTTTTTAAAACACAAGAGAAACAAATCCAATTGGTTTGGCTAAACACGATTCTTAAGGAAAGTTGCACTACTGAGAAACCGTGGCAGTGCTAAAAAAAGGGTTTTTTTTAACAAGCAGTGGAACGCTGATGAGATTCCTTGCGGTTACACTGAGTTACATGGTTGACATTTTCCATAGACTATGAAGCGGAGCTGAAACCCCACTGCTTCTGGACAGTTTTGCTCTGAAGAAAGTAAGCTGTTTCTTTTCTTCCAGTTGCTGATGGAATTTAAGGGACTTTGAGGAGAGGGAGAAACAACTTTTAGGCTTGATTAGATTATGTAAATGTTAGAAATGAACTCAGTCCCCATTACATTTCATCACACTTTCCCACAACAGCAGTGCAAAAATACACCAGAAATAAATTCCATATTATTTCAGCCATACAAGGCTATTAAGAAAAGAAAAACAAGTTCCCCAAATGAGGAAAAAACCTTGAAAATGTGCTAATTCCTGTTCCTTATATTTCCACCAATTTTATACATATTCATATTCCCATTTATTCAATCAGTCTGGAACAACAAACCTTGGACTCCAGTTTCAGTCCCCCTTAGTTAGCTAAAATGTCCCATAATCCCCATCAACATAGTCAGGGCTAAAACTTCTCAAAGGCTACCTCTCCCTATGCACCAATTTCAGTAGTTTAATTACCCCTTGTTACTCCTCTGTATGAAATTAGAACTGCACGGCTAAAACCAGAACCTATTCTCAAGATTATGGAATAGCTTCTTCCAAAATAGGGTCATTTCTCTGCTTCTCTCTTTTTACTTTCACTGTGTTTCCTAATTTGTTTATTTTATTGCAATATTATGGCTAGTTTTTCTGTGTTTATACTATTTTAAAATTAAAACTAGGCCTTTCTTTCATTAATTTGTTTCCTTGCACTTCTCCTTATTAAACTGATGTCTTTTTCTTCATTTCCAAAGATTAAAAAAAAATCATTTAAGGAAGTAGGACAGAAATGCAAAAGAGGAAAAGAATAGACAGGAAATTCATGTTTCACACATGATTTTAATGGCTACAGAAAATAAGCTGTACTAATGAAAATCTCACCCCTGAATGTAAGAGAACAAGGTGTGTTTCATTAGTCTAGGTTCTCAGAGAATATGCTATCTTAAGAGAGGAAAAATAGGTCATGTGAAATTTAATAGAAGCATTGATATTATCCATTGTGAAATATTTAAAATGAATTTGAATTCTCAACTCATTTTAATTATTTATGTGGATATGTATAATGGTTTAGTTTAGAACTATTGATTTAGGATTTTTTCCCTTATTTTATTGAGTGATTTCATAAAGAGAAATCAAGAGTGGAAGGAGAAGGTGGAGTCAGTTGTTTTGCGTGTATATGAAAGTCAAGCCCAGGACAAAGACTGTGAACAAATGTGTATAGAAAAAAAATGCTAATGAGAAAAGCATAGATGTTTTGTTTTTTTACAACTAAACCAAATACTCATACACATGCACACAAAACAAAACAAAAAAACCTCTGATCCATTCTTTTTCCTACAAGTCCTTTTTTTTTTTCTGGTGCCTTTGAGTCAGTGTTGACTCTTGGTGACTGACTCGACAAGTCCCTGCAGTTTTCTTGGCAAGATTTTTTGGAAGTGGCTTGCCATTGCCTCCTTCCAAGGGCTGAGAGAGACTGACTGGCCCAGGGTCTCCCAGCTGGCTTTGTGCCTAAGGCAGAACTAGAACTCATGGTCTTCCATCTGATGCCTTAACCACAACACCAAACTGGCCCTAGCTGCCAGGTAGCAATCCTATATTCAGTCCTGTATGTTTATCAAACCTAAACCCTGTTCAGACATTTGCTTAAACAAGAGAGTATAAAGGGAGATACACAAGACCATTCTTTTCAGATTCCCCCCCCCCCCGACTGTGCAGAAGTAGAAAAGAGCAAGGAGTAAGACTGCGTATCTTCTCATGTTGAACTCTCCATGTGTATACTGAACTGTTTTGCAACTAAAACCTGAAACAACTAATTGCTATAGAGGACAGAACAGATGCTTGATTCATAATGGAAAGGCGGGTGTACTAGGAAAAACCTCTTTTGTTTCATAATAAAGATGTGAGTCATAATTACAGTGCAGCGGACCTCCTTCGGTATCCCAAACCCTGCTAGTTCATGCTAGCTAGAATAGAAAGTGAGGTTTTAGAATCATGTCCCTTTCCCTTACCTACTATCAGCATAAAAGATAATACAAAGAAATTGAACTGTATCAGTTCTAGAGTTGGTATAACTGTCCCAGCTGGCTCAGATCGATTTCAGACAATAGAGCAGTTTTGGTCCAGTGGTTCCAAAACCAATTCTCTGCTATTCCTTCCTATAAAAGCCAAGAGTGCACAATGTTAACTCCTGCCTGCCAACAATATGACTTAGGACTAGAACCTTGCCGTTTCATTTATTTTATGCAAAACAAAAACCAGACCATTAAAAGAGAGCAAGAACCCTTTTTTGGTTACCCAGCTATAAGAATACATCCACCCTGTCCTAACAGTCAGAAATCACGCTGAGATGAGGAGTAGGTCTCTAGTGTTTATTACTGCTACATTAAACAGAATCCTAACAAACTGAAGAAGCGTGGGAAAAACCCAGACAGATAAACCCCGAAAGTTAAGGCGGGTCTGATCTGTGTCTCTTTGAATGGCTGCTTAATTCCTCAGTACTACGCATGTGTTTTCCCCCCTGGATAGAGGCCCCCTCCTGCTCGCCATCAGTACTCATGACACATCCTATCCCAAAAAAGTCAGTGTGCTTAGGGTTTTCTTCTCACTAAATCCCACCCAGGGCCGCAACTAGGGTCTGTGTCACCCGGGGCAATCATGGATTCCGCACCCATTTTGGTGCCCCCCCCCAGTGCTCATTTTGGTGCCCCCCCAGTGCGGCACCTGGGGCACATGCCCTGCTTGCCCCCCCCCCCCCAGTTGCGGCTCTGATCCCACCCACTCAGGAGTGAAGCAAAGACAAGATTTGATCAACAATCCAAGAATCAGCCAATGTATCAAAGAGTTCTACACCTGAGAGGTTTCAAAAGAAGAGCAAGGTCAGGGTCCAAGTAATCATCCCTATAGAAGAAGGCAAAAAATCTGTTATATGGCAATATTTCCAGCAGTGAGTGGCACTCTCATCCTCACAAATGATGGCAAAGCGGGGTCAGTCATATACCCTATTAGTGTAGCACCATTTACTGAAAAAAATTGTACATTCAGTTAGTTACAATAAACACAATTCTAGTGACCCATAAAAATATCCACAAGAGCAAAGCAGCATTTTTAATTACTCTAAGCACTGTGCTCAGTACTCAATCTATTTCTACACTTATTTTTGAAGGAAACTAAAGAATTTTTTCATTTTTACAACTTAATCAAAAATCAGCCTTGTAAATTTGGCTTTAATTTATGCAAAGGTCAATAGAGAGACAGTTTGGTATAGTGGTTAAGGCACCAGGCTAGAAACTGGAAGACCATGAGTTTGCCCAGTTTTGTGCTACCATCTGCACAATACACTGCACCATCACTTAGATTTTGAATTTCTTAACATGGTATTTTATTTCAATTCATTTTAGTATTTTCATTCTTAATTAATTTTGGATCATAGTATATTAATTGCTTTTGTTTTTATATATATGTATTAATGTAAGATTGTTGCTATTGTATAGTTTTATTGTGTCTGGCCTTAGGGCTGTAATAAACATGATGATAATGATGATGATGATGATGATGATGATGATGATGATGATGGAAGATCATGAGTTCTAGTCCCACCTTGGGCATGAAGCCAGCTGGGTGACCTTGGGCCAGTCACTTTCTCTCAGCCCCAGGAAGGAGGCCACGGTAAACCACTTCCAAAATCTTGCCAAGAAAACTGCAGGGCCTAGTCCAGGTAGTCACCAGGAATCAAGATTGACCCAAAGACACCTCCCCCCTCACCCCAAAAGTCCAATTATATCACTGTAAAGGGCATATGAAATAAAAGAATAAGATAGCTGCATTATATTTCTATGCCTGGTAGTTAGCAAGTGCAAGGATATGGTCAAAGTAACTGTTATGAAACTAGGGCAACCACAAAGGTGCAGAGGAGCTTAAATTTTACATATAGTAGCCTAGCTAAGTTCTCCCTCTTTCAGTCTTAGAAAATGACTGTTTTTACCAACATGAAAACTTTAGATACCTGGAGATTTCCATCGTTACCCACTGTATGTTGCCATGGCACTACAGATACTTTGCTAAGCAGCACAAGATAAACTATAAGTAGGGAGCTTCCAGATTAGTTAGAAGATGACCAAATATGGAATAATTCATGTATTAGCCAATGCTATTGTATCACCTGTAACTCTTCATGTGAAAATGACTGTATTTTTTGTATATATATTTTTTATTAAGGATTTTGATTACAATAGGAAAGTTATAGGCATGAGTGACTGGCAAGGCCTCCTGATCCAGGAATGGGCACAGTTGGTGCACAAGATGGATCTGCGCAAAGACTCCCTTACCCATGACTGTCACCTGCTCCTTGAGCAGGAGCCATAAGCCCAACAGGACTTCCAAAATGCAAATCACCTCTCTCTGGAGGAGTGCTACCCCACTGAGAGTCAAAGACGACGTATCTTTGGATCCAGGAGAAAAAGACCTAAGCCACTCTGTCTTGCTAGGATTGAGTCAGGGCTGGTTCCTCAGACTCCTGTCTCTCAGCCTCCAGGCACTGGCTCAGCACCCGGATGGCATCACCTGCCTGGGCAGGGGTGGAGATGTATAAATGGGGAAGCGGTGAGAGACCTGAACCCTGAGGCACCCCATACAAAAGAGGCCTAGAGTTGGGCTCCCCAACCAACACTAACTGGAACCAGCCATGAAGGAAGGAGGAGAACCACTGCAAAACAGTGCCCCCCACTCCAACCCTCAAAGCCAGCCCAGGAGAATACCACCGAGAGATCCAAGAAGGCCAATGTGGTTGCACTGTCCTCACCCCAAGGCTTCTAGAGGTTATCCACAAGTTCAACCAGTATCATCTCAGTACTATAACATGGCCTGAAACCAGACTGAAAAGAGCCCAGATATTCCACTTCATCCAGGGCCCTCTGAAGCTGAGTGCTTTCCACCCTCTTATCAATTTTCCCTAGAAAAGGAAGGTTGGAGACTGGACAAAAGTTGTCTAACATCGTTGGGTCCAAGGAGGGCATCTTGAGAAGGGGATGCACTAGCAAATCCTTCAGGGCAGGTGGCACTGCCCCCTCCTGCAAAGACAACAAATTATTTCTTACATTAATTAATGATGCCCTATTACCACTGCTTGCACCCAACCACCCGCCATCTTCCAGGAGGACTTAACCAAGTCGGAAGGGTGTGGGTCCAGAATACAGGTGGCAGAACTCACAGTTGTGAGTACTCTGTCCACCTCCTCAGGATCAACCAGTTCAAACTCTTCCCAGATAACTGAGCTCAGATGAGCCTTGGACACCTTCATAGGATCTGCCTGGCCAGAGTCCGACTCTGAGTGAAGCTGAGTGACTTTGTCCATCAGATGTCGACAATATTCCTTGCAACTTCCCTGCAAGGGCTCCCCTAGCACCTTCTTACCCAGAAGGCACCTGGTCACCTGAAACAGGGCTACCAGCTGGCTGGCTGTAGATGCAGTAAGAGCGAAGTGAGTTCACTTTGCCAGTCTTATTGCCACAAGGTAAGGCCTAATGAAGGCTCTTACCTGTGTTGGTTGGCTTGACTTTGTCTTTTCCCAGTGGCACTTTGGCGTCTCTTATGTGATGAGTCACAGAAGACTGTTTTAAAGTTTGTACTCTGTTTATAATACAAAACTGCATTGATTGCCTGAAGACAAGAAATCAAAATTGACAACAAATTATTTCTTACATTAATTAATGATGCCCTATTACCATTTGCATTGTTTCCTAAAAAAACAGCTTGCAAAATACCATTTGGCTCATATCAGGAGGTGATTACAGTGATCAAATTATCTGTGTTGAAATATTTTTTTCTTGGAATAGCACTTGAAAGCTGATGATCTTAAATTATAATAAATCATGAAGATATGTTCCCCCTCAATGTATACTAATTATCATAAAAATGATTTTTAGTTAAATAAGTTCAAGTATATTTTCCCTAAGACAATTATGATTCCATTCACTAGATGAAAACTAGCATAATTAAAATTACGGTTTATTTGCTTTTATAGAAGACTATTATGTAAAGATATTTATGTTGCTAGGAAGCAACAGAAAATCTTCCCCTTGCAATGTCTACAAAGAGATAAATGAAGAGACAGACAGACAGACAGTCATAGATAATCATTCTTCCCCAAAGCAGCAAGTGTGAATATTTTCCCACGATAGTCACAGTTCTGGATTATTATTATGCTAACCTAATCAGTGGTAGAAACTAATATCTATTCATTACCCACAAACATAATGGTTCACTTTCAGAGGCAAGAATTATTCAAGTATCAATTCATAGAGATATGTGGTTTTTTTATTTTTATGGGAGTATAGGATGTTTTTAGAATATAAAGTAAACTTAAACCAAGATTAATACAAAGGAGATTAAAAGACTGATGTTCTTGTTTTCAGAAGCTGCTGATTGCAAAGAAAAAAGTGAAAAATATGTGTGAGCTTAAAACTAAGAAATAGTACACATTGCATTGGACTTCAATGGTCAATTGAAAGTCAGTATTTGTGGATCGATGACCAAAACAACGTCCATATACACAGATATTACCAGATAGAGTACAAAGAAATCAAATTGACTATATTATTCCTAAAAGGAAGTGGAGGATCAGTTATAGCATCAAAAACATGGCCATAGTGAATGTAAAATAGATCATGAACTGCTCACATTCAAAATTTATTTATTTATTTATTTGTTTGTTTGTTTATTTATCCCATTTATATGGCCACCCATCTCAACAAGTGACTCTGGGCAGCCACATAAATTGGATAAATAAATAACGTTCTAAGTCAAGCTAAAAAATAAGAATGCTAACCAGTTTCCACAATCTGATCTTGAGCATATTCCCAACTAATTTTAAGGAGAACATCAGGATTTGCTTTGAAGTCCTGAACTGTATTGATAGAAAACCAGAGGAACTGTGGAATATACTTAAAGAAGTCGTTAAGGATGAATGTGAAAAGAGACTGCCAAGATGAAGAAATAGAAGAAAACAAACTGGATGTCAGAACAAACCATGGAAATTGGAACAAACTATGGAAATTGCCAAGAAGAGAAGAGAAGCTGTGTTAATACGTTTTCTACTACAGATAAGGTTACTATGGTAACTAATCATCTTGGCCGGGTGAAGAGGTTGAATTTAATTGTCCTCTTTTCGGATGTTAATTTTTGCACCTGGGGAGAAGAACTTGCCTGGACTTGTTTTAGTTTTCAGTTTCCCTTCTGTGTAGGCATGTAGAGAGTTAAGCAGCTCTCACTGAGAGCCTGTAAATATGTTTGCTTTCTGTAAATAAAATTATTTTTATAGAAATGCCTGGTGTGTGACTTTTCTGATCTCTCCTGGGCCAAAGGCTTTCCTAGCAATCTGCCAACAAGCTGAAGCCAAGAAAGACAAAAATCTCAGATAGGAATTTCACGAAGTGTTTCAGAGAGCTGTTGTAAGAGACAAGAAGCAGTATTACAACAACATCTGTAACAACATCGAAGATGGAAACAGGCATGGAAAAACAAGGAAAGTTTTCCAAAAGATCTCTGAACTCAGAAGGAGGTTCCAGCCTCAAATTGGTTCACTAAAGGGCGCCAATGGGCAGATAGTAAGTGATTCAAAAAAGATCAAACAAAGGTGGAAGGAGTATACTGAAATTCTGTACAGTAGAGATGCAATCATCCAAGATATCTTAGAAGATATTCCCTATTTACAAGAATCTCTAGTACTAGAACATGAAATTAAATCAACACTTTAGTCATTATCAGGTCAGAAAGCTACAGGAACTGATGGAATACCCACAGAAGAAGAATCAATAATGGTTCTAACTAAGGTAGGCCAGCAAATCTGGAGAATGACCCAGTAGCTACCGAATTGGAAAAGGTCAACCTACATTTCAATTCCAAAACAAGGAGACTTAGCAGAGTGTGCAAACTATCATACAATATCCTTAATTTCACATGCTAGCAAACTAAAGCTTAGGACCATCCAGCACAGATTAGAGGAGATGTCTAATGTTCAAGCTGGCTTTAGAAAAACCCAGGGAACACAAGACATTATTACTGATGCACGCTAGATAATTGAGAAAGCCAAAGAATATTTTAAAAAATGTCAGTATGTACCTTCATTGATTATAGAAAGACCTTCAATTGTGTCGATCATGTCAAGCTGTAAAATGTGCTTTGAAAAACAGGAATCCCAAAACATCTCATTGTTCTCATGTGAAACCTTTATTTATTTATTTATTTATTTATCAATCAAATTTATCACTGCCCATCTTTCCAGAAAAGGGACTCTGGGCAGTTTACAATAAAACATATACGAAAAGCCATATAAAACTATAGAATAAATATAATACAAAATAAAATACAAGTATGGTAGGAACCCGATGGCTAAAAGTTCTCTATGACCCGCAAGCCAAACAGGGCCACTCTAAGGAACTAGCCATCCCCAGAAGTGACTATTCTCCCTCCCGCCCCAGGAATACTGACAAAACCAGGTCTTTGTTTTCTAAAGTCAGGAGGGAGGGGGCCAACCTCACTTCCGGGGGAAGGATGTTCCAAAGGGCGGGATCTGTTGCAGAAAAGGCCTGCCTCCTGGCCCTGCCAGATGGGATTCTCTTGCAGACAGGGTTCGTAGCATGCGCTGTCTGCATGACTGGGTGGGACGGGTTGATGTAGTGGGGATGAGACAGTCCCTTAGGTAGCCTGGACCCATGCAATGTAGGGCTTTAAAGGTGGTAACCAACACCTTGAATTGAACCCAGAAGCATACTGGCAACCAATGCAACTCGTGGAACAAAGGAGTAACATGTGCTGATCTTGCAGCACCTAAGATTGCCCATGCGGCTGCATTTTGCACCAGCTGTAGCTTCTGGATATTCTTCAAAGGTAGCCCCGTGTAGACCACATTGCAGTAGTCTATATGGGAGATAACCAAGGCATGAGTGACTGTTCAAAGGGCGTTCTGCTCCAGGAAGGGCCATAACTAGCGCACAACACGAAGTTGTGCAAAGGCCCTCCTAGCCATGACTGCCACTAGCTCTTCGAGCAGGAGTCGTGAGTCCAGGAGGACCCCCAAGTTACGCACCGGCTCAGTCTGGTGCAGCGCAACCCCATCCAGAACTAAAGATGACAATTTCCCAGAAATCGAGAGCCATTAATCCACAGCCACTCAGTCTTCCCTCGGTACAGCCACAACCTGTTGTCCCCCATCCCGGCCCCCACAGCCCCCAGGCACTCAGAAAGGGTGGTCACGGCATCACTTACTTTACCTGGGATGGAGATGTATCATTGAGTATCATCAGGATATTGATGATACCTCACCCCATAGTGACGGATGATCTCACCCAGTGATTTCATGTAGATGTTAAAAAGGAGCGGAGAGAATACCGAGCCCTGCGGCACTCAACAAAGTAGGGGCCGTGGACTGGTTCTCTCGCTCCCTATCCACACCGACTAAGACTGACCCTGGAAGAAGGAGGTGAACTAGCGCAGAACCATGCCACCCACCCACAACTACCTAAGTCGGTCCAGAAGGATACCATGGTCGATGGTATCAAAAGCCGCTGAGAGGTCAAGAGGAGCAAGGACGGATGCACTGCCTCCATCCTGCTCCCACTGACCAATGCCGTTACCGTCCCTTAACTGGGCCTGAAACCTGACTGAAAGGGGTCTAGATAATCCGTTTCCTCCAGGATCCTCGGGAGCTGTAACGCCACCACTTTCTCAACCACCTTCCCCAAAAAGGGGAGGTGGGGGATTGGGCGAAAATTGTCCAGTATAGTAAGGTCCAGCGATGGTTTCTTGAGGAGGGGGTGCACCAGCGCATATACAAGTCAGGAAGCTGTAGTGCAGACAGAACATGGTGAAACAGACTGACTCCAGGTTGGCAAAGGAGTGAGACAAGGCTGTATATCCTCCCCTTATTTATTTAACCTGTATGCTGGATAAATTAAGGCAAGCTGGACTGGGAAGAAAATGAATGTGGTTCTAAAACTGGAAGAAGAAACATCAATAACCATGCTTTGCTGCTGCTGCTATATATTTAAAGGTTAAGGAACTAATTAAGAATTAAAGAAAATGATTATCATGACTCCTACAGGTCTTATCTCGGCTCCTAATCTTTTGGCAGGAATGCATATCCAGACAAATTTGATGATAACATCTGCAATATAGATTCCACATTTTAGTTTAAGGAAGGGTTTGCAAAGGTAGAATTTGTTATAAACCGTAACTTATTGAACAAGCTCAGGGGATCATATGAAAAGCAAGCTAATTATATTTGTTCAGCCAACGTTGGTTTGTTTTTCAATTATTAATATCTCAAAGAAATGAACATTACATACAAATAAACTAGGAGTTAGTCAAGTGCAAATCAGGATTTGGGTTTAGGACAGAGTAAGAAGCCAATCAAAAATGATAAACAACTATGTTTTCAAATGAGGCTGTTGCCAGAACAAATCTTGGTATCTTTCTTGGGATGGGTTTGGCTTAGCCTCTATTTTCATTATGAACAGAATGAGAACATTATGTTGACCAATAAGAAGCAGAAATGTTAAGTCTTTGGCATTTTTTTCATACGTCAAATACATATGCTTCATGTGTTTAAATGCACAGAGGACATACGTAAGCTGTCAGAGATGAAAGATGATGTGAATATAAGCAGAATCAACCTGTCAGCTGAGAGGAATCTGTCCTTGCTGACCTCAAGTATGTCATACATTATGTTTCATAACTACCAAAAGTGTAAATTGAAAGCTGACTTGTGTTAAGTTTTTTGTGAGTTATTATTAAAACAGAATGACTCTTAATTTATATCTTAAAAGAAGAAATACAATTATTCAGTGCAGGGGGTATAGTCCAAGTTATCACATAAGGCAATGAAAAACCTACCTAAAGTTTCCCAAGTAGAGATACTCACAAGAGGTAACTGGAATGATCTCTGTTGACTCTCAAACAGCCCTGGGAGCTCCTGGAGACATAGCGAGCCTGGATGACTGTGAGAGCAGCAGAGAGAAGAGGCAAGAGGGGGGCCACAGCGGTGGCCATGAGTGAAATAATTCAGAAGCTGCTACAAAAACAGAAAGGGAAGAAGCATTCCGTAAGCTCTGGGAAAGGAAATAATATTAGGAAGAGAGGCTGGCTCCTTCCTGACTCACTGGAATATAGGAGGGAGGAAAGGAAAAACACAAGCAGACTTGCAAGCTTCTCTTAATGTAGCCTATCTCAATAAAGCTTAGTTCTAGTCTTCTTCTGGAGTCTGTTCCCTCATCTGGACAACCGCAAAGGGTTGACAGGCACAAGCCAGCAAGACAGCTGGACCCAGTTGGACCGGCAGTAGAGTCGTTGTGGAGGCTAGCAGTTTGCTGGGAATAGTGCCAGGCTGGTTTGTTGTGGTTTTTTCCCGCCAGCTGGATATAATGGGTCTGGCAGCTGGCATGGTGTGGCTGGGGAGAGGTTGTTCCAAGTGGCAGACCTGGTGGGCTGGCAAGACTTAGACTTCAGAGATACTTCAGTGGGCCCCCTGTTCTGCCAAGTGTCCAAGTAGTGATCAGATGCTCAATTGGTTCTTTTCGATCCAGAGACAATAAGCACACCAGTGGATAAAGAGATTTTAAGCTTTATTATAAACTTAAGCAAACAGTTAAATAGAAACACAGTTTAGGCAGATTAAACAAAAGTATAAAAAGCATAGCATAAAGAAATGAAATCATTACATACCTAAGCAAGTTGAAACCCTATCCCCTTAAGCTGTCAGGAGCCTCTTGACCAAGACAGCGGAGATACCCCAGGATGGCTTAATTTCCACAGCGCCCAGTGCTCACGTCTGTGCAGAAGCTCCCAAACTCAAAAGACAATCCTAAGGTTTTTATCAAAGTCTGGCCCCAAAACCTCGTGACCCTGTTTCCATGGTACTGAGGCTGCAGGACTGGCCTTAACGAGGACAGTTCCTGGGGTTTGAAACACCTGTTTCCAAGAGTCGGGGAAGCTATACAGATAAGCTAGTGCTTAACAAAAACAGTCTAGGGGTATTCTCTTATCTCCCCCCCCGCCACATTCCCAACACAAATAAAAAACAAGCCAGTTCAACATTAGTATAACTCAAAATAAACTCTAAGCTTCTTCGTGTGAAGGAGAGAATCAAAATATGTCACTGAAACTCCTCGAAATAACAATGGTCTTCCGCATTGACACTCCACTCCACCCCTGGCATATTTTGTTCCTCACACCTTCATATTTTATAAATTCCAAGTCTCCAAGTAATAAATTGAACATTTGTATACAATCACTTAACTTTAACATACACCATACAGATCAGTATTAACAGAATGCAAAGAGCTATTAGAAAAACAATTACTGGGTGCCAGGCCAAATTTAAAACACTGGTCATACTTGGGCTCTGTCCATATTAATTGAGCTATTGAGCTGATATTAAATCCCATAGGAAGTGTAAAGTTCCATTCTTCAGTCTCCCAGCCTAGAGTTTTTGTTTCAGACTCAATTGCTGCAAAATATCCAGTGGTAGTGCGAATGTGGGATACATTACATCGACATTCTCTAACAGGTGGCGAGATAAACTTCCATCCTCCCAATAAACCGGGTCTAGCGATACTATACAGACACACCCTCTACCATTATCAATGATCCTAGGAGCATCATCATTTAACTGAATCCATACACAGGTAGCACTGCTAAAATTAAAAGCACATGGTCCAAATGGAGTAGCACGGGTTGGGCGAAGCCATCTTTGAAAGCCCCAGTGTTCATATCGGGTGGTCATAAAAAGGATTCCTCTGTGGTAATTGTGAATTGAAGTGAACTTTCCACAAGTGATTAGTGATTATATCAGGGAGTAGAAGATATGGATAGGCAACTATAGTTGCTCCTTTGATTATGGACGTAACTGAAAATTTTAACACTGAATATTGTTTTCCAAACTGGGTTACTTTGATCCATTCTCAATTTACATCAGTATTAGAAAGATAAAAATGGCTGTTAGAAAAATATGCATACGAAAAGCCCATGCAATGATTAAACATGGCACTACAATTATGCAACAAAACATCAAAACTTTTTTCTATCACACTCCCATCTTGAAAACACTTTATTAAGCTCCTCCAGCAACTTCTGGGTATACAATGGCATTGCTCTGCTTTCTTGAACTGTGGATGCAGGATGAACAAACATGCTCCTATGAACATTCCTGCTTAATGGCACACATTCCTCTTTGAGCAGCTGTTAGCACACAGAGGTTCCCAATTTACTGGGTGGTAGGACATCAGTGGTAGTGTTCAAGGTCTCTAAAAGAAAATCTAAAAATACATATACTTTAATCATAACATGTTCCACTTTAACAAAAGGTATTAAAGATAGCCCATAATCCCAGTTCCCAAAAACACTGCTTTTTTCCATCTATTCTTTCTCTCACAAAAATCCTTATCACCATCATAAAAACTTATTGTTGGTTAAATAAGATAAACATACTTTTCCTTTAACTTTTTTTCCTAAAAGGTCTAATTGATAACAACAGTACCTTAATAAAGACTCTAAACACAATAGAAATCGACCATGCCAATGTATTGGCAAAGCAGAACAAATCCAACAATTATAATGATCATTTATTGAGGCATACTTATGCTAGATGTCTTTATTAACCCAAGGATCTGCAGAAGCAACTGCAACCCAAGATACATTCCAGGCTCAAAAAGATGTTCATCTAGGAGATAGAAAATAGTTAGAAACAATGACAGATTTATTGTGAGCAGTTTTACCTTCGCCAGCTTGCTGTATCAAACTTTTTTCTTGTGGACGTAATTCCACCCTGACCCTTTAAGGTATTATCTTTTGGCATTTACCTGTTTTTGGCGGGGTGGGGGGGGGAAATCACAGGTTTTTCCAAAATTAGCTGGGCAATTCGATTCTCTTTCTCAATAGACAGACTGCTGTCCCTCCTTTACATAGGGCAGCCTGAAGGTCTCCTCTGTAAACTGGGTCTATTACACTGTGCTTCATACCTGGATTCCCTTTACAGCCAAGCTAGACCTGGGGGCAATCCGGCTATCAATTTTTGGTGCAGCTATGATCACAGAGCTAGAGCTACAGAGATCCTGCCCAATTGCTTTTTGAGTGCCCCAGTAGACATTAGTACATTAAAAACAAAGTAGGGCTTCAAAAGATATTCAAATCTTTTGCAAAAGAGAGGGCAAAAATCCCCTAGTGCAGTTGCTTCCTTCACCAACTGCCTCCCCCAAACCATTTAACATTTTCTGGAGGGGCTGTTGGAAGAGCGGGCTCATTAGCAACCTTTTCCAAAAATGTGACCCGTCTCCAAATTACCATGTGTTCAATGCTTAATGGTGATAAATATAGCACCCTTGTTTTGTTGTACATAAGTTTATTTTATCGAAGTAGAGGTTTGCGCTGACCTCAGCTTCATTTTTCTTGTATTGGAATCACTTATCCACCCCCTTATTTATGAGTTTGTAGAAGGAGCAAAGTGTTTATGCTAAGTGTGGGAGGATCCCAGCACTCTTCAAAATGGCTGCAACTCCTTCACCATCTGGGGATGGGGAAAAAGTTGTACCTTGCCACCCATGGTCTGGGGCAAAATCCATGTCCTTTCTGACCATAGGACTCCTAAAAATGTTTGTAGGTCAGTTGAACACTTCTGCAGTAAAGATAAATCATCAAAGATTAACATTATCACAATAATGCATGCCTCTATACCCTGACAGGGCAGGGCTAAATGCAAGCCAACTTGTTGAGCACCACGGTTCTAATGTACCAAATGTGATTTCTGCTCCAGGCTCTTTCATCTAAAGCATCTTCTTCTGTTTCATATGTAGTTTCATTTCATTTCTGTTTTTCAAAGTCCCAGAACTGGGAATGCATGCCTTTTTGCATGGCAGGTATTTGTTTATATTTAACAACAAATGTCTTTACATTTAACAATAATTTGTACACCTAGAAGTTGAAGTAGTGGATGTCCTGTTCCGGTCCCTTTAAAATGGGGCCAGGAGGGCCGGGCAGGGATTGTGATTATGAAGAATATGCCAAAGTTTAGCTTCAGTCTAAAATGAAGTTAGTAAAATTTCATTTTAAACTAATTTTGTATTAGCTCTTAATTCTTCTTAGGTCTGGAGAGAAACTGGTATAGGTAAAGAAAACAATTTAAACACATGGAACAACATTGGTTTCATTTTCTTCAATGGAAAAATCATATTCCGCAATGGATTATAATCCTAAAGGACAAACACAAAAAATATGGAACATGGCTTTAAGTTAGAGACAATGGATGGATAATGAAGATGTATGTGTAACTTTTCTTTCTCAGATTAAATTATTAGTGAACTTAATTGATAACTTAAATTATTAGTTTATCACTAATAAAAACTACGTAGAAACTCTGAAGTTCACTAGTAATTCACAATTGTCATATGACATTTTAAATCTGCTTTTATTATTTGAGGCAAGTCTGTTTTTGTACAGAATTTGTTCCCAGCTTAAGGACAAACTTTTTCCTTTATAAAGAATATGATAATATTATGACGAATAAAAACAATTTTACATTCAAGGTTGCATGACAATTGGACTTAATCAAATGTCAGTCTTTTGCATAATGATATCAGTACAAATTACAAACTTTCTCATTTCTTTGGAATAGATAAGAGAATTCCATTTGGCGGGGTCCAGGAAGCGGGCCTTCTCTGCAGTAGCTCCCGCCCTGTGGAACTTGCTGCCCCCAGAGGTGAGACGGGCCCCATTACTCCTGGCCTTCTGGAAGAGTCTGAAGACCTGGCTCTGCCGCCTCACTTGGGACGGAGAGGGGAATAGATCTACGTGGGGATGGCTGATATAGACCACTCCTCCCACATATGGACTGGTTAGATTCTCCTGCCACTTGGACTTTTTTACTTTTTTACTCTTATTTATATTTATTTATTAGAGTAATTTTATCTTTGTATATTCTATTTTTATTCTATGGTTGTTGTTCTAATCAATTATTGTAAACCACCCAGAGTCCCCCAATGGGAAGAGTGGGACGGGGACTGACTGACTGACTGACTAAATAAATAAATAAATACAATAGACAATCTACCCTCCATTCTATCTGTTAAATTCAGGTTTATTGGACATGCTTTTGCATTATCATATGGGCTCTTGAAACGGTAATGCTAGTTTATACTAATGATAGGAATAGGTACTCTTGACACCTGTAGAATTTAGAAGTCTATCAACTGGAGACAGATGGAAAAACGGCTCATATGAAGAACATGGAGCACGCACGGAGAGTCAGTGCAATGTAGTGGTTAAGGGATGGGACTCAGACTGGGAAGTCCTAGGCTCAAGTCTACTCAGCCATGGAGCTTGCTGCGTGACTTTAGACCAGTGATTCTCTTTTAACCCATCGCAAGCTGGGGGGAGGTTTGATGGGGTTTTATATGGGGGATTTTAATTTTGTAAGCCACCCGGAGTCACTGTATGTAAGTTGGGTGGCCATATAAATTTGTGGAATCAACCTTCTTTCCTTGAAACTTTTTTTTAACATATGGCAAAATTATATTGATCTGGAAAAGGACTATAGAAGAAAGTTACTTTCTTCTCTTTCTCTAGTCCAACTTGCTTTGGGTTGGAGAAAATGTGGAGTAAAGAAGATGGAACTTCACATATTGTAGTTTGAGTCATAATTTATGACATGTTAACATTCTAAACTGTAAAGCTCTTGAAGAGTGCGTAGGCTGCTATCACCACACTCGGTTCTTTGAGTTAGAGTGAGGAAGTAGTGGTTGATTTCTCTGTTCTCGTTTGTTCTGTTTTTGCTTTGTTCAGATTGTAGGCTATAAAACATTAGTTTTTAAGTTAGTTAATGTTTTGTTTTTTATTATAGTATTCCATAGAGTTAATATAGCTTTTAGTCAGTTAGTCAGTTAAGTCAGTTGGTTAGTCAGTTAGTCAGTCAGTTAGCCAGTTCATCAGTTAGTCATCTAGTCATTTAGTTTCTTAGAGTTCTGGGGTTTTTTTATTATAGTATTCCATATAGTTAATATAGTTTTTAGTCAGTTAGTCATCTAGTTAGTTAGTCATTTAGTTTCTTAGAGTTTATTTTCTTTGTGATCATGCCAAAGAACCAGAAACTGCTTTATGTATCAAAAGCAAATGTTGTATATGGCCCACAAAGTGGAAAACCTGTGGGCAAAGGCATCAACCACAGCACAGGTGAACAAATGTTCACCTGTGGTCAGCAGAAGAGCATAGAATGTGCACTACCCATGGCACCTGCCTTCAGTCCAGCCTATTTTTCTCAGAGAAAACTGAGTAAATTTCGTGCTGAAGAGGGTCAGCCATCTTCTGGAAACAGTATTACGTAAGTTTTAAATATCCTGAAAAAAACTTTTAAGAGCAATGTATTACAACTAACTGTAATACGAGTTTTGTGGCAATATTTCATTGACCAGACATTGAACATGCAGTTAATTTAGGCAATATTTAAAGTTTGGTCTAGTGGTTAAGGCAACGGACTCGAATCCAGGAGTCTGAGAGTTGTAGTCCCTCCTTAGGCGCGAAAGCTGGCTGGGTGACCACGGGCCAGTCACTCTCTCTCAGCCCAACTCACCTCACAGGGTGGTGGTTGTGGGGAAAATAGGAGGAGGAAGGATTATTAGATCTGTTTGCCACCTTGAGTTATTTATAAAAATAATAAAGGCAGGTTAGTAAATAAATAAAATAAATACATTGTGCATATGCTTAGATCTAACTTTTTTTAGGGCTCTTCCCCATGGTTAATGTCCATTTAATCTGGACTCAAATTGGTAGAAAAGTATGCCGGCATATACTGGCCTGCTTTCAGTGTTTTGCACCGGTGCATGGAGCAGCTCCGTTGCGCCCTCTGCCACCTCTCTTGCCACACCTTGTCCAGCTATGGCAGTCTTGGGATCAACTATGAATGTTGGACAAGGTAGCCAGAGAGGTTAGGGCTGGCATAAACCGCCGGGTCTCTGGAGCAGCTCTCTGTGATCCGAGATTTGGTGAAGGATCAGCTCCACCATCGTTTCTCTTGCCACCTTGCCTAGCACTTGCAGCATGGAGATTTGTTACAGAAATAGCAGGAGTGGCCAGAAAGTGGGAAGAGATGGCTCTTTGGTAAAGTCCAGCTGTGGGGGGGGGGGGGGGAACCAGAGTCCACTCCTAAAGGCCTAATGGCCATAAAAAACAGTGCCCAAGGAGCTGGAATGCAGTGGGGATAGGTGTTACCTGTAGTCTCCTAAAATGGCCAACTGGGGCTGAGCAGACTATCAATGAAGCATCACTAATCACTTAAATTATCAATGAAATGTCACTTGTATTGGGAAAGGAGGGAACGTTAAAACGGTAACAGCCAAGGAATATGAGCGAACTCTGTTGCAGCAAAAAGCAAGGCAGCTGTGCCCCCTCCCCCCAAGGATTATGGCACAGATTTTGACAGACTAGTCTTCCCCGCGAAATGCAGACAGGCTCCCCAAAGCTATAGGGCCTTGCCTATAGGACCTTGTAATCGCTACCTGTTAATATTGCTAAGTAACACCACAAACGCTGCTCGTAAAGAAATATTAATGAATAGTATCTCTCACCAAACAATCCCCACAGGCTTTCCTCGCGTCGGTACCACTCACGATCCTTTAAGGAGGCAACTTACCCTTTCCTTGCCTATGACCCAGCTAGCCGGCCGAGGGGAGCATTTCACAGAGCCAGAGCGGGGCTGCCTCGGCCCGAGACTCTTTCCCTCCCCATCGCTCATTCCTCCCGAGAGAGGCCAACTGGAAGCGCCCCATCAGGAATAGGAATGGGAAAGGAGCGACCGGCCAGAAGGGATCAGAGGGGGCGCGGGGAAGAGCAGCGCCAGGGGAAAGAAACCAGCGGCCTCCTCGCCCTTGAGGGGCCTGGGGGTCCCCGCGGGCTGCGGCGGCGCCATGGCCGTTCCCATGGCGACTGGCGGCCCGCAACGCACCCTGAAAGCCGAGGCGGAGGCGCAGGGCGCTGAGCTCGAGCTTCGCCCAGCCGTGTCCTGCCCTAGCATGTACCCAGCGCTGTGTGTGTGTGTGGGGGGGGGCGTCTGCCCCTGCTTCTCCTCATGAGGAAGAAACGCTCGGAAGTTTCAGAAACTTCCCAGGCTAGAAGGCCGCATGCGAGTCCCCGACGCAAAGGAAGCGGCCTTCGAGCCGCCCGCTCTCCCCAATGGGAGGCGATCCTGACTGTCTCCTGGCCGGGTTGGGCTGCCCTGCGCTTGCGCTTGCGCTTGCGCTTCTCTTCCTTGCTTCCCGGTCGGTCGCCTTGGGAGACGGCAACGCTTTCTCTCTGGCTTGAGAGGGGGGAGGGGTCAGCCACTGTCTTGACACGGAGGACTGATGTCTCCTGTCAAGTGTTCTGTGTCTAAGGACCGCCCTTTATTTTCTGGCTCTGCTTCTTCCAGTCAGTTTAACCACTGCAATCTAATTTTCTGAATGAATGTGTGGTTCTAAATAACACATTTTTTTCACCCTTTCAAGCAGCCTTTCCCTGTCTGCTTTCCAGATGCGTTCGATTACAATGCTTGCTGTCCTCAGCAAACATCCTTCTTGGCCATGATCTCAGGATCATGAGAGATGTAATCCAATACACTGTAGGACGTCAAGTAGGATTTGTACTTCTTTCACATCTCTTTTACTTCATTTGCCTACCATACATAGCTTGTTTTTTATTCCCATTGCACATTTCATATCTCCATCTAGTTCTTGCTTACCACTAGTTCTACTGTACTTCATACCCCTCACCACACGCGTCCCTAAACAAATATATTTTCCCACAATGTATCTGCAGCAATTTTAGGAGGAAGCAACAACGTATTTTCCCAGAAGTCATTCTGTTGCGGGGATATAATTTTCCAATCCTTTAATACAGTTTCAATGAAAATTGTTATCATAATGTCCAATATGATTATGTATATTCTATGGAAAGGAATGATCAACGGTTGCCTTTTGGGCAGCATGTGTGTGACACTGTTAGGCAAAACATATGTCCTCCCACTCTTTGGTATCATTTTTAAGATTTTGTTTTTGTTTTATTAATTTAATAATAATAAAAAAATAATAAAATAATTCTTCCAGCCTAAGTGCTTATCCATTACACCACATAAATATGCAGTTGCCTTTAAGGACAAACACTTAAGGGCTAGGCTTCTTTCTCTCCCCCAAATAACTTCAACTGTTTGATAACCCTATAAAAATGTCCTCTTACCTCTTGGAAGATGACTTTCTCCTTTGCTGGCTGGAGCACAGAAGCTGCTGAGTTTTTTTGTGTGCCTTTTGAAGTAAGATGACCATGCCTCTGGAGATTATGTCCCTTTCAGAGGACTAAATAAGGCATATCTTGTTTTTAGAAAAAACAAATCCTTCAATTTTGTCTTTTTTCCCTATGGTCTTACTTTAACATCTGCTGTTACTGTTCCTTTGCAACCTGTCATCCTGGCCCTAGTTTATTTTGAGAACAGAAGCCAACGTAGATGAATATTGCAATGTCTTCTTGAGAGAGAGCTGGTAAGAAATACTTCAAGCATGGACATCTAATTCTAGCCCTATAGTGATTTTTAAAATCATCTTAAATTCAGCCTAGTGGAATACGATTTGGCAGAGCTCTGTCTGTTGTTCCTATATTAACTATCCCTATCACATACAGTTGATTGTCATTTCTTGCTCATCCTGATATACGTCCTTTTTGTCTCTTTCCTAATTCTCCTCCGCAAACAGGCTTGGTGGTGAAAGCAAGACAGACAAGACTGCCAATTTGAAGGAAAAAAAAGAAGCTATCCCTGCAATTTATGGGACTAGAGTGCCACTAAGCACCTTCTCTCACCAGGTACATGAATCTTTCATCAAATGAATCCAGGCCTTTACACGGTACCCATTCATTCTGTACTATATCCGCTGTTTAATGATAAGCTGGATAGTTTGTCATATGAATTAGAGCCATCTTGCTTCAGACTTGGTTCCAGAAAGGGGTTTCAGAGCACATGGGAGCAGGAACACACCACCTGTCTGCAACTCCTCAAAGCAACTGAACCTTTTTCGAGAATCATGCAGCTTCCTACCACAACTGCCATACGATCTGAGGAAAACATGTGGCTGCTTTAAAGACCTGTAGGCAGATACTAAATCCATACTCCTGAATCCGCTGGAGCATCTTTCCTAAAACTGAATTCAAAGTGCTGCGCAGCCCTATAACTATACTGCGTTATCATTTTGAAGAAGCAAAATAGACCCAAATCTCAGATCAGAACATTATGCAAAGAAAGACCTGTCAAATGTTGAATAGAATAAACAGTGAAGCCTGCCATTTTGAGAAGTACTAATATCAATTGAATAAAAGTATTCACAATTGAGGTATTGTGCGTATTGGTTAAATTTTGAAGTTTGAGGCATTATTTTTAGAGAAAACTTGCTTTCGGAGATACAGTGATATGCTGAAAACTCTATAGTTAAGGAAGTTATAATAAGAAAGAGAAATAAAGAGAAATAAAATGAGGTCCAAATTAAGATTGAATAAAATTTGTTGGTTTTCACATTGATAGGAAATGTATTTATGAACTTTATTTCATACTGTATGTGACTTTTATTTACCTGTGCCTATATTATCACATAATTGAACTCTCCCAGTTAGATATACAATCACTGACATCCACCCACTCCTGGATAGAATATATCCTGGCTCTGATGCCATATGACTGCCTGTGATAAAAGATAGAGGGGAAACAATATCATAACACTGTCTTTAATATATTTTATATATGGTTAAGTTTAGGAATCATTGTATGTTTTGAGACAGAGGTATCCTCACCATGGAGGACTAAGAAAGCCAAAATGGTGGGCTTGACTGCAATTCAAAGTTATGCCTCTTTTTGTATCTGCGTACATCAACACATGTAGAATGGGGCAAGGCTTCAATCCACAGCTCATGCCTGCCATTTTGGATCCCTTAGCACTGTCCATTGCAGCTGGCAGTTTTGAGTTGATTTTTTATCATCACTAGTATTTGAAAACAACTTGGTGGCACATAATCAATCAATCAATCAATCAATCAATACCTGGGACTTTAAGTACAGATTCCCCAGTCCTCATAATTTCAGTGTTTAGGCTACTTCATTGTATATCTGTCATTCAGTTCTAGGGCTGGAAAAAACACAGAAGCAATGCAGCTGGTGTGTTTTACTTTCTTTCTGAACGTGTGTAGGCATTTCTTTCTTGGTTATATTCTGTTGTACCCAGTTTAACACCAAACAATAATAGCCATGTTTATCATGAAAAGCAATCAGTGGATACAGCATCTTTATTAGGTTGACAAGGTGTAGAAGATTACTATAAGCTGCTAAATTTCAACACCTTTTCATCCAAAAAGCATGATTTGCTTCCAAGAACTCTTGAAATTACAGGAAATGAAAAATAAGACTGAATATTAGGAATTTCCTGATGATAGGAGTTGTTAAACAATGGAGCAGTTTACCCAGAAGAGTGAAAAATCAGAAATAGCACCTTTTAAGACTGATTTTTATTTTAAGGCATAAGCTTTCATGAGCAACAGCTCACTGCATCAGGTGCATAAAGGGGCTTTCCTGACATGGGATTAAGTGCAGTGCAAAGTCTTCATATGTATGAATTAGTTCTTAGGTGTTAATCTGATATGAGGGCTCTCCCCAAGCTTGGTGAGGAGAAGCAAGCAAATGTCTATTAATTCTGTTTCTGAAAATATTAATTACCCAGTTGGTGAAGTCAAAACTGTTTCCACCATGTATCTCTGAGATACATAGAGCTTTGGCCAGTTTTCAAGTAGAGTATTTGAATTACTTTGTGGAGAGAGGAATGATTTAAAACATACTTGACCCCATATACAAGCTTTTTGCCTCCTAAAACTGAAACTAGAGAACCATCACAATAGGTAGGGATTCAGACCTGTTTTGTGTCTATCAATTTTGGCTTTACACTACACCTCTCTTCTGTGCTCTTTGCATAGGTGTGATTATGGATGTTTTTCATACCTAACTCATTGTCTTGGGAAGGATCCAGATAGCCTTGTGCATACACCAAGAGGGTGGAAATGTCTGATTTCTCTGATGACTGCTTCCCTTGGTGTCTCTGGCTCCCCTTTGGAGATTTGTCCAAAGGAGTTAAACTTTGTAAAAGTTCAGTTTCCCAAAATATGTTGATCATTTTCTGTTAAACAAATAGAAGTTTTTGATTGATTGATTGATTATGTGCCATCAAGTGTTTTTCAACTCCTAGCGACTACATAGATAGATTTTCTCCATGGTGATCTATCCCTAACCCATTCTTTCAAGTCTCCCAATGGGGCACTCATTGCCCCTGTAACTGAGTCTGTCCATCTTGCTGCCGGTTCTTCTCTTCTCTTCTCTTCTCTTCTTTCCTTCCACCTTTCCCAGCATTAGAGCCTTTTCCCAGAGAGCTGGGTCTTCGCATAATGTGTCCGAGGTAGGATAATTTGAGCCTGGTCATTTGTGCCTCAGGTATGAACTCTTGGTTGATTTGTTCAATGATCCATCAGTTTGTTTTCTTGGCTGTCCACGGTATTCCCAGGATACTTCTCCAACAGTAGAGTTCAAAAATGTCAATACTTTTCTTATCCTGCTTCTTTAAAGTCCAACATTTGCTATAAGCTCTGTATTTATTATAACTTATATATTGCGATAACAATAGCAAAAAGTTAACTCTTGAGACTCTAAAAGAAAGACTCAGCAGGTAGCAATATCTAGCCAGATGTGATTGATCTGGGAAAAGCTAAGCAGAATTGTTATTGGAGGCCACCAGAATAGACTAGACTGGAGGTGAAAGAATAAAATAAAATAAATGCAGAATAAGGCAATGGCAAATCACTTCCATATTCTTGTATAAAATAAAATAATAAAATAAAATAAAATAAAATAAAATAAAATAAAATAAAATAAAATAAAATAAAATAAAATAAAATAAAATAAATAAAATAAAATAAAATAAAAAGGGACATGTCTGCATATTCACCAGGAGTCAAACTCAACTTGAGGAAAACGTAAGGTGATACAATCAGGCAGGACATTCTCAAATAACCTTTCCCAAAATGCAGTCCCAAGTTGACTCTTCAATGTTTTTCAAAATGCGCCATAGCTATGGTGGCAAAGTTTTATTTATTTTGTAAGAGGCCTGAACTCCATGACAGCTCTGAGTGGCATACAGTAATAAAATCATTACTAAAAAGATACAAGTAAAAATGTATAGTTTTATTTATATGCAGTTAGTGAAACTGAACATGAGTATAACTACAGGCATCATGTGTCTATGGCTTGGAAACTGGCTCTTCTGCTGAAAAGAAATTTCATCCACCAGAAGATAAGCTTGCCACAGGAGGTGAGATCAAGTGCAGATATCCTTTATGTGAAGAATGCGCTGCAGCCAGATACTCGGCGGATAACGGATCGGAGGCCACTCCTGAAATTCATCTCTTTGGAAGAGAGTAGGAGACTTGCAAGATTGATGTCAGCCTTACCAAGTAGACCTAACAGGAAACACAATCAGATCGGCTAGTTCTACTTTATTGTCAGATTACATGAACCAGATCTTGCAAGTCTGAAAGTACAATTCTCCTCCTATCTCCTTTAGCCCTGAGGAATTAGGGAGGGTCTCTTCCGAGCCTCTTGCCCCACCCTCTATCCAGCTACAGACTATGATGTCTCTTATCTGACCATTCCCTAGGCGGTGTCTCTGGGCCCAGTCTCCCCAGATCATTCCCACGTACCATTACAGGCAGGAGTGGGATGGGGGTAGTGCATCTATCCTTGCTCTTCTTGACCTCTCAGTGGCTTTCAGTACCATTGATGATGGTATTCTTCTGGACCAGCTCCAGGAGTTGGGGTGGGCAGCACTGCGTTGTGCTGGTTCTCCTCCTTCCTACCCAGTTCCAGTTGCTGTTGATAGGAGGGAGAGGTCCAGACCGTGGCCCTTAGTTTGTGAGGTGCTACAGGGCTCAGTCTTCTCCCCTTATTTAACATCTACATGAGGTCACTGGGTGAGATCATCTGATGGTTTGGGGTGAGGTATCACCAAGATGCTGATGATACCCAGCTTTACATCTCCACCCAGGCCACCTGAGTGATGACATCCCAGTGCCTGGAGGCTGTGGGGACATGGATGGGGTGTTTGGATCTTCCGGTTCCAGGGATCTTCCACCTTTGGTTCTGGATGGGGTGGCACTGCTCAGACAGACCTGGTACGTAATCTGGGGGTCCTTTTGGACTCATGGCTCCTGCTGGAAGAGCAGGTGGCAGTTGTGGGTAAGAGGGCTTTTGCACACTTTTGGTTTGTGCACCAGTTGCACCTGTTCCTAGACTGGGAGGCTCTGCTCACTGTCACTCATGTCCTCATGACCTCCTATGTGGACTACTGCAATGTACTCTACATGGGGCTGCCCTTGAAGTGCATTTGGAAGCTTCAGCTGGTGCAGAATGCAGCTGCACAGAT
This sequence comes from Candoia aspera, assembly GCF_035149785.1. Lineage (NCBI taxonomy): Eukaryota > Metazoa > Chordata > Lepidosauria > Squamata > Candoiidae > Candoia > Candoia aspera. The sequence continues at coordinate 142,406,264 of NC_086155.1, forward strand.
AATAAATGGCACTAATTACTTGGCATATGTAACACCACTATTTTATGAGAGGCATTGGTTGCTGGTGTGCTTCCAGGTGCAGTTCAAGGTGCTATTTTTCTCCTTTAAAGCCCTTCTCGGCTCCGGACCCGGTTACTTGAAGAACAGTCTCTTCCTGGTGTTTTCTGCCTGTCTGATCTGGTCTGGCAGGAGGGGCCTGCTCCAGGTCCCATCATCTGAGGAATGCTGGTTGGCAGGCCCCGGAAAGCGTGCCTTTTCTGCAATAGCGCCTGCCTTATGAAACATTCTTCCTCCAGAGATTTAGATGACCCTGACCCTGCTGGCCTTTCGTAGGTCCCTAAAAACCTGGTTCGGTGCCTGGACCTGGGCCCTTGGTGTGTGAAGGGACCCATCTCCTGGTCTGTTAGCAACTGTTGTTTGTGATACCTTCCTTGGCTGCTGTGCATTTCGATTTTTGTATTTCTAGTTGGAATTGTTTTTAACTTATTTTAATGTTCACCTCCCAGAGTGACTTGTTGAGATGGGCTGCCGTACAAATTGATCAAACAAACAAACAAACAAACAAACAAATAAATATATGTGGTCGATTTTATTTATTCATATTTACTTTAAAGATTTACGTCCCACCTACTTCCATAGGAGAGGTGTGGAACTCGAAGCCTTAATGCTAGCCCTGAGCCTGTTTTGTAGCCACTGGAGCTTCCTCTGACCACCACTGCTAGAAATTACTGGCAGTTTCCCACCATTCTGAGTCACGGAATACATAATACAATTAGTATAAGGCCTAAAATAGGTTTAACGTAGTTTTTTAAAAAACAGAATTTCCCCAAACATCTCTCCGAAAGCTGGGAAAACACATGGAACATCCTTGTCCCGTCTGTATTTGTGTCGTGGCCCCACCCACACACGTCCCTGTGAGGCCAAGTGTGACCCGTACCCCTTCAACACGTATTAAGGCAGCCTTTGCCATAGTCGGCCCACTCTTCTTTATACAACTCTAGAATCTCACAGCATAAATAAAAACGCAGAATTATAACCTAAAACAGGAGAGAAAAAGCAATTAAATAAGTGAAATGTTAAAAGAATGATTTGATGAAAGCAATGAGATTATCTCTTAAAAGCCCTCCTAAAACACAAGGTCTTTACCACCTTCTGAAAAATTATTGGAGAGGAAGTGGGATGAGATCCCTAGACATTCATACTTCCTCTTTGATTCTTCCGGTCTCCTTTTGGATATAATCTGCTTCAAGTCCTTCCAGAAAAGTTATTTTACTGAATTCCAGAATCACATAAAATCTTTGAAAAAGGATATACTGTACTTTCTGAAAGGAAAACTGCCTTGAATTTGAGCTATTACCGTAAGGGAAATGAGACAGAAAAACACTGTCAGTTTCTTCTCAGAGGACCTCTGCTTTTTAAAGGTAAATCATGTGGGAAGCCCCAATTTTTCTTTCAAGTGATTGTACTATATTTCAGTATGAGTTGCACATCTGTGGAATTTCTGAGGCCGACATGCAGAACTGGGTGTAGCTTTGAGATCAAACATGTAGATCATTATAGTGCATGTTTTGCTTTATAAACATTACAGTGGCTCCGTTCTTTTACAGGACCGCTATAAAACTGCAACGGAAAAGTTGGCAACTCCTAACACGCCAAAAAATTCTAGGAAGGCACAGGTAGTATAAATTTGCAAAAATCATTTGTTTTACAATTTACTTATGCTTGAATTTCAGTGATTTTTCCAAGCTACATACCAATAGTATTTTTGTTAAAAATGTTTTGCATCTTTCAGCTCAATTCAAACAGCAGCAAACAAGGGCAATTCCATTCCCGGAACAATGTACCTAAACAAGGCAATAATTCTGTCAGCAGGTAAAAAAAAAAATTGAGTTTAAAACAAAATTAAACAGAATAAGAGCACAAGCAAGCCACTGGCACCTCTCAATGTCTTCATTAATAAAAACAAAGTGCCAAGTACCAACTTAGGGTAATCCTGTACTCTCACTGCATTTTTGCAGTTCTTGCTTGCTAGCTTCATTCTTTGCTCTTTGTCTATGCATGACAGAAATGCAGTTCTTGCTTGGCTTCGTTAAAAGCATTGAACTCATTTTCAAACTCTCTTGGAAATTACCTTGCTGAGTGGATTGGCATGTGCAAGAGTATGCCAACATAAAAATATATATATATATTTAAAAAACTAATTGTGGAAGAGCAACAAGTATGATAGACATTGAGATATGTCTGCTTGCAAGAAAGCTATCTCTGGGAATGACTTCATATGGCTTCTTATAAGCTATTTATTGTTAATTACCTATTAATAATCATAGTTAATAATAATCGCAATCTTAAAAGTCCCCATGATGAATACTTTAAATTTCTATGCTCTCAGGGCCAGTTTAAGCAGAATTTGGGAATTTGGGGTCTCTATTGGAGACGATGGACATAACCCACATTTTGGACCCTTTTTTTGTTGCAAAGCAGGTGTGTAGTGAGCTGAATACGGGGCGGGGGGCATTTCTATATGCCCTTTGCTGAGATCAGATCACTTCCTAATCCAGATGAAATTGGCCACCCAAGATCTCCACAGTACGAATAGCCTGATTAGGATGATCCAGCCCAGGTGCTCTCTGTATCTAGAGATGGCTTCCTGTGGGCTTTAGGATTTTCTAGGCAAACCTGCTGCCATACCCTTCATCCTGGGTACATGCTGTCACCAGGAAGTGACCTGGGTGCTTAATGCAATTACTCCCAAGGGGGCTCTTCCTGTTAGCTGATCCCAGTTGGCTGATTGGTTTACCAAAGACCTGCTGGAGATGAAGCTGTAGAAAAGGGGCTACAGCATGGTGGAAGAAGAGAAAAAGTGAATCTAACTGAACACAGGTTTGAGATCACGTTCAAACGTACGTTGTGGCAAGGAGGGAGGTGAAGCGTTCTTGTTTCTCATTCATCCTTTATGGTATCCCGAGGCTGTCATCCAGCAATGCTGTTCAGGGAGGCCAATCGCCTTATAAGAAAAATAGGTTCCTCTCCCACCTGGACGTTCTGACTGATCAGCACAACATTTTGCTGATCAAGTCACTCAGATTTGCCAAGTCCTGATTGTTCCTGGGTAGGGTCTGTTGTAGTGACTGGAGCAACATTTTGCCCGATCATCTGAGAGTTCTGATGATCTGTGAACTCTGATAACGTAGATGAGGTGCTCTGTCATACGTTTTCAGTCATTTGTGTACGTGATTCTTGCCCCTCTTGACTGAGGACCTGGGGAAAGTGTTCCTGATTGAATCTAGGTGATCAATGTCTCACTTTGGAAGAACAGTGCCAGCAGTTTTCAAACAGGCTATGCTTACCCACGCCTAAAGAGGCTGTTCCTGAATTTGCATTGAACAGCTATACAGCTTGTCTCTAACATCCCCTATTTAGGGAAGGTTACTGGAACTTTCTTGGTATACCACCTGGCCCTTCTTTGGCCAGGATTCAGATCAGGGCATGGGCCAGAGACTGCCTTGGTTATTCTTGTTGAATGGCCTTTGCTATGATCTTGATGGGGGTAATGCATCCTCATCCTTGTAGTATTTACATCAAGTATTAATTTGATGGAAATACAAAGTCTTATTTCAGAGTATTTCGCACGGCACTTCAGTTGCAAATGTAGTTTTTTTATACAGAGTTGGTGATGCTTCTTCTTAAGAGGTACAATGTGACGATCAATATTAATTTAGCTTCTTTCATTTTCTCTTCAGAGACTTCAGTAAACCTTGTGCAGAAATGCCATCTACCTCCAGTGATGTTCCTAGAAACGTAATCCATACTAATCCACTGGTACAATCTTTTTTGAAGAGACATCACCCTGTTTCTTATCCAGGAACTAAGAAGACCGCATCAGAGAAAAAGTGCAGAGATGGCGATGGGGACTTTCCCAAAAGGACAAAGGAAGCTACTACTACTGATTCTTCTCCTGCTAGAAATAGTAGTGGGGATGACGTGCATTTGGCAAACAAATGGAAAGTGAAAAAAAGAAATGATAATGTAGAAAGAAAGCTTTTAGCAGAAGAAAAGGCAGCAGCTGAGACTAAGAGAAGAAATAAAGCTCTGCTGGAAAAGTTAAAAAATGTAAATCTTAACTTAAAACCGGACCCTTTTGAGCACCAGGAAGATGATGTTCCCTCTTCTTCTGCTGAGAATGACACGTTTCCATATCCTGATTTTCTTCCTTCACCCTACAATAATTTGAATTTAAAAAAATTGTCCTTGTCCAAGTCAGATGATTGGAAATCATCTATAAAGCCACCACTTAATGCCTCGCTCAATAAACTAGTTTCACGTCTTGTGCAGATGGAAAGGTTACAGCACGCAACTATCTTAAGAGAAAGGGCAAGCGAAGCTACTTGTCCTGCTGTGGCTGCTAACAATCGTACTATTTTGACAAAAGAAGTACCCCAATCAAAACAGCCAAGGCCACTTGATTGTTGTCAAGTAAAGCGTGATGGAGATACTCACAATTCTAGCTGTGGTGGGCAACAAACAGACGTGCCAAAATGCCAACAGAGCCATAACCACAAAAATCCTGCACCCTCTATGCATTCATCCTCAACGATGACCCGAGCATCTTGCAGCAATGTTAAGTCCAACAAAACTCCAGCAGTTTTAAGCTCCACAAACGTAGCTGCACGACCATCTCTCTCATGCTCTGGAAGCTCATCCAAAATCTGCCCAGATGTGACACTGAATTCTACAAATGTAGACTCATCAAGCACAACCGCAGCTTGTTCCTTACCTGACAGTGAAAGTTCAAAGAATAAACAAACAAAGACAAAAAAGAAAGACCTTTAAAAAAGGGGGTCTTTAACAAGTAGACCCTCCCAATCTCAGAAATTAAAATCTGTCTCTCTCAATTCAAAGCAGAAGTCCTCCAGTGTTGATCCTCAGTGATCTCTGGAGTGAAGTAATCATTGATCAGTGTTATTTGTGCAAAACAATTGAGCAAGAACATTTTGGAAAGCGCCATCTTAATTTGTATTTATGTGGAAGAATGAACTCACCACCTGGGACGAACAGGCATTTTTTCTTCCTAGGATGCAGAGTGTTGGCGCTACCCTGGGAAGAAGGGTTAAAACAGCCACACCCTCTCCTTAATTGGAGAGTTTGTTTAATAAAACGGGAACTGAAAACAAACATGTGGGTGAGTGTGTCGAGGAAAAGAGTTAAGCCCAGAGGACAGCAGAGATGTGGGAAAGAGAAACTCCAACCCAAAGTGCCACTTTGGTCTGGAAACCAGGAGACCCTGAGTTCTAGTCCCACCTTAGACATGAAAGCCAGCTGGGTGACTTTGGGCCAGTCACTCCCTCTCAGCCCAACTCACCTCACAAGGTGGTTGTTGTGGGGAAAATAGGAGGAGGAAGGAGTATTAGGTATGTTCCCTGCCTTGAGTTATTTATAAAAAGGGCATTGTCACTGGATCCCACCTTTGTCAACAATTATGTTCTGCCAAGTATCCATGCAGTGGTCAGGTGCTCAGAAATACACTTTAGGCAGATTAAACAAAAGTATAAAAAGCATAGCATAAAGAAATGAAATCATTACATACCTAAGCAAGTTGAAACCCTATCCCCTTAAGCTGTCAGGAGCCTCTTGACCAAGACAGCGGAGATACCCCAGGATGGCTTAATTTCCACAGCGCCCAGTGCTCACGTCTGTGCAGAAGCTCCCAAACTCAAAAGGCAATCCTAAGAGTTTTATCAAGGTGTGGCCCTAAAACCTCATGGCCCTGTTGCCATGGTACCGAGGTTGCATGACCCAACCTTGACTAGGATGCTTCCCAGGGTCTGGTGCACCTGTTTCCAGGAGTCGGGGAAGCTGTACAGATAAGCTAGTGGTTAACAAAAACAATTGGGGGTTTTCTCTTATCTCCCCCCCCATTCCAAAGAAAGTTAAAAACCAAGCCAGTTAAACATCAGTATAACTCAAAATAAACTCTAATCTTCTTTGTGTGAGGGAGAAAAATCAAAATACTGTATGTCCTCCTCCTCCTCCCCACCAAAGAAGTTTTTCTAGCTTGTGAAAATCTTTTAAATGTTGCCATGTGACGTTACGCAGCATACTGAGTTATTTAAATGTCATAATACATTCCATAGAGTTTTTTGAACTGCAGACAGAGCCACCAGTGAATTGAAAACCACCCTGAATTGTCCCATTTCCTTGCTGGATCATGCCATTTCCATGGTTTATTCAAAACATTCAAAACATGAAACTTACATATTTATTTATTTACCATTCATGATTTCTATGTTCATAATGATTTTTGCTTTTTTTTTTTTTTGGTAGGTACCACTTTTTTCTGAAAAACAGAATTGCAAAAGTTAATATATCATAGGAAACTGTACTTAAAAAGGAACAAATTACATAAGCTGGACAGCCCTAAAATGAAAATGAGCGGGGGACGCCGAGAAGATGGCCAACTGAACAGACTGCCCGCAAGCTCAGCGGGCAGACCTGGCAGCGTGGGAGAACTACTCAAACAATTTTGCAAGATTTTTAGAAGGTATCAGTTGGCTGAGGGCTTTCTGAAAGGAGTGGAAGAGATATATCAAGAAGGAGAATCGTAAGGATCCAGAATGAGCAGGCATGCTGCTCAGGAAAGAGCTGCAATTCGACTTGCAGGACTGGTCTGTTTGTCTCAGGGCTTGTTTCGGGAATGGGATAGCTCTGATATGTGGGAAGTTCTTTGCAGACTTGCTAAGGGGGGCACTCGGGCTCCTTGATTCATTTATAAAAAATGGCCTGTGTATAATATGGAGACAAATAAATGTTCTGCTTTACTAGGAGGTGGGATAAAAAACTAAGAATAAGTATGTGGATGGATTTCAGGGCTGTATGACTCTCTTTTTCCATAATGATTCAAAGTTGGTTTGATTTTTTTTTTAAGGTATAATAGAGGCAAATACAAGGAATATGTTAAAGATTGTATGATTAAATGGGCTAAGAATTCTAGGTACAATATTATGATAAAACGGTGGGAAAACATGTGGAACAAAGGTCTGAAATTCACTTGGGACCATAATTTGAAAGAGAATTTTTATAAAATGCTGTACCGTTGGTATTTAACTCCTGACAAGCTGTCTAAAATGTATAATGGGATATCAAAAGTCTGTTGGAAATGCTCACAGGGGGAAGGAACTTTCTATCATTTATGGTGGACTTGTGGAAGAACTAAGAAATCCAGGAACCAAATATGTAGTACTATCCAAAAAATTCTTAAAGGGGACTTACAATTGAAACTGGAGCTGTTGCTCTTGGGTTTGGTGGAACAACAGCCTGAAAAGCAACATGGAACTCTGTTCTGATATATGATAACAGCAGCAAGACTCTTATATGCTCAGTGGAGGACTGGATGATTCAATTGATAGAATTAGCACAAATGGCTAAACTGACAGCAGCGATAAGAGAAAACACTGCAACTAGATTCGTTTCCATTTGGAAACTGCCCTTGGACTATTCACTGGTAACGCAATAGAATGAAGTCTTGATTTTAGGTTTTGATGATTGAGCGGTTTGATTTTAGAGATACAGTGTTACTAAATGTTTAAGTAGTAGTAAGAGATTAACTTTTATGTACTTTTATACCTGTGCTGGAAAAGATCAGAAGCCATTGGTCTGATATGCTTCTTTGCTTATTCCTGTACCGTTTTAGCTTTTCCGGTTTCTTTTTAGACTTGTATTCTATCGGTCTTATACTCTGCATTATGTGCCTTAATTATATCTTGAACAATTAATAAAACATAAATTTTCAAAAAATGAAAATGAGCCATATTTTTTCTTTGTTCTTTTATATATTCTTTTATAAATACTACAATTCTGTCTAGGGAAGAGTCCTGGTGGTAGCAGTGATAGGAAAAGTTATGTATACAGAGTCGGGAGAGAAGTTGGCGGGATTGCTTATGATTCCTTTTTATGCTTTCTTAACAGCATTTCAATGAGCTCCGTAGTGGCTACATCAGTGCAACCCTATTGGGCTAGATTTGCATGTAATTATTTTACTCCCCACAAACAGTTGTGGGGGGAAATAGATACATCCAATTTGTGAAGCTCAGATTACCTCTTTATACATGTCACTGCAAGTGTAGCATGATCTAAGGTTCAAGATTTCTAAGATTTAGATAGCTAGACAGCAACAGAACGAACGGGATAGTGATATATGTCATATACGTGTTTTTTTCTTTTTAAAGAAATTATTAAGAGATTTTAGATATAAGAAATATTTAGCAAAGTAAATGTGAAAAAGAAAAGAAATAATTAAAAAAGAGAGAAAAGAAGATAGAAAGAAGAAAACATAAAAAACCAGAAAGCATATATAAAGAAATTGCTTCTACTACACAATCAATTACTGTAGGGTTCTGTAGTCTACTAAATGCCTCTACATTCTTTGCAGCAGGATTAGGTGATAAAGTCTATCTGAAGAATTGTAGTAGGAAAAATGAGCTATCTGAAACATGTTAATGCCACTGAAATATCTGCTTCACAATTTTTACAAAGGAATGACTAATGGAGGCACCAACATACCACATAGCCAGAATATCTACCTACCTACCTACCTACCTACCTACCTACCTCCATCCATCCATCCATCCATCCATCCATCCATCCATCCAGTGTTCTGTCACGAATGTACTGTATAAATTTGCTTGATGCATATTTGCCTGATGCAGGTAACTTTTATAGTCACCAAAACTTCCTCAATCTGGTTCCCTCCTGCTGAGACTATGACAGCAAGAACGTACTGTATTTTCAGTGTTTGCAATTAAGTAGTACATCTTCTACTCTCAAGCATCCACAGAGACTAAAAGAGGAACAGGGTATTTGTAGGTACAGTATGTGTGGCAGCTGTGCCACATAGCTAAAGGGAGGTAAGGGAAAGGGAAGCATGGAAGATCAGAGAAGGGCAGATATAAGGTGGTGTGGAGGAGAGGAGGGAGAAGCAAGATTTACCGGTCTTGTCTTACTCACCAGAATTACCATTCAGAATTTGTCTTATCCCAGATTTCAGGGTGTTGGTCTGGGTGGGCCACAACCTGACCTGGAATGGTCTAGGCCAGTGCTTCCCAAACCTGGGTAAATTACCCACACTTGGGTAGAAGTGGTTTTTCTTCGAGTAACAACACACAAACCCATTACATTGACTTTAAGTGTTTTATCTACATTGGGTAAAAAGGACTTTCTGATGTGCAGTTGTGGGTAAGGAAGGAAAAGGTTTGGGAAGCAGTGCTCTAGCCAAACTTCTGAGTCACAGTGTGCTTGTTCGATGCTTGAAACAAGACACATTTTTTTGTCTTGCTCACACCCCTATTACTGCATGTGAACAGCACTTTTGAAGCATTTTAGAGCATGAATGGAATAAAGTTGGGGAATTTAAGAGGAGACAAATAAGTATGCCAAGTTGCCTAGCTGAATAGATCGTTGTTTGAAGGCTAAAGAATTTACTGAAAGTTACAAAGACAAACTTCTGATACAAGGAGCTTTTGGATTGAGCTAGTTCCATATTAATATTATATGGATCACCCCTTTTTTCTTTAGTTTTAGTTCACTTAAATTATTGTTACTTCATTTAATCACTATCAATTTCTGTATTAATTTCTTTTTGCATTGTATCATCACTGTTACATTATTCCCTTCTGTTTATTATATTTTGGCTGTTGTATTTCACCAAAACTTTTTAAAAAAATCCTGTACCCATGTTTACACAGTCCAAAATATTGCAGAAAAAAGAAGTGTACCTTGTTTTCTTTCTTGGCCTGCATATTTGACTTATTTCATCCAAGACTGGCTTAGGTTTGCCTACTACTGTAAAATGTTATTTGCACTCTTGGCACACTGTCTTTGAATTTGTTCAGGAAGGTGAAGAGTAGATTAAATATCCAGGGGAATAAAAGACTGAACCACCTAAAAGACTGAATGACCCAGCATTTGGGGAGGGGCAGGGAACAGAAGGAGCATGGCTGGCTATCCATTGAAGGTTCAGGAATCACTTCCCAAGGGTTTTTTTTAAAAAATCTCCAGAATCTTTGGTTTACATTTTGAGCTCAAGCGCATAGGCAGAAATTAGGGTAGCGTGAGGAAGGTTTTTCAAGGAGAACCTTGGGCGGATCTCTCAACTGAAGATGAGTGTTTTCTCATCCTCAGTAGCCAGAGGGTATTAAAAATATTATCACTATTAATTGCCCTTTTCGTGTTCCCTTTGGTTGTTTATGTTTGGGTGTGTGGGTGCCCATCCCTCTAACTGTATAGAAAATGAAAGGGCAACAGTTTAAAGAAGTTGAAATAGAAAAGCTGGAGTAAAATTTATTAGAGAAAGCTAAATCATTTGTCTCTGCACCCAATCTTTTCCACTATCATTGGCAGTAATAATAAAAAGATAACTGCTTTAATTGGGGTGAACTTGACTCCTGATATCAGGGCTTTGTTAAGGTGCATATGGACCAAAGTTACAAAAGGCCTTTCTGCTTTGGTCTTGGAAAGTAGAAAAAGGCACAGAATTTTGGGCTGAAATTCCTTATCAACATCTTCAAACCCAAAGTCCAATGAACCTAGGTCACCTACTAAATCCTACGCTGTGTCCTGATAATGCAGTGTTTGGGGGTCAGGGATCCAACTTGGTCACTTGACCTTCAGAGGAGCAGTAGACCATCTGGTAATACTGGGTATCAGTGGAAGAGGCATGTGGAACATTTTTGGCCTTTTCTTTTGGTGTTTTCAAGAGAATTTAAAAATAGAAATGAGAGTGAAAAGCCTCTCAAGGGCAATCCAACCCCCCCTCAAAATGGACCAAAATCAGGCGGCTGAAGTTTGACAATTTTATGTCAATTTTTCAACAGTATGGTGATGGGGGGCGGCAAATGGGATGCTCGGGTATCTATCCCTGCCCTAAAGTAATTATCTATACCTTATTATTCTGAATGTTTCTGAAATGAAAGAGACAGCATTTATTTTTTAAAATGCAGTGTATATTTCTAAATTAAAAAGTAAAAATAATAATTGCAATACCATGGCCTCTAAAATTTTCCAGTTATTATTAGCATATGGAATTTAATTTGATTATAGATTAGATTCTTTTTGTTCCACAATCCGTGTGGAGCCTAACAACATAAAAATTAAATCAACAACAGAGAGATGGCAATAGGCAATGCTGAATCCATAAAAGAAGAAAACAGTTGTAAAACTGGCATCCACAGCACAGCATACCTGACAATTTCCTGAAGCCTTCTATTACCCTCTCCAGGATAAAACCAGTTGATAACTACAGCTGCAGCTTGAAGGTAGTTCTTCAAGATTAACAACTGAGAGTATCTTCTTCCTTCCTGTTGAGTCTCAAGTCCCTAATTGCACTTCTATCATTTCAGAAACAGATTGTACCGATTTCTGCTTCCAGGACATTCTCCTATTCCTGATATTTATAAGAAGAAATGCCATTAATATATTGCATTATGGGTACTCTACAGTCACAAGACCTAGTGAGAATTAAGCTCTTTGGAAACCAAGGGACTGCTTTTGTTTGTTTTTATGAAGGAACATAAATCTGAAAAGATTAGCAACTCTCAGGCAGTACTTAATATTTCTACTCTGAAACAAGGTAAAGGTAAAGGTAAAGGTTTCCCTTGACGTAAAGTCCAGTCGTGTCCGACTCTAGGGGGCGGTGCTCATCTCCGTTTCTAAGCCTTGGAGCCGGCGTTGTCATAGACACTTCCGGGTCATGTGGCCAGCATGACGACTCGGAACGCCGTTACCTTCCCGCCGAAGCGGTACCTATTGATCTACTCACATTTGCATGTTTTCGAACTGCTAGGTGAGCAGGAGCTGGGATTAACAACGGGAGCTCACCCCGCCGCGCGGTTTCGAACCGCCGACCTTCCGATCGGCAGCTCAGCGGTTTAACCCGCAGCGCCACCACGTCCCTTACTCTGAAACAAAGGATGTCATAATTACAGTTATTAACCATATGATGGTAAAATATACCAGATTTTGCCTGAACATAAACAGATATCACAGATAATCAGCATGCAAGTTAATACTTAATTGATAAATATGGCTTGCCAATGTAATTGCTTTTATTTATTTATTTATTTGGTGCCTTCCAGTCAGCCTTGACTCCTGGTGATTGCCTGGACAAGTCCCTGCTGTTTTTCTGGCAGGATTTCAGAAGTGGTTTGCCATTGCCGGCTTCCTAGGGCTGAGAGAGAGTGACTGGCCTAAGGTCACCCAGCTGGCTTTGTGCCCAAGGCAGGACTAGAACTCACGGTCCCCTGGTTTCTAGACTGATGACTTAATCACTACGCCAAACTGGATCTCCACTTGCTTCTAATACATTCCCCGTATTCATCTCTACCTATCCTGATTTTTACAGGGGTGTGGACAGTGCTTTCTATTTAAAATTCTTCTTCTTTGGTCCTCCACTTTACATATAGAAACAAATCTGTTGAGAAAAGATGGAATAAATGTAAATATGTTTTATTTATAGTTGTATTCCAGAAATCCTGGAAAACTCTTCGTCAGTTGTGGTATCTGTATATGAAAAAAAGATGTATATAACATTGGCATGGATTCCTCCAAGTTGTTAAATAATTTGACAAATAAATAAATAAATAAATAAATAAATAAATAAATAAATCAAATAGAAAACCATGCAATTTCACTACAGCTGATAAAGTTGTTAAGCAGGTGACCTATATGCCTGCTTAGTACAGAAAAATACCGTATAGTCAAGGAAAAAATGAGCAAGCTTTTTAAGTATTACCTTTTTATGTAATACTAATATGACACAGGAAGTATTATTTTAAAAATAATATCGATTGAAGATGTCTTGCAGTCTGAGTGCAAAACTCTGATTTAGAAAAAAAACTGAGATGTGTACAGTATAAAGAATGTTGGGGGAAAGATTTAAAAGCAAATTGCAATAATGCATAGCTGGGAATATATAGTATGGAAAGAGGAGAATAGAAAGCCTTGTTATGCACACACATTTGCCTAAAGGGATTTTCTAGAATAAGTGTCCTTCCCACTGCTAAGTTAAAAGACCATCCACCCATCCCTGAGCTGGTTGACGAGTTCCCTTTCCCCCTTGTCAAGGCCCATCCTACAGCTGTTGCCTCTGTGATGATCAGGGCATGCCAAAGAAAGCAATACTGTAGATGAAAACATCTGGCTTGCCCTCCCACGTTCTGGAAACAATCTTCAGATCAGGATATTGCTGCAGGCACAGGACAGGGATGGGGGTTTGGGGAGATAGGGAGGTATGACAGATGGCTGGCCAAAGCAGGACAGCCGTGTGATAGGTTATACAGGCAGCTCTCTTGAAACTGGGCAATGTGGGTTTTGAGAGGCAGCTAATCCTGCACTCAAGACAAACACTGATTGGTAGCTGGGGCAGCTGGGTGAAAAAGCAGGGGAACCAGTTCTCTCAGAATCTGGAAAACCAGCTCTCCAGCTGATGAGCTGGTTGGGAGAAAGGTTTATATTATATACCTTTGAGATCCTTCCAGATGACTGAGTTGCAACCTTCTTGGTGAAAGGACAATTTGCAGTCAGAAGCCAAGTTCCCATATAATACAGTTTCTCCCATAAATGAGCTAGTTGAGAAACAACGGTGTGGTAGTTGTTGCCCTCCCCCCCTCACTTTTTTGTCTTACGAAAAAACCACCTGATTTTTTTCCAGTTAATTTTTTGGGTCATGCCTACAGAACTTTGTTTTGAGAAGAACTTCCAGTGCTCAAGGGCAATGCTTAATCAAGGGGTCTAATGCACCTGGGGGTGTGCAGTTTGGAGATCCACCTCCATAATAGCTCCTGAAACCAGTAACAAGCGATGAGAAAAATATTTGCTTGAAGTCGGAAGTGCTGCCAATCACAGTGGATAATATTGAGGTAGACGGACAGCTAGTTTTACCTGACATAAAGCAGCTTCCAATATTTCCAATCTTAGTGACTATATGAAAATGAAATAAGGAGAATACTGTATGTGGTGCCAGGATCACTTTGAATGTTCAAACTCTGTCAGAAAGATCTCCACGTGAAGAAAGAATCACATGAGACAAAATCTGAGATGCTTAGTCTGATATAAAGAACCAGATATACCATTATAACCATAGCAGGGCCTGAGCCCCTCCAAAAATTGCTCCTGGGCATTTTTAATATGACTGAAGGACCCAATTATGAAATGCCTGGAGAGTTTTTATTAAGTACATGTAGTATTTTCCTGAGCCCCCACAACTATTGTGAAAGCCCAGGAAAAGCTGAAGTTCTGTTAAGCAGCTCCTGACAGGTATAATGGATTTGCCCATGCTGATCCAAAGCACCTTTCCCCCCTTGGATCTGAATATTACACACCTCTAATGCACCTTTAAAATTTTTTGACTCTTGCTCCAAACAAGGCTTCTTCCTATCTCATTTCGGCAGGTTTTAAAATACTAATTGTATCCCTCAACCCCCATAGTGCAAAAAAGTGTGATGTCCCCTATGGCTCATGGGCAGGGCACAAAGGAAAAGTGTGCCTCATCCCACCCACCCATCAAAAAAGGTTGTTCTCTCTGGCTTAAGCCACAGTTCTCCTGATAACAGAGGCTCATCAGAAAACTGGGCATTTGACAAGAGAAGCTGCGGTTGGTGGGAATGCTAAATCTCATCATAATTCTCACTGGAGTGAACTATAGTTCACAGCAGAAGTGACATCACCTCTAAAAACGTAAGTACAGCCTTGATGCATCAGGCATGAACAGGTGAAAGGTCCCCTGTGCAAGCACCGAGTCATGCATGACCCTTTGGGGGGACACCGCTTTCGCCACATTTTCTTGGCAGACTATAGAGCGGGGTGGTTTGCCATTGCCTTCCCCAGTCGTCCCCAGTGTAGCATACTTAAGACAAACCACCATGCACTCTTCTTGCCTTCATCTTTTTACCATAATCCATTTATGCATTAAGTTATCCTGAAAGTAATAGGAATGTACCACATGTTATATAAAGCTGAGTCAACATACCATGTGAAAATGTGAGCAGAGTCAAAATGCCGAATATATAATTGTATTTAAATGGGTTTATCAGAAGGGGAATGAATATTGATGGAAATTGGATTCTTCTTCCTGTACATCAAGAAATCTGCTCTGAAAGGTTAAGCAGGATTATAGGTTTACGTAAGGAATATGGGGGAAAGGGGGTAGAGATAGGAAAGGCTGGTTGTGCATGATATCAGATGCATGATTGATGGTAATATCCTTTTGATAGAGAAAAAAACGGAAAACAAGTAAAAATAATAGCAATCAAGAAACAATGACAGATTGCATAAGCAACTTCTCAAATTTTACAGTAAAATTAACCACCCTACTCTAACCGGACTGAATCTACGGACATTTAAAGCTAGCTGCAGCAACCCTGTATAATCACAGATCAGAAACAAGGACAACACAGGGGATTTTTTTGCTTATTGCTCTTCTTACACTTTATGTTTATATTGTTATCGAAGTATTCATGCTGCTGTGAGTCTTGTGACACACTAGTCTTAAAATATTTTGTTTCACTCTACATCAGTAATAATCAATTGTATATAAGCTGGGACTAAAATAATCATCTTTTTAGATCATTCTGTAATTGGCCGGGAGAATGTAGGGTTATATATTATCAAGTTAAGTCTAGCCATTGTTTCTTGTCCCCTTGGCCTCCTCTGTCACTTGTAAAAGCTGGTAGAGGTTTCTGTGCAGGTGCTGTACATAAGCAGAAGCCTCTTCCACCTATTGTAAGTGAGGGATGATACTAAGATAGGGTTGCAGTAGCTAGCTATGTTCATGCTGCAACTCCTAGTCAGAAACGGATCAGGATTTCATAATCGCTATGATCATGGATATGGCTCGACTGGGATTTGTCCTCAACACATGTGGGACTCATGCTGGACGTCATGTTCTGTTTCTATGGAACCAGTGATCTGAATTTCTGTGGGGAACTCCACGTAGCTCCACTTATTAGCTTTAGACCAGCAGCTGGTACAACTGTTTGTAGGAGTGGAAGTCTAGTTAAAGTGTTCTGATCCAATTGCCCAAAGAATCTGAACGGTTTTCTGAATGTACCTGGGAAACTGCACACATTGTCTATTGTTGACATTTGGGGTGTTCTGCCTGATCTATGGAATATGTAGGTGACCTGGCAGTTGAGGAGGCAACTCCTAAGCACTCATTTCATCTTGTAGAGTGAAACGGTCCCTTGAGATTTATGGGTGGTCATGAAGTCACCAGAGGTTAATCTTGACTTAGAGAAGACTTTTGCTTAAACATAGCGGAGGCCCTCAAGTCACCATTTATAAAACTGTTAACCAAAGGTAAAATAAGGACACACAGGAAATATAGCCTGAAGTCAGAATAATTGAGTCACATAAACAGTTTCACATCATTAAAAGTGTGTGAGCCAGAATCAGATTGTAGTATTGAAAAATATATACCCAAATTGTTTGTAATTAACTCAGAATTCAGCACTATTATTGTATTGCTTTGGGCAAAGATTAACATGAAGGAAATCCAAGAGCAGCAAAAGAAAAAGAAAAAGCAGATAAAACATTTAAACAAATATATATTTTTTCTAACATTTTGCTTTGTCTATCAGTGCTTCCAAATACATTTCCAACAGCTCTATATGGATTTTGACTATAATTGTGATGCACTATCCTTATTTCTTATGGAACAAAAGTCTACACCATTTGGCTTTGCTCCACATTCTACATTGATCTCTGGAGGTCTCTGGAAGAGAGACTTATGGCCGTTGTGAAAAATTAACCTGGCAATCCCAAATAAGCATGGTGTTTTGTTGATGCTCACCTAGCAGTTCGAAAACATGCAAATGTGAGTAGATCAATAGGTACCGCTTCGGCGGGAAGGTAACGACGTTCCGAGTCGTCATGCTGGCCACATGACCCGGAAGTGTCTATGACAACGCTGGCTCCAAGGCTTAGAAACGGAGATGAGCACCGCCCCCTAGAGTCGGACACGACTGGACTTTACGTCGAGGGAAACTTTTACCTTTACCTTTTGTTGATGTATCTCTTCAGAGAGAACAAGCCCGTATATTCAGTGCCTTCTCTTCATAATCAGTTGGTCCTCTGAGGGAATGGGAAATGGAATATGATTATCGCCCTACCATGCCAAGCTAAGATAGTATCAGAAGAAGAGCTAATAAAAGAGGAGATATCCACAGTACAAGAAATCTTAAGTTTATTGTGTTGTGATTGGGTCAGCGAAATTTAAAGTTATACCTATCCCCAACATAAACTAAAAAGAAATTGTGCCACTTCTGATCAAATACATTTGGTTTTGCCATAGTCAAAATCTTGGACAGCCACTGTCAGTGAGAACAGACAAAACTGGCCTAATTCAATATAATCCGTTTTCTAGGTTCCTGAGCTCCCAAGCTCCCTATTGCTTGAGTACTACTTTGGATCCTTGGTAGATCCGGGAGTTGGTTGTCTAGCTATAAACCTCAGAGCAATATTCCCTAAGTAGACTCCAAAAGCAGTTTTTTGCTTGCCGTGATCTCCATATTTAAATAGCAAAAACTGTTCTTGCAACACCAGTTTCAGTCCCCACCTTGGCAGACCTAGAATGAGATTGGCTGCCAAGCTGACCTTGACTTCTCATTCATTGGCAGCCAAGTCATGCCAAACATCAAGAGCTTTTTCTTGAAGTAATGGTTCATAATAATAGGTACCTTGTAACATTTTAGCATGAGCCAAATATTTTTTGCTAGGAAGCATCTTGTAAGCAGAACTGCTCTGCAATATCCGTCTCCACTACAAACTCGAGGAGCTCTCCACCTCCTCTTAAGTTGTCAGAAAAGAATACCAACAAAAAGGCATTATCCCCATTGCGAATCTCTATCCTGCCTCTACTCTGGCCTGCTGATGAATGGTGGTGCCCAGAGAGGTTGTTTGCAAAGCACGTTAAGTAAAGTTATGGGTGAATTCCTCCAGCTCTGTTTCCTCCCTCCTCCCCAAATGTCAGCAACCAGTGGGAAAACATCTAGCAATCATGACAACGATGGTATTCTTTGGTTTTGAACATGCTCGCTGGGAATCTGGCCACAATACGCTTCTGGACTTTCTGGCTGAGTTGGCCCTTGAGAGCACTGTTTTGCAATGGTTCCAGACTTTCCTGTTGGGACATGTCTGGAATATGGTGTTGGGGAACTACTAATTAATATCTAGGTTTCTGTCTGTTACAGTAATTTATCTTGTCTACAGTGCCATTCAACATTTACATGAAACCACTGAGGGAGGTCATTCAGAGTTATAGAGCGAGGTGCCATCAGTAGTCTGATCATCCCTTACTCTATTGCTCCTTATATTCTGTTGGAAGGAAATCTTACCAGGTCCGTTTCGAGCTGGGAATGAAAGTTCTTAGCGATTGCTTGAACAGAGATAATTTTATTTTCCAAGAGCATGGTACAGAGTCTGCTGGTTGGAGGTGGCCACGTTTGTATTCTCCCCACAAGCTCTTTATATAGGGGAGCTTGGCTATTGTTATGTAAAAGCGGTCCCGCCCTCTAGGAGCTTCTGAGGAGGCACACTTAGCCGGTTTCTTGGCAGGGGCACTCTCTAGGAATTCTAGGAAAGTGCAGTTTACTGGCGTTGGGAGAGGAGGTGCTCTGTGCTCAGGCTGTTTGTGCTTCCTGTTCTGATAGTCCAGCTTCCCTGCTGGGCTGTGGCTTTGTCTACTGGCTTGGAATGTTCACCTTGGAAGGAATCCTTTGTTATTTGATTATGGAAATCTGTTTGGCCGGGAAAGAACGTCTACCCGGATGGGCTCTGGAAGGGGCAACCTTTTGTCTTACAAGGTCTCTGGTTAAGTCTGAAGGGAATCTTTTGTCTAAACAGTTGGGGTTTCCTGTCACATTTGAATCTTGTGCTCCCTATGAATCCATTCTATTTTGTAATCTTTAGCCTTTTACCTTGCTCAAGGAAGGGAAGCAATATGGAAGGAAGCAGTGTTTGGGCAAGACAGCATGGCAGAACAGTGTCTGGGGACAAAACTTGGCAGAGAAGGGGGGGTCTTGAATTCTTCTCACAATTCTAATAAGGAGGCAATCTGTAATGTGAACAATCTTCAATCTTGATAATGGCAGGAGGAGTAAAACAGACGAGATGGAGGTGTTTTGGGCAAGGAAAAAGCTGGACTCTGGAACTGAGGTGAGGGTTGTTCTGGATGAAGTTACAGTCCACTAAAAGGGGTAGATCTGCTGTTTGGAAATCCTCCTTGATCATCAGCTGTCACTGGATTTGCCACTGGAAGCTGTGGCAAGGAGTATGATGGCACAATTATGGCAACTGGGAATTAGCTTCCCTCCCACTTTCCTTGCCACCGCTCACAACTTTGGCAGCCATCTGAGAAGTACGGGAAGTGATATATTTCACAATATATTACAGTAAGTATTAGAGCACAAGGAAACTAAATTAATAGTGTCTAATGCTATTGGATCTGGGCCACAAAACTTGCTGCCCAATCCTTGCTCCAGATCTTCAACAGATTTGATTGGGTGGGGCAGGGCTATCTGGGCTGCAAAAATTTGGATGACCGCTAAATGACAGCATAAATAAGTAGCCTTACTGAAGGAGGCTTTGCTTTTATGACTAATGGTGTATTTATTATTGCACTGAATTAATTTAGGTTTGGGATTATTTTGTGTGACCTCACCTACGGGTCTATGAATAATGACTGTTCTACAACTAGAATATCATTCTATGATATATAAAGAGTAGAAGATTCCTCCCTCCCTCCTTCCCTCCCTCCCTCCCTCCCTCCCTCCCTCCCTTCCTTCCTTCTTTTTTCCTGAATAAAGCCAAGACGTAGTTTTAATCTGAGTTTCAGAACATCGCATAACTATAACTCAGAAGGGACTTAAACAGAAATATCTGGATTCAATGACTATATCTACTGGTCTACATATTTTATGTTGGAACAAAAACCAATAAATCAAAACAGGTACGTATATTTCATAATGTATTCTGAATGTGTAGTTTGATATTAATTCTGTAGTATAGCATTCTGCAATCACTTGATTGTTGAAAATGAACATAACAGAAAGCAATTAAAATTATCCCTTAGTCCTCGGGGTGGTCTGGAAATCTGTTACTTTAGGGAGTTAAAAAGCAATCCATTTGAAATGTGCTCTGTTGCCATTTGCACCAATATGAAAGACATTTTCCTACAGAACAGGTATTTTCTGATTCTGCTCTGCCCTCTAGTGACTTTTATTATTATTAGGAATCCCATGTCAGCTGATATTTCTGGTGCACCAAAACTATGCACACAATGAACATTTTATATTTTAACACTGCTGCTGCCATGAGCACGGATGGTGAGCAGGAGGGGGCCCCTATCCAGGGGGGAAAACGCATGCGTAGTAGCGAGAATTTGAGCTGTCATTCAAAGAGACACAGAACAGACCCGCCTTGACTTTTGGGGTTTATCTGTACGGGTTTTCTCACGCTTCTTCAATTTGGTAGGATTTTCTGTCTACTGTAGCAGTAATAAAACACTAGAGACTTATTCCTCATCTCAGCGTGGTTCCTGACTGTTAGGACAGCTGCAGACTCTCTTCCGATACCATTATTATATTCTGATGCACCAGAAAAGGAATAATAATGATAATGATGATAATGGAGGAGGAGGAGGAAGAAGGAGGTGGTTGTTTGGGATATAACTGGTCTGCCTCTGCAGAAGAACTACTAAAACTTCTTATTGTCATCCTGTAGCCAAATTTCAGTGATAAATCAATGTATATTTAAGGATAGGATTGCAGTCTTCAGACATAAAATATTTCTCTGTTTGACATGTTTATAATAATTCTGCTTCTTGAGGTTACCAGCCTTTTAATTTATTGTTTCCTGTTGGCAACTCCTTGCAGACATGCTGTGTAATTAATAATTTTCTTTTTGCAAGCAAAGGAATTGCTTCATTTATGTTATTCTTTCAGTTGTGGTTTTGTGAAAAAAAATTAAACTTTAGTAATTGCTGTGATTGCAAAAGGGAAAAAGGTAATTAAAGCATCCAGTGACAGGGAATAGGAAATGAGTAATTAAAGGCCCAATTCAGTAATGCAGGGGAGCAAGCTCATGTAATATAACATTTCACTTTTTAAAAATCCCTTACTACTACAGTTTTATTAAACCACTCTAGCCTGGGAGGATTGGGTCTTTCATTTTGAAAGTTGATACCTAGGCTAATGCAGTATATAACATAGGCATCTCTCTGCTATTTAGCTACAGATAAGTAAAGGTATCTCATTAAAAACTTCCTGGGGAAATTCAAAGGTGGGAATCAATAGAATTTCATAGAGCATTAGGAACGGGACAGTAGAGTTCAGAGATTCTCCACATACGATATATTTAAGGAACACTTCGGGGGAGTTTTCATAGATGGACTAGCTCTGCTCTTGCCATACTCAATGGTTTCATCCCTACTACCTATGTATTCTGCATGTGTAAGGAGTTCTAACCATAGGTAAGTATGTCATGTAAACCCAGTCTATGATTAGGAGCTACGGATAGGACTTTCTGGTTCTCCTTTCAAACCATCCAAACGGGTTGTCATTATTATCTTTTCTACATTTAAGTATTATACCCTGTGTGAAGTCATATTCTGAATATTATCTGTCTCCCTCATTCAGCTTGATTAGATGATCCTGGATTCCAGTACTACCAAGACCTTTGTTTGTTTGTTTGTTTGTTTGTTGAAAGAAACTTCTATGGCTGCTCAACTTACATACCATAACTTTGGACAGCTCGCAGTGGCAACAATAAAAACATGTAAGAAACAATATAAAAGCAACATTCAAATCCAACATCAACATCCAAAAGCCAAATCATATCTTGCATAATTTATACATTTATGCACTTACATCTGCTTATGGGCCAAACCTGCAGAAGCAGCATCTTTTTCTCTGCCACGTCCCCATGGCTTTGCCTTCATGTCATGCCCAGAACAGGCTCGCGGTAGCCTTAAAGTTGTCCTTAGTTCCTTTGGTGTTAGCATCATGTTTTCCTCCTTAAGCAAGCTGCAACACACAGTAATTTTCAGATAGGTCCAATCCATGATTCACTGACCATTCTATTACAGGTAGTCCTCGGTTAACCACCACTTGTTCAGTGACCATTCGAAGTTACGACGGTGCTAAACGAGTGGTACTTACAACCAGTCCTCAAAGTCCCAGAACCCCTTTGGTCACGTGATCACAATCTGGGCGCTTGGCAACTGGCTCACACTTAACGACGGTTGCAGCATCCCGTGGTCACGTGATGGCCATTTGCAACCTTCCCTGTTGGCTTCCCACAAGCAAAGTCAGTGGGGAAGCTGGCAGGGAAGGTCGCAAGTCACTCCTGCTCCCACCACTTTTTCTCCTGAGGAGCCAGACTCCGTAGCATGCGCCCAACCACAGCACCCTTCCACCTGCACTCTGTAGCACCCACCTGCCTGGCCACACTCGTGTGGTACCATGGCAGCCACCTGCATGCCTTCCCACAACTGGCAGCAGCCAACCCCTGCCTGACTTTCAATGTATGCCCCTGACTCTCAACAACTCTGGGGATTGAGAGACAGATAGACAGATACATAGGTACATATTTTTATTTCAATCATAAACCAGTACAAAAAACAACATGTAACAAAATTTGCAACTAATCCATTAAGGTCAGTTCAATCCAACAGAATGTTAGTTGTAAAACATGAATAAACCAAACATTATAAAAACCATCAAACAGTAAAAATAAACTCCATTGAATATGAAAACTGTGTAAATACATTCACATAAACGTAAAGTCTGAAACATTAAGGTAACTGAAGCAACCAAAAATATAAAAAGGCAACAGGTTACCTTAAGCAAATTTAACAAATCAGAAAATTAATCAGATTGCTTTAAAGAAAAGAGAAAAAAAAAAACCCAAACACTAAAACTGGTAACATCAATGAGCAGATAACACTATGTAATACGTATCAGTTCCAGCCTGAAAAGAGAAGCAGCACAACCTAAACGACAAATGGAAGTTTTTAACAGGTAAGTACATTGGTACTATAAGGGTAATAAAAGCAGGAACATTTACAGCCTCACTTTAAACACTTTGAAAAACTCAGTTCATTTTACTGCTAGGACATTAGTCCTGCAGCAGGGGATGAATGGAGACCCAGCTGAAGAGTGCTAGAGTTTCTTCATTTCCTTTACAAAATGAGATATGAATTTGATTCAAAAGCTGTCAGACAGCTGTTCATGGAAAAGAGGGATGAAAATGCACGCTGTCCTTACAACCAAAGCAAATTTTCAGCTGCAATTACACACGCATAAACATGCACCCCATGAGTAATATTAGCAAGAAGTGCACCTCAGTCTCATCTCTATCAGGTGTTCTGAAGACAGATTACTTTCATTCTTGATGAGAAAAATATATATGTATATTTTAAAATAGAGTTTTTTATTTCCAGTACCAGGGTCCAGGAGAATAATGTAAAGGTACAGGGTTTTCATGTAAAAATCCTGATTTTTCTGACCTAGGGACAAAAATTAATTGATTGAGACATATAACAACTTAATTGTACTTTCACATTCAATTGATACATCTAGATTGACTAATTTGCTGGTTGAATTATGCTTTTTCTTATCTACGATGTGCTTTATAATAACATCTGATTAAATGTGTGGAGTTTGACGAATGAGCAATTGTATCTTAAAAGACTCAAAAATTGTGTTAAATGTTTGCAATAGACTGCTTTGTTTATCACTGGTCATAATGGTGGGAGAGAAATGTGTTCTATAATTCTTATTGAAATATGTGTATGCACGTTTTTGCAAAAGATTCAGAATACCATTTCTAAACCAATTAATACTGATAATAGGAATAGCACAAACCCACAAAATGGCCTTTTAAAATAAAAAGATCTGGAGAAAGAAGTTCTCCAGCAATTGCTGCAAAAGACCAGTCCCAGGCTATTACTCTCTGTACCTGGCACAAAGATGGCATCTCTAACAGGGCCTCTTCCATGCAAATGTATGGCTGACTGGTCCGTATTTTGCTACCAAGCTTTCTGGCAAGCTGACCTATTTTTGCAATCCTGGATTAGAAACTCCTGGATGGGACATCACACATAGAATGGTAGTATCAGTGTGTGTGTGCGTGCGTGGACACACAGACGCACCCACACACACACACATGTAGGGGGGCTCCCAAGTTATGTGCAATTACTCTTCAAGCAGCAAAATTATTTGAGCTGTATTGCATGATTCTAGCACCCATATTTTAAAATAATATCCTGCACTCAAGACTCATCCCTGAGATTGCAGAGAATCTGACAAGACTTGGGTGCTCACTGAGTCAAATGAGTCAGTTAATTTTCATATTTTAATTACACTGTATGGGGAAATATTTAATTTTACCTGTTATGGAGCTCTCACCATTTTGTTTCATTGGATATCCTAGGTACTAGTATAATGAAGAGATATACTACCTCATGCTCCAGCTTGGTGGCAATTTCTAGCTGATCTTGGCTGATTCTGAAATGGTAAACAGGGCTGGACAAGGTTAGGATTTGAACGGCAGACCATCAGGAAATACTGATAGCTATGGGCTACACAGTGTGGTCGCTAAGAATCAACACCAACTTGATGGCACATAATCAATCAACCAGCTACACAGGAAAGTTGAAAAAGTATCCCAGAAGCAGTCATGGCAAACTCCTTCCATATTCCCTGTTGTGGCACCTTCCTTCTGGAATACCATTCCCCACCCCACCCCCTGAGATGTGTTTTGCCCCCACTTTGGCTGTTTTGAAAAGAGTTCTGGAGACCTGGATCTCTCCCCAGGCCTTGGGTTAGTGTGGGTGGTGAGTCGTACATGTTCGATTGCATTTTAATGGTTGCATTCCTTATGATGTTTAGGGATTTTGTTTCAGTTGTTTTCATGATTGTTTTTTTTTTCAGTATGCTGCCCAGAGTCATTGTAGAGTTGGGCAGATTTATAAATGTCTAAGTCAAATATTTATTTATTTATTTATTTATTTGTCAATCAAATTTGTCACCACCCATCTCCTCCCACCGGAGGGACTCTGGGCAGTTTACAACAAAATAATCAAAAAACAATAAATATATAATAAAATTCCAGTATAAAAGTGCACTATAAAACAATTTCACATAGCTACTAAATATAAGTAAAGTCCAGATGGCTGCTATCTCATTCAGTCCTTGTCTAGGAGGGGCAATTCAAGGCACTAGCCAACCCCAAGTATGACTATTCTCCTCTCCACGCCAAGCCTGGTGGCAGAACCAGGTCTTCAAATTCCTCTGGAAGGCTAGGAGCGATGGGGCTAATCTCACCTCTGAGGGTAAGATGTTCCAAAGGGTGGGTGCTACTACAGAGAAGGCCCGCCTCCTGGACCCTGCCGGATGGAATTCTCTTACCGACGGGGTCCGCAGCATGCCCTCTCCGCATCATTGGGTGGGATGGGTTGATATAGCGGGGAAGAGTGGTCCCTCAGGTAGCCTGGTCCCATGCCATGTAGGGCTTTAAAGGTGATAACCAACACCTTGAATTGGACCCGGAAGCAAACTGGTATCTAATGCAGCTCGTGCAGCAAAGGTGTTACGTGCGCCCTTCCAGGGGCACCAAAAATAGCCCGCGTGGCTGCATTCTGGACCAGCTGAAGCTTCCAGACACTCTTCAAGGTTAGCCCCATGTGCAGCACATTGCAATAGGCTAAATGGGAGATAACCAGGGCATGAGTGACTGTTTGAAGGGCCTCCCGATGCAGGAAAGGGCGTAACTGGTGCACAACACGAAGCTGTGCACTGGCCATGGCTGCCACCTGCTCTTTGAGCAGGAGTCGTGAGTCCAGGAAGACCCCCAAGTTACGCACCGGCTCAGTCTGGTGCAGCGCAACCCCATCCAGAACTAAAGATGACAATTTCCCAGAAATCGAGAGCCATTAATGCACAGCCACTCAGTCTTCCCTCGGTTCAGCTACAACCTGTTGTCCCCCATCCGGGCCCCCACAGCCCCCAGGCACTCGGAAAGGGTGGTCACGGCATCACTTACTTTACCCAGGATGGAGATGTATCATTGAGTATCATCAGAATATTGATGATACCTCACCCCTTAGTGACGGATGATCTCACCCAGTGGTTTCATGTAGATGTTAAAAAGGAGTGGAGAGAGTACCGAGCCCTGCGGCACCCCACAAAGTAGGGGCCGTGGGCTGGATCTCTCGCTCCCTATCCACACCGACTAAGACCGACCCTGGAGGGAGGAGGTGAACTAGTGCAGAACCATGCCACCCCCACCAACTCCCTAAATCGGTCCAGAAGGATACCATGGTTGATGGTATCGAAAGCCACTGAGAGGTCAAGAGGAGCAAGGATGGATGTACTGCCTCCATCCCGCTCCCACCAGAGGTCATCCATAAGTGCGACCAATGCCGTTTCCATCCCTTAAACGGGCCTGAAACCTGACTGAAAGGGGTCTAGATAATCCGTTTCCTCCAGGATCCTCTGGAGCTGTAACGCCACCACTTTCTCACCCACCTTCCCCAAAAAGGGGAGGTGGGGGATTGGGCGAAAATTGTCCAGTATAGTAAGGTCCAGCGATGGTTTCTTGAGGAGGGGGTGCACCAGCGCATATACATTTTAGTTTAAGGAAGGGTTTGCAAAGGTAGAATTTGTTATAAACCATAACTTATTGAACAAGCTCAGGGGATCTTATGAAAAGCAAGCTAATTATATTTGTTCAGCCAATGTTGGTTTGTTTTTCAATTATTAATATCTCAAAGAAATGAACATTACATAAAAATAAACTAGGAGTTAGTCAAATGCAAATCAGGATTTGGGTTTAGGACAGAGTAAGAAGCCAATCAAAAATGATAAAAAACTATGTTTTCAAATGAGGCTGTTGCCAGAACAAATCTTGGTATCTTTCTTGTGATGGGTTTGGCTTAGCCTCTATTTTCATTATGAACAGAATGAGAACATTATGTTGACCAATAAGAAGCAGAAATGTTAAGTCTTTGGCATTTTTTTCATACGTCAAATACGTATGCTTCATGTGTTTAAATGCACAGAGGACATACGTAAGCTGTCAGAGATGAAAGATGATGTGAATATAAGCAGAATCAACCTGTCAGCTGAGAGGAATCTGTCCTTGCTGACCTCAAGTATGTCATACATTATGTTTCATAACTACCAAAAGTGTAAATTGAAAGCTGACTTGTGTTAAGTTTTTTGTGAGTTATTATTAAAACAGAATGACTCTTAATTTATATCTTAAAAGAAGAAATACAATTATTCAGTGCAGGGGGTATAGTCCAAGTTATCACATAAGGCAATGAAAAACCTACCTAAAGTTTCCCAAGTAGAGATACTCACAAGAGGTAACTGGAATGATCTCTGTTGACTCTCAAACAGCCCTGGGAGCTCCTGGAGACATAGAGAGCCTGGATGACTGTGAGAGCAGCAGAGAGAAGAGGCAAGAGGGGGGCCACAGCGGTGGCCATGAGTGAAATAATTCAGAAGCTGCTACAAAAACAGAAAGGGAAGAAGCATTCCGTAAGCTCTGGGAAAGGAAATAATATTAGGAAGAGAGCTGGCTCCTTCCTGACTCACTGGAATATAGGAGGGAGGAAAGGAAAAACACAAGCAGACTTGCAAGCTTCTCTTAATGTAGCCTATCTCAATAAAGCTTAGTTCTAGTCTTCTTCTGGAGTCTGTTCCCTCATCTGGACAACCGCAAAGGGTTGACAGGCACAAGCCAGCAAGACAGCTGGACCCAGTTGGACCGGCAGTAGAGTCGTTGTGGAGGCTAGCAGTTTGCTGGGAATAGTGCCAGGCTGGTTTGTTGTGGTTTTTTCCCGCCAGCTGGATATAATGGGTCTGGCAGCTGGCATGGTGTGGCTGGGGAGAGGTTGTTCCAAGTGGCAGACCTGGTGGGCTGGCAAGACTTAGACTTCAGAGATACTTCAGTGGGCCCCCTGTTCTGCCAAGTGTCCAAGTAGTGATCAGATGCTCAATTGGTTCTTTTCGATCCAGAGACAATAAGCACACCAGTGGATAAAGAGATTTTAAGCTTTATTATAAACTTAAGCAAACAGTTAAATAGAAACACAGTTTAGGCAGATTAAACAAAAGTATAAAAAGCATAGCATAAAGAAATGAAATCATTACATACCTAAGCAAGTTGAAACCCTATCCCCTTAAGCTGTCAGGAGCCTCTTGACCAAGACAGCGGAGATACCCCAGGATGGCTTAATTTCCACAGCGCCCAGTGCTCACGTCTGTGCAGAAGCTCCCAAACTCAAAAGACAATCCTAAGGTTTTTATCAAAGTCTGGCCCCAAAACCTCGTGACCCTGTTTCCATGGTACTGAGGCTGCAGGACTGGCCTTAACGAGGACAGTTCCTGGGGTTTGAAACACCTGTTTCCAAGAGTCGGGGAAGCTATACAGATAAGCTAGTGATTAACAAAAACAGTCTAGGGGTATTCTCTTATCTCCCCCCCCGCCACATTCCCAACACAAATAAAAAACAAGCCAGTTCAACATTAGTATAACTCAAAATAAACTCTAAGCTTCTTCGTGTGAAGGAGAGAATCAAAATATGTCACTGAAACTCCTCGAAATAACAATGGTCTTCCGCATTGACACTCCACTCCACCCCTGGCATATTTTGTTCCTCACACCTTCATATTTTATAAATTCCAAGTCTCCAAGTAATAAATTGAACATTTGTATACAATCACTTAACTTTAACATACACCATACAGATCAGTATTAACAGAATGCAAAGAGCTATTAGAAAAACAATTACTGGGTGCCAGGCCAAATTTAAAACATTGGTCATACTTGGGCTCTGTCCATATTAATTGAGCTATTGAGCTGATATCAAATCCCATAGGAAGTGTAAAGTTCCATTCTTCAGTCTCCCAGCCTAGAGTTTTTGTTTTGTTTCAGACTCAATTGCTGCATAATATCCAGTGGTAGTGCGAATGTGGGATACATTACATCGACATTCTCTAACAGGTGGCGAGATAAACTTCCATCCTCCCAATAAACCGGGTCTAGCGATACTATACAGACACACCCTCTACCATTATCAATGATCCTAGGAGCATCATCATTTAACTGAATCCATACACAGGTAGCACTGCTAAAATTAAAAGCACATGGTCCAAATGGAGTAGCACGGGTTGGGCGAAGCCATCTTTGAAAGCCCCAGTGTTCATATCGGGTGGTCATAAAAAGGATTCCTCTGTGGTAATCATGATCTGCAAAATGATCTGCAAAAGCAACTACAACCCAAGATACATTCCAGGCTCAAAAAGATGTTCATCTAGGAGATAGAAAATAGTTAGAAACAATGACAGATTTATTGTTAGCTCTTCTACCTTTGCCAGCTTGCTGTATCAAACTATTTCTTGTGGATGTAATTCCACCGTGACCCTTTAAGGTATTATCTTTTGGCATTTACCTGTTTTTGGCGGGGGGGCATATCATAGTTTTTTTCCAAAATTAGCTGGGCAATTCGATTCTCTTTCTCAATAGACAGACTACTGTCCCTCCTTTACATAGGGCAGCCTGAAGGTCTCCTCTGTAAACTGCATCTATTACACTGTGCTTCATACCTGGATTCCCTTTACAGCCAAGCTAGACCTGGGGGCAATCCAGCTATCAATTTTTGGTGCAGCTATGATCACAGAGCTACAGGTACAGAGATCCTGCCCAATTGCTTTTTGAGTGCCCCAGTAGACATCAGTACATTAAAAGCAAAGTAGGGCTTCAAAAGATACTCAAATCCTTTGCAAAAAGGAGGGCAAAAATCCCCTAGTGCAGTTGCTTCCTTCACCAACTGCCTCCCCCAAACCATTTAACATTTTCTGGAGGGGCTGTTGGAAGAGCGGGCTCATTAGCAACCTTTTCCAAAAATGTGACCCATCTCCAAATTACCATGTGTTCAATGCTTAATGGTGATAAATATAGCACCCTTGTTTTGTTGTAAATAAGTTTCTTTATCGAAGTAGAGGTTTGCGCTGACCTCAGCTTCATTTTTCTTGTATTGGAATCACTTATCCACCCCCTTATTTATGAGTTTGTAGAAGGAGCAAAGTGTTCATGCTAAGTGTGGGAGGATCCCAGCACTCTTCAAAATGGCTGCAACTCCTTCACCATCCGGGGAAGGGGGAAAAGTTGTGTCTTGCCACCCATGGTGTGGGGCAAAATCCATGTCCTTTCTGACCATAGGACTCCTAAAAATGTTTGTAGGTCAGTTGAACACTTCTGCAGTAAAGATAAATCATCAAAGATTAACATTATCACAATAATGCATGCCTCTATACCCTGACAGGGCAGGGCTAAATGCAAGCCAACTTGGGGCAAAAGCAGCCCCCATTTTTCAGAAGGCATATTGAGCCTTGTTGAGCACCACTGTTCTAATGTACCAAATGTGATTTCTGCTCCAGGCTCTTTCATCTAAAGCATCTTCTTCTGTTTCATATGTAGTTTCATTTCATTTCTGTTTTTCAAAGTCCCAGAACTGGGAATGCATGCCTTTTTGCATGGCAGGTATTTGTTTATATTTAACAACAAATGTCTTTACATTTAACAATAATTTGTACACCTAGAAGTTGAAGTAGTGGATGTCCTGTTCCGGTCCCTTTAAAATGGGGCCAGGAGGGCCGGGCAGGGATTGTGATTATGAAGAATATGCCAAAGTTTAGCTTCAGTCTAAAATGAAGTTAGTAAAATTTCATTTTAAACTAATTTTGTATTAGCTCTTAATTCTTCTTAGGTCTGGAGAGAAACTGGTATAGGTAAAGAAAACAATTTAAACACATGGAACAACATTGGTTTCATTTTCTTCAATGGAAAAATCATATTCCGCAATGGATTATAATCCTAAAGGACAAACACAAAAAATATGGAACATGGCTTTAAGTTAGAGACAATGGATGGATAATGAAGATGTATGTGTAACTTTTCTTTCTCAGATTAAATTATTAGTGAACTTAATTGATAACTTAAATTATTAGTTTATCACTAATAAAAACTACGTAGAAACTCTGAAGTTCACTAGTAATTCACAATTGTCATATGACATTTTAAATCTGCTTTTATTATTTGAGGCAAGTCTGTTTTTGTACAGAATTTGTTCCCAGCTTAAGGACAAACTTTTTCCTTTATAAAGAATATGATAATATTATGACGAATAAAAACAATTTTACATTCAAGGTTGCATGACAATTGGACTTAATCAAATGTCAGTCTTTTGCATAATGATATCAGTACAAATTACAAACTTTCTCATTTCTTTGGAATAGATAAGAGAATTCCATTTGGCGGGGTCCAGGAAGCGGGCCTTCTCTGCAGTAGCTCCCGCCCTGTGGAACTTGCTGCCCCCAGAGGTGAGACGGGCCCCATTACTCCTGGCCTTCTGGAAGAGTCTGAAGACCTGGCTCTGCCGCCTCACTTGGGACGGAGAGGGGAATAGATCTACGTGGGGATGGCTGATATAGACCACTCCTCCCACATATGGACTGGTTAGATTCTCCTGCCACTTGGACTTTTTTACTTTTTTACTCTTATTTATATTTATTTATTAGAGTAATTTTATCTTTGTATATTCTATTTTTATTCTATGGTTGTTGTTCTAATCAATTATTGTAAACCACCCAGAGTCCCCCAATGGGAAGAGTGGGACGGGGACTGACTGACTGACTGACTGACTGACTAAATAAATAAATAAATACAATAGACAATCTACCCTCCATTCTATCTGTTAAATTCAGGTTTATTGGACATGCTTTTGCATTATCATATGGGCTCTTGAAACGGTAATGCTAGTTTATACTAATGATAGGAATAGGTACTCTTGACACCTGTAGAATTTAGAAGTCTATCAACTGGAGACAGATGGGAAAACGGCTCATATGAAGAACATGGAGCACGCACGGAGAGTCAGTGCAATGTAGTGGTTAAGGGATGGGACTCAGACTGGGAAGTCCTAGGCTCAAGTCTACTCAGCCATGGAGCTTGCTGCGTGACTTTAGACCAGTGATTCTCTTTTAACCCATCGCAAGCTGGGGGGAGGTTTGATGGGGTTTTATATGGGGGATTTTAATTTTGTAAGCCACCCGGAGTCACTGTATGTAAGTTGGGTGGCCATATAAATTTGTGGAATCAACCTTCTTTCCTTGAAACTTTTTTTTAACATATGGCAAAATTATATTGATCTGGAAAAGGACTATAGAAGAAAGTTACTTTCTTCTCTTTCTCTAGTCCAACTTGCTTTGGGTTGGAGAAAATGTGGAGTAAAGAAGATGGAACTTCACATATTGTAGTTTGAGTCATAATTTATGACATGTTAACATTCTAAACTGTAAAGCTCTTGAAGAGTGCGTAGGCTGCTATCACCACACTCGGTTCTTTGAGTTAGAGTGAGGAAGTAGTGGTCGATTTCTCTGTTCTCGTTTGTTCTGTTTTTGCTTTGTTCAGATTGTAGGCTATAAAACATTAGTTTTTAAGTTAGTTAATGTTTTGTTTTTTATTATAGTATTCCATAGAGTTAATATAGCTTTTAGTCAGTTAGTCAGTTAAGTCAGTTGGTTAGTCAGTTAGTCAGTCAGTTAGCCAGTTCATCAGTTAGTCATCTAGTCATTTAGTTTCTTAGAGTTCTGGGGTTTTTTTATTATAGTATTCCATATAGTTAATATAGTTTTTAGTCAGTTAGTCATCTAGTTAGTTAGTCATTTAGTTTCTTAGAGTTTATTTTCTTTGTGATCATGCCAAAGAACCAGAAACTGCTTTATGTATCAAAAGCAAATGTTGTATATGGTCCACAAAGTGGAAAACCTGTGGGCAAAGGCATCAACCACAGCACAGGTGAACAAATGTTCACCTGTGGTCAGCAGAAGAGCATAGAATGTGCACTACCCATGGCACCTGCCTTCAGTCCAGCCTATTTTTCTCAGAGAAAACTGAGCAAATTTCGTGCTGAAGAGGGTCAGCCATCTTCTGGAAACAGTATTACGTAAGTTTTAAGTATCCTGAAAAAAACTTTTAAGAGCAATGTATTACAACTAACTGTAATACGAGTTTTGTGGCAATATTTCATTGACCAGACATTGAACATGCAGTTAATTTAGGCAATATTTAAAGTTTGGTCTAGTGGTTAAGGCAACGGACTCGAATCCAGGAGTCTGAGAGTTGTAGTCCCTCCTTAGGCGCGAAAGCTGGCTGGGTGACCACGGGCCAGTCACTCTCTCTCAGCCCAACTCACCTCACAGGGTGGTGGTTGTGGGGAAAATAGGAGGAGGAAGGATTATTAGATCTGTTTGCCACCTTGAGTTATTTATAAAAATAATAAAGGCAGGTTAGTAAATAAATAAAATAAATACATTGTGCATATGCTTAGATCTAACTTTTTTTAGGGCTCTTCCCCATGGTTAATGTCCATTTAATCTGGACTCAAATTGGTAGAAAAGTATGCCGGCATATACTGGCCTGCTTTCAGTGTTTTGCACCGGTGCATGGAGCAGCTCCGTTGCGCCCTCTGCCACCTCTCTTGCCACACCTTGTCCAGCTATGGCAGTCTTGGGATCAACTATGAATGTTGGACAAGGTAGCCAGAGAGGTTAGGGCTGGCATAAACCGCCGGGTCTCTGGAGCAGCTCTCTGTGATCCGAGATTTGGTGAAGGATCAGCTCCACCATCGCTTCTCTTGCCACCTTGCCTAGCACTTGCAGCATGGAGATTTGTTACAGAAATAGCAGGAGTGGCCAGAAAGTGGGAAGAGATGGCTCTTTGGTAAAGTCCAGCTGTGGGGGGGGGGGGGGGGGGAACCAGAGTCCACTCCTAAAGGCCTAATGGCCATAAAAAACAGTGCCCAAGGAGCTGGAATGCAGTGGGGATAGGTGTTACCTGTAGTCTCCTAAAATGGCCAACTGGGGCTGAGCAGACTATCAATGAAGCATCACTAATCACTTAAATTATCAATGAAATGTCACTTGTATTGGGAAAGGAGGGAACGTTAAAACGGTAACAGCCAAGGAGTATGAGCGAACTCTGTTGCAGCAAAAAGCAAGGCAGCTGTGCCCCCTCCCCCCAAGGATTATGGCACAGATTTTGACAGACTAGTCTTCCCCGCGAAATGCAGACAGGCTCCCCAAAGCTATAGGGCCTTGCCTATAGGACCTTGTAATCGCTACCTGTTAATATTGCTAAGTAACACCACAAACGCTGCTCGTAAAGAAATATTAATGAATAGTATCTCTCACCAAACAATCCCCACAGGCTTTCCTCGCGTCGGTACCACTCACGATCCTTTAAGGAGGCAACTTACCCTTTCCTTGCCTATGACCCAGCTAGCCGGCCGAGGGGAGCATTTCACAGAGCCAGAGCGGGGCTGCCTCGGCCCGAGACTCTTTCCCTCCCCATCGCTCGTTCCTCCCGAGAGAGGCCAACTGGAAGCGCCCCATCAGGAATAGGAATGGGAAAGGAGCGACCGGCCAGAAGGGATCAGAGGGGGCGCGGGGAAGAGCAGCGCCAGGGGAAAGAAACCAGCGGCCTCCTCGCCCTTGAGGGGCCTGGGGGTCCCCGCGGGCTGCGGCGGCGCCATGGCCGTTCCCATGGCGACTGGCGGCCCGCAACGCACCCTGAAAGCCGAGGCGGAGGCGCAGGGCGCTGAGCTCGAGCTTCGCTCAGCCGTGTCCTGCCCTAGCATGTACCCAGCGGTGTGTGTGTGTGTGGGGGGGGGGCGTCTGCCCCTGCTTCTCCTCATGAGGAAGAAACGCTCGGAAGTTTCAGAAACTTCCCAGGCTAGAAGGCCGCATGCGAGTCCCCGACGCAAAGGAAGCGGCCTTCGAGCCGCCCGCTCTCCCCAATGGGAGGCGATCCTGACTGTCTCCTGGCCGGGTTGGGCTGCCCTGCGCTTGCGCTTGCGCTTGCGCTTCTCTTCCTTGCTTCCCGGTCGGTCGCCTTGGGAGACGGCAACGCTTTCTCTCTGGCTTGAGAGGGGGGAGGGGTCAGCCACTGTCTTGACACGGAGGACTGATGTCTCCTGTCAAGTGTTCTGTGTCTAAGGACCGCCCTTTATTTTCTGGCTCTGCTTCTTCCAGTCAGTTTAACCACTGCAATCTAATTTTCTGAATGAATGTGTGGTTCTAAATAACACATTTTTTTCACCCTTTCAAGCAGCCTTTCCCTGTCTGCTTTCCAGATGCGTTCGATTACAATGCTTGCTGTCCTCAGCAAACATCCTTCTTGGCCATGATCTCAGGATCATGAGAGATGTAATCCAATACACTGTAGGACGTCAAGTAGGATTTGTACTTCTTTCACATCTCTTTTACTTCATTTGCCTACCATACATAGCTTGTTTTTTATTCCCATTGCACATTTCATATCTCCATCTAGTTCTTGCTTACCACTAGTTCTACTGTACTTCATACCCCTCACCACACGCGTCCCTAAACAAATATATTTTCCCACAATGTATCTGCAGCAATTTTAGGAGGAAGCAACAACGTATTTTCCCAGAAGTCATTCTGTTGCGGGGATATAATTTTCCAATCCTTTAATACAGTTTCAATGAAAATTGTTATC
This sequence comes from Candoia aspera, assembly GCF_035149785.1. Lineage (NCBI taxonomy): Eukaryota > Metazoa > Chordata > Lepidosauria > Squamata > Candoiidae > Candoia > Candoia aspera. The sequence goes on from NC_086155.1 coordinate 142,441,898, forward strand.
ATAATGTCCAATATGATTATGTATATTCTATGGAAAGGAATGATCAACGGTTGCCTTTTGGGCAGCATGTGTGTGACACTGTTAGGCAAAACATATGTCCTCCCACTCTTTGGTATCATTTTTAAGATTTTGTTTTTGTTTTATTAATTTAATAATAATAAAAAAATAATAAAATAATTCTTCCAGCCTAAGTGCTTATCCATTACACCACATAAATATGCAGTTGCCTTTAAGGACAAACACTTAAGGGCTAGGCTTCTTTCTCTCCCCCAAATAACTTCAACTGTTTGATAACCCTATAAAAATGTCCTCTTACCTCTTGGAAGATGACTTTCTCCTTTGCTGGCTGGAGCACAGAAGCTGCTGAGTTTTTTTGTGTGCCTTTTGAAGTAAGATGACCATGCCTCTGGAGATTATGTCTCTTTCAGAGGACTAAATAAGGCATATCTTGTTTTTAGAAAAAACAAATCCTTCAATTTTGTCTTTTTCCCCTATGGTCTTACTTTAACATCTGCTGTTACTGTTCCTTTGCAACCTGTCATCCTGGCCCTAGTTTATTTTGAGAACAGAAGCCAACGTAGATGAATATTGCAATGTCTTCTTGAGAGAGAGCTGGTAAGAAATACTTCAAGCATGGACATCTAATTCTAGCCCTATAGTGATTTTTAAAATCATCTTAAATTCAGCCTAGTGGAATACGATTTGGCAGAGCTCTGTCTGTTGTTCCTATATTAACTATCCCTATCACATACAGTTGATTGTCATTTCTTGCTCATCCTGATATACGTCCTTTTTGTCTCTTTCCTAATTCTCCTCCGCAAACAGGCTTGGTGGTGAAAGCAAGACAGACAAGACTGCCAATTTGAAGGGGAAAAAAGAAGCTATCCCTGCAATTTATGGGACTAGAGTGCCACTAAGCACCTTCTCTCACCAGGTACATGAATCTTTCATCAAATGAATCCAGGCCTTTACACGGTACCCATTCATTCTGTACTATATCCGCTGTTTAATGATAAGCTGGATAGTTTGTCATATGAATTAGAGCCATCTTGCTTCAGACTTGGTTCCAGAAAGGGGTTTCAGAGCACATGGGAGCAGGAACACACCACCTGTCTGCAACTCCTCAAAGCAACTGAACCTTTTTCGAGAATCATGCAGCTTCCTACCACAACTGCCATACGATCTGAGGAAAACATGTGGCTGCTTTAAAGACCTGTAGGCAGATACTAAATCCATACTCCTGAATCCGCTGGAGCATCTTTCCTAAAACTGAATTCAAAGTGCTGCGCAGCCCTATAACTATACTGCGTTATCATTTTGAAGAAGCAAAATAGACCCAAATCTCAGATCAGAACATTATGCAAAGAAAGACCTGTCAAATGTTGAATAGAATAAACAGTGAAGCCTGCCATTTTGAGAAGTACTAATATCAATTGAATAAAAGTATTCACAATTGAGGTATTGTGCGTATTGGTTAAATTTTGAAGTTTGAGGCATTATTTTTAGAGAAAACTTGCTTTCGGAGATACAGTGATATGCTGAAAACTCTATAGTTAAGGAAGTTATAATAAGAAAGAGAAATAAAGAGAAATAAAATGAGGTCCAAATTAAGATTGAATAAAATTTGTTGGTTTTCACATTGATAGGAAATGTATTTATGAACTTTATTTCATACTGTATGTGACTTTTATTTACCTGTGCCTATATTATCACATAATTGAACTCTCCCAGTTAGATATACAATCACTGACATCCACCCACTCCTGGATAGAATATATCCTGGCTCTGATGCCATATGACTGCCTGTGATAAAAGATAGAGGGGAAACAATATCATAACACTGTCTTTAATATATTTTATATATGGTTAAGTTTAGGAATCATTGTATGTTTTGAGACAGAGGTATCCTCACCATGGAGGACTAAGAAAGCCAAAATGGTGGGCTTGACTGCAATTCAAAGTTATGCCTCTTTTTGTATCTGCGTACATCAACACATGTAGAATGGGGCAAGGCTTCAATCCACAGCTCATGCCTGCCATTTTGGATCCCTTAGCACTGTCCATTGCAGCTGGCAGTTTTGAGTTGATTTTTTATCATCACTAGTATTTGAAAACAACTTGGTGGCACATAATCAATCAATCAATCAATCAATCAATACCTGGGACTTTAAGTACAGATTCCCCAGTCCTCATAATTTCAGTGTTTAGGCTACTTCATTGTATATCTGTCATTCAGTTCTAGGGCTGGAAAAAACACAGAAGCAATGCAGCTGGTGTGTTTTACTTTCTTTCTGAACGTGTGTAGGCATTTCTTCCTTGGTTATATTCTGTTGTACCCAGTTTAACACCAAACAATAATAGCCATGTTTATCATGAAAAGCAATCAGTGGATACAGCATCTTTATTAGGTTGACAAGGTGTAGAAGATTACTATAAGCTGCTAAATTTCAACACCTTTTCATCCAAAAAGCATGATTTGCTTCCAAGAACTCTTGAAATTACAGGAAATGAAAAATAAGACTGAATATTAGGAATTTCCTGATGATAGGAGTTGTTAAACAATGGAGCAGTTTACCCAGAAGAGTGAAAAATCAGAAATAGCACCTTTTAAGACTGATTTTTATTTTAAGGCATAAGCTTTCATGAGCAACAGCTCACTGCATCAGGTGCATAAAGGGGCTTTCCTGACATGGGATTAAGTGCAGTGCAAAGTCTTCATATGTATGAATTAGTTTTTAGGTGTTAATCTGATATGAGGGCTCTCCCCAAGCTTGGTGAGGAGAAGCAAGCAAATGTCTATTAATTCTGTTTCTGAAAATATTAATTACCCAGTTGGTGAAGTCAAAACTGTTTCCACCATGTATCTCTGAGATACATAGAGCTTTGGCCAGTTTTCAAGTAGAGTATTTGAATTACTTTGTGGAGAGAGGAATGATTTAAAACATACTTGACCCCATATACAAGCTTTTTGCCTCCTAAAACTGAAACTAGAGAACCATCACAATAGTTAGGGATTCAGACCCGTTTTGTGTGTATCAATTTTGGCTTTACACTACACCTCTCTTCTGTGCTCTTTGCATAGGTGTGATTATGGATGTTTTTCATACCTAACTCATTGTCTTGGGAAGGATCCAGATAGCCTTGTGCATACACCAAGAGGGTGGAAATGTCTGATTTCTCTGATGACTGCTTCCCTTGGTGTCTCTGGCTCCCCTTTGGAGATTTGTCCAAAGGAGTTAAACTTTGTAAAAGTTCAGTTTCCCAAAATATGTTGATCATTTTCTGTTAAACAAATAGAAGTTTTTGATTGATTGATTGATTGATTGATTGATTATGTGCCATCAAGTGTTTTTCAACTCCTAGCGACTACATAGATAGATTTTCTCCATGGTGATCTATCCCTAACCCATTCTTTCAAGTCTCCCAATGGGGCACTCATTGCCCCTGTAACTGAGTCTGTCCATCTTGCTGCCGGTTCTTCTCTTCTCTTCTCTTCTCTTCTTTCCTTCCACCTTTCCCAGCATTAGAGCCTTTTCCCAGAGAGCTGGGTCTTCGCATAATGTGTCCGAAGTAGGATAATTTGAGCCTGGTCATTTGTGCCTCAGGTATGAACTCTTGGTTGATTTGTTCAATGATCCATCAGTTTGTTTTCTTGGCTGTCCACGGTATTCCCAGGATACTTCTCCAACAGTAGAGTTCAAAAATGTCAATACTTTTCTTATCCTGCTTCTTTAAAGTCCAACATTTGCTATAAGCTCTGTATTTATTATAACTTATATATTGCGATAACAATAGCAAAAAGTTAACTCTTGAGACTCTAAAAGAAAGACTCAGCAGGTAGCAATATCTAGCCAGATGTGATTGATCTGGGAAAAGCTAAGCAGAATTGTTATTGGAGGCCACCAGAATAGACTAGACTGGAGGTGAAAGAATAAAATAAAATAAATGCAGAATAAGGCAATGGCAAATCACTTCCATATTCTTGTATAAAATAAAATAATAAAATAAAATAAAATAAAATAAAATAAAAGGGACATGTCTGCATATTCACCAGGAGTCAAACTCAACTTGAGGAAAACTTAAGGTGATACAATCAGGCAGGGCTAGCTCTACATTCTCAAATAACCTTTCCCAAAATGCAGTCCCAAGTTGACTCTTCAATGTTTTTCAAAATGCGCCATAGCTATGGTGGCAAAGTTTTATTTATTTTGTAAGAGGCCTGAACTCCATGACAGCTCTGAGTGGCATACAGTAATAAAATCATTACTAAAAAGATACAAGTAAAAATGTATAGTTTTATTTATATGCAGTTAGTGAAACTGAACATGAGTATAACTACAGGCGTCATGTGTGTATGGCTTGGAAACTGGCTCTTCTGCTGAAAAGAAATTTCATCCACCAGAAGATAAGCTTGCCACAGGAGGTGAGATCAAGTGCAGATATCCTTTATGTGAAGAATGCGCTGCAGCCAGATACTCGGCGGATAACGGATCGGAGGCCACTCCTGAAATTCATCTCTTTGGAAGAGAGTAGGAGACTTGCAAGATTGATGTCAGCCTTACCAAGTAGACCTAACAGGAAACACAATCAGATCGGCTAGTTCTACTTTATTGTCAGATTACATGAACCAGATCTTGCAAGTCTGAAAGTACAATTCTCCTCCTATCTCCTTTAGCCCTGAGGAATTAGGGAGGGTCTCTTCCGAGCCTCTTGCCCCACCCTCTATCCAGCTACAGACTATGATGTCTCTTATCTGACCATTCCCTAGGCGGTGTCTCTGGGCCCAGTCTCCCCAGATCATTCCCACGTACCATTACAGGCAGGAGTGGGATGGGGGTAGTGCATCTATCCTTGCTCTTCTTGACCTCTCAGTGGCTTTCAGTACCATTGATGATGGTATTGTTCTGGACCAGCTCCAGGAGTTGGGGTGGGCAGCACTGCGTTGTGCTGGTTCTCCTCCTTCCTACCCAGTTCCAGTTGCTGTTGATAGGAGGGGAGAGGTCCAGACCGTGGCCCTTAGTTTGTGAGGTGCTACAGGGCTCAGTCTTCTCCCCTTATTTAACATCTACATGAGGTCACTGGGTGAGATCATCTGATGGTTTGGGGTGAGGTATCACCAAGATGCTGATGATACCCAGCTTTACATCTCCACCCAGGCCACCTGAGTGATGACATCCCAGTGCCTGGAGGCTGTGGGGACATGGATGGGGTGTTTGGATCTTCTGGTTCCAGGGATCTTCCACCTTTGGTTCTGGATGGGGTGGCACTGCTCAGACAGACCTGGTACGTAATCTGGGGGTCCTTTTGGACTCATGGCTCCTGCTGGAAGAGCAGGTGGCAGTTGTGGGTAAGAGGGCTTTTGCACACTTTTGGTTTGTGCACCAGTTGCACCTGTTCCTAGACTGGGAGGCTCTGCTCACTGTCACTCATGTCCTCATGACCTCCTATGTGGACTACTGCAATGTACTCTACATGGGGCTGCCCTTGAAGTGCATTTGGAAGCTTCAGCTGGTGCAGAATGCAGCTGCACAGATAATAAATGGCACTAATTACTTGGCATATGTAACACCACTATTTTATGAGAGGCATTGGTTGCTGGTGTGCTTCCAGGTGCAGTTCAAGGTGCTATTTTTCTCCTTTAAAGCCCTTCTCGGCTCCGGACCCGGTTACTTGAAGAACAGTCTCTTCCTGGTGTTTTCTGCCTGTCTGATCTGGTCTGGCAGGAGGGGCCTGCTCCAGGTCCCATCATCTGAGGAATGCTGGTTGGCAGGCCCCGGAAAGCGTGCCTTTTCTGCAATAGCGCCTGCCTTATGAAACATTCTTCCTCCAGAGATTTAGATGACCCTGACCCTGCTGGCCTTTCGTAGGTCCCTAAAAACCTGGTTCGGTGCCTGGACCTGGGCCCTTGGTGTGTGAAGGGACCCATCTCCTGGTCTGTTAGCAACTGTTGTTTGTGATACCTTCCTTGGCTGCTGTGCATTTCGATTTTTGTATTTCTAGTTGGAATTGTTTTTAACTTATTTTAATGTTCACCTCCCAGAGTGACTTGTTGAGATGGGCTGCCGTACAAATTGATCAAATAAACAAACAAACAAACAAACAAATAAATATATGTGGTCGATTTTATTTATTCATATTTACTTTAAAGATTTACGTCCCACCTACTTCCATAGGAGAGGTGTGGAACTCGAAGCCTTAATGCTAGCCCTGAGCCTGTTTTGTAGCCACTGGAGCTTCCTCTGACCACCACTGCTAGAAATTACTGGCAGTTTCCCACCATTCTGAGTCACGGAATACATAATACAATTAGTATAAGGCCTAAAATAGGTTTAACGTAGTTTTTTAAAAAACAGAATTTCCCCAAACATCTCTCCGAAAGCTGGGAAAACACATGGAACATCCTTGTCCCGTCTGTATTTGTGTCGTGGCCCCACCCACACACGTCCCTGTGAGGCCAAGTGTGACCCGTACCCCTTCAACACGTATTAAGGCAGCCTTTGCCATAGTCGGCCCACTCTTCTTTATACAACTCTAGAATCTCACAGCATAAATAAAAACGCAGAATTATAACCTAAAACAGGAGAGAAAAAGCAATTAAATAAGTGAAATGTTAAAAGAATGATTTGATGAAAGCAATGAGATTATCTCTTAAAAGCCCTCCTAAAACACAAGGTCTTTACCACCTTCTGAAAAATTATTGGAGAGGAAGTGGGATGAGATCCCTAGACATTCATACTTCCTCTTTGATTCTTCTGGTCTCCTTTTGGATATAATCTGCTTCAAGTCCTTCCAGAAAAGTTATTTTACTGAATTCCAGAATCACATAAAATCTTTGAAAAAGGATATACTGTACTTTCTGAAAGGAAAACTGCCTTGAATTTGAGCTATTACCGTAAGGGAAATGAGACAGAAAAACAGTGTCAGTTTCTTCTCAGAGGACCTCTGCTTTTTAAAGGTAAATCATGTGGGAAGCCCCAATTTTTCTTTCAAGTGATTGTACTATATTTCAGTATGAGTTGCACATCTGTGGAATTTCTTAGGCCGACATGCAGAACTGGGTGTAGCTTTGAGATCAAACATGTAGATCATTATAGTGCATGTTTTGCTTTATAAACATTACAGTGGCTCCGTTCTTTTACAGGACCGCTATAAAACTGCAACGGAAAAGTTGGCAACTCCTAACACGCCAAAAAATTCTAGGAAGGCACAGGTAGTATAAATTTGCAAAAATCATTTGTTTTACAATTTACTTATGCTTGAATTTCAGTGATTTTTCCAAGCTACATACCAATAGTATTTTTGTTAAAAATGTTTTGCATCTTTCAGCTCAATTCAAACAGCAGCAAACAAGGGCAATTCCATTCCCGGAACAATGTACCTAAACAAGGCAATAATTCTGTCAGCAGGTAAAAAAAAAAATTGAGTTTAAAACAAAATTAAACAGAATAAGAGCACAAGCAAGCCACTGGCACCTCTCAATGTCTTCATTAATAAAAACAAAGTGCCAAGTACCAACTTAGGGTAATCCTGTACTCTCACTGCATTTTTGCAGTTCTTGCTTGCTAGCTTCATTCTTTGCTCTTTGTCTATGCATGACAGAAATGCAGTTCTTGCTTGGCTTCGTTAAAAGCATTGAACTCATTTTCAAACTCTCTTGGAAATTACCTTGCTGAGTGGATTGGCATGTGCAAGAGTATGCCAACATAAAAATATATATATATATTTAAAAAACTAATTGTGGAAGAGCAACAAGTATGATAGACATTGAGATATGTCTGCTTGCAAGAAAGCTATCTGTGGGAATGACTTCATATGGCTTCTTATAAGCTATTTATTGTTAATTACCTATTAATAATCATAGTTAATAATAATCACAATCTTAAAAGTCCCCATGATGAATACTTTAAATTTCTATGCTCTCAGGGCCAGTTTAAGCAGAATTTGGGAATTCGGGGTCTCTATTGGAGACGATGGACATAACCCACATTTTGGACCCTTTTTTTGTTGCAAAGCAGGTGTGTAGTGAGCTGAATACGGGGCGGGGGGCATTTCTATATGCCCTTTGCTGAGATCAGATCACTTCCTAATCCAGATGAAATTGGCCACCCAAGATCTCCACAGTACGAATAGCCTGATTAGGATGATCCAGCCCAGGTGCTCTCTGTATCTAGAGATGGCTTCCTGTGGGCTTTAGGATTTTCTAGGCAAACCTGCTGCCATACCCTTCATCCTGGGTACATGCTGTCACCAGGAAGTGACCTGGGTGCTTAATGCAATTACTCCCAAGGGGGCTCTTCCTGTTAGCTGATCCCAGTTGGCTGATTGGTTTACCAAAGACCTGCTGGAGATGAAGCTGTAGAAAAGGGGCTACAGCATGGTGGAAGAAGAGAAAAAGTGAATCTAACTGAACACAGGTTTGAGATCACGTTCAAACGTACGTTGTGGCAAGGAGGGAGGTGAAGCGTTCTTGTTTCTCATTCATCCTTTATGGTATCCCGAGGCTGTCATCCAGCAATGCTGTTCAGGGAGGCCAATCGCCTTATAAGAAAAATAGGTTCCTCTCCCACCTGGACGTTCTGACTGATCAGCACAACATTTTGCTGATCAAGTCACTCAGATTTGCCAAGTCCTGATTGTTCCTGGGTAGGGTCTGTTGTAGTGACTGGAGCAACATTTTGCCCGATCATCTGAGAGTTCTGATGATCTGTGAACTCTGATAACGTAGATGAGGTGCTCTGTCATACGTTTTCAGTCATTTGTGTACGTGATTCTTGCCCCTCTTGACTGAGGACCTGGGGAAAGTGTTCCTGATTGAATCTAGGTGATCAATGTCTCACTTTGGAAGAACAGTGCCAGCAGTTTTCAAACAGGCTATGCTTACCCACGCCTAAAGAGGCTGTTCCTGAATTTGCATTGAACAGCTATACAGCTTGTCTCTAACATCCCCTATTTAGGGAAGGTTACTGGAACTTTCTTGGTATACCACCTGGCCCTTCTTTGGCCAGGATTCAGATCAGGGCATGGGCCAGAGACTGCCTTGGTTATTCTTGTTGAATGGCCTTTGCTATGATCTTGATGGGGGTAATGCATCCTCATCCTTGTAGTATTTACATCAAGTATTAATTTGATGGAAATACAAAGTCTTATTTCAGAGTATTTCACACGGCACTTCAGTTGCAAATGTAGTTTTTTTATACAGAGTTGGTGATGCTTCTTCTTAAGAGGTACAATGTGACGATCAATATTAATTTAGCTTCTTTCATTTTCTCTTCAGAGACTTCAGTAAACCTTGTGCAGAAATGCCATCTACCTCCAGTGATGTTCCTAGAAACGTAATCCATACTAATCCACTGGTACAATCTTTTTTGAAGAGACATCACCCTGTTTCTTATCCAGGAACTAAGAAGACCGCATCAGAGAAAAAGTGCAGAGATGGCGATGGGGACTTTCCCAAAAGGACAAAGGAAGCTACTACTACTGATTCTTCTCCTGCTAGAAATAGTAGTGGGGATGACGTGCATTTGGCAAACAAATGGAAAGTGAAAAAAAGAAATGATAATGTAGAAAGAAAGCTTTTAGCAGAAGAAAAGGCAGCAGCTGAGACTAAGAGAAGAAATAAAGCTCTGCTGGAAAAGTTAAAAAATGTAAATCTTAACTTAAAACCGGACCCTTTTGAGCACCAGGAAGATGATGTTCCCTCTTCTTCTGCTGAGAATGACACGTTTCCATATCCTGATTTTCTTCCTTCACCCTACAATAATTTGAATTTAAAAAAATTGTCCTTGTCCAAGTCAGATGATTGGAAATCATCTATAAAGCCACCACTTAATGCCTCGCTCAATAAACTAGTTTCACGTCTTGTGCAGATGGAAAGGTTACAGCACGCAACTATCTTAAGAGAAAGGGCAAGCGAAGCTACTTGTCCTGCTGTGGCTGCTAACAATCGTACTATTTTGACAAAAGAAGTACCCCAATCAAAACAGCCAAGGCCACTTGATTGTTGTCAAGTAAAGCGTGATGGAGATACTCACAATTCTAGCTGTGGTGGGCAACAAACAGATGTGCCAAAATGCCAACAGAGCCATAACCACAAAAATCCTGCACCCTCTATGCATTCATCCTCAACGATGACCCGAGCATCTTGCAGCAATGTTAAGTCCAACAAAACTCCAGCAGTTTTAAGCTCCACAAACGTAGCTGCACGACCATCTCTCTCATGCTCTGGAAGCTCATCCAAAATCTGCCCAGATGTGACACTGAATTCTACAAATGTAGACTCATCAAGCACAACCGCAGCTTGTTCCTTACCTGACAGTGAAAGTTCAAAGAATAAACAAACAAAGACAAAAAAGAAAGACCTTTAAAAAAGGGGGTCTTTAACAAGTAGACCCTCCCAATCTCAGAAATTAAAATCTGTCTCTCTCAATTCAAAGCAGAAGTCCTCCAGTGTTGATCCTCAGTGATCTCTGGAGTGAAGTAATCATTGATCAGTGTTATTTGTGCAAAACAATTGAGCAAGAACATTTTGGAAAGCGCCATCTTAATTTGTATTTATGTGGAAGAATGAACTCACCACCTGGGACGAACAGGCATTTTTTCTTCCTAGGATGCAGAGTGTTGGCGCTACCCTGGGAAGAAGGGTTAAAACAGCCACACCCTCTCCTTAATTGGAGAGTTTGTTTAATAAAACGGGAACTGAAAACAAACATGTGGGTGAGTGTGTCGAGGAAAAGAGTTAAGCCCAGAGGACAGCAGAGATGTGGGAAAGAGAAACTCCAACCCAAAGTGCCACTTTGGTCTGGAAACCAGGAGACCCTGAGTTCTAGTCCCACCTTAGACATGAAAGCCAGCTGGGTGACTTTGGGCCAGTCACTCCCTCTCAGCCCAACTCACCTCACAAGGTGGTTGTTGTGGGGAAAATAGGAGGAGGAAGGAGTATTAGGTATGTTCCCTGCCTTGAGTTATTTATAAAAAGGGCATTGTCACTGGATCCCACCTTTGTCAACAATTATGTTCTGCCAAGTATCCATGCAGTGGTCAGGTGCTCAGAAATACACTTTAGGCAGATTAAACAAAAGTATAAAAAGCATAGCATAAAGAAATGAAATCATTACATACCTAAGCAAGTTGAAACCCTATCCTGTTAAGCTGTCAGGAGCCTCTTGACCAAGACAGCGGAGATACCCCAGGATGGCTTAATTTCCACAGCGCCCAGTGCTCACGTCTGTGCAGAAGCTCCCAAACTCAAAAGGCAATCCTAAGAGTTTTATCAAGGTGTGGCCCTAAAACCTCATGGCCCTGTTGCCATGGTACCGAGGTTGCATGACCCAACCTTGACTAGGATGCTTCCCAGGGTCTGGTGCACCTGTTTCCAGGAGTCGGGGAAGCTGTACAGATAAGCTAGTGGTTAACAAAAACAATTGGGGGTTTTCTCTTATCTCCCCCCCCCATTCCAAAGAAAGTTAAAAACCAAGCCAGTTAAACATCAGTATAACTCAAAATAAACTCTAATCTTCTTTGTGTGAGGGAGAAAAATCAAAATACTGTATGTCCTCCTCCTCCTCCCCACCAAAGAAGTTTTTCTAGCTTGTGAAAATCTTTTAAATGTTGCCATGTGACGTTACGCAGCATACTGAGTTATTTAAATGTCATAATACATTCCATAGAGTTTTTTGAACTGCAGACAGAGCCACCAGTGAATTGAAAACCACCCTGAATTGTCCCATTTCCTTGCTGGATCATGCCATTTCCATGGTTTATTCAAAACATTCAAAACATGAAACTTACATATTTATTTATTTACCATTCATGATTTCTATGTTCATAATGATTTTTGCTTTTTTTTTTTTTGGTAGGTACCACTTTTTTCTGAAAAACAGAATTGCAAAAGTTAATATATCATAGGAAACTGTACTTAAAAAGGAACAAATTACACAAGCTGGACAGCCCTAAAATGAAAATGAGCGGGGGACGCCGAGAAGATGGCCAACTGAACAGACTGCCTGCAAGCTCAGCGGGCAGACCTGGCAGCGTGGGAGAACTACTCAAACAATTTTGCAAGATTTTTAGAAGGTATCAGTTGGCTGAGGGCTTTCTGAAAGGAGTGGAAGAGATATATCAAGAAGGAGAATCGTAAGGATCCAGAATGAGCAGGCATGCTGCTCAGGAAAGAGCTGCAATTCGACTTGCAGGACTGGTCTGTTTGTCTCAGGGCTTGTTTCGGGAATGGGATAGCTCTGATATGTGGGAAGTTCTTTGCAGACTTGCTAAGGGGGGCACTCGGGCTCCTTGATTCATTTATAAAAAATGGCCTGTGTATAATATGGAGACAAATAAATGTTCTGCTTTACTAGGAGGTGGGATAAAAAACTAAGAATAAGTATGTGGATGGATTTCAGGGCTGTATGACTCTCTTTTTCCATAATGATTCAAAGTTGGTTTGATTTTTTTTTAAGGTATAATAGAGGCAAAGACAAGGAATATGTTAAAGATTGTATGATTAAGTGGGCTAAGAATTCTAGGTACAATATTATGATAAAACGGTGGGAAAACATGTGGAACAAAGGTCTGAAATTCACTTGGGACCATAATTTGAAAGAGAATTTTTATAAAATGCTGTACCGTTGGTATTTAACTCCTGACAAGCTGTCTAAAATGTATAATGGGATATCAAAAGTCTGTTGGAAATGCTCACAGGGGGAAGGAACTTTCTATCATTTATGGTGGACTTGTGGAAGAACTAAGAAATCCAGGAACCAAATATGTAGTACTATCCAAAAAATTCTTAAAGGGGACTTACAATTGAAACTGGAGCTGTTGCTCTTGGGTTTGGTGGAACAACAGCCTGAAAAGCAACATGGAACTCTGTTCTGATATATGATAACAGCAGCAAGACTCTTATATGCTCAGTGGAGGACTGGATGATTCAATTGATAGAATTAGCACAAATGGCTAAACTGACAGCAGCGATAAGAGAAAACACTGCAACTAGATTCGTTTCCATTTGGAAACTGCCCTTGGACTATTCACTGGTAACGCAATAGAATGAAGTCTTGATTTTAGGTTTTGATGATTGAGCGGTTTGATTTTAGAGATACAGTGTTACTAAATGTTTAAGTAGTAGTAAGATTAACTTTTATGTACTTTTATACCTGTGCTGGAAAAGATCAGAAGCCATTGGTCTGATATGCTTCTTTGCTTATTCCTGTACCGTTTTAGCTTTTCCGGTTTCTTTTTAGACTTGTATTCTATCGGTCTTATACTCTGCATTATGTGCCTTAATTATATCTTGAACAATTAATAAAACATAAATTTTCAAAAAATGAAAATGAGCCATATTTTTTCTTTGTTCTTTTATATATTCTTTTATAAATACTACAATTCTGTCTAGGGAAGAGTCCTGGTGGTAGCAGTGATAGGAAAAGTTATGTATACAGAGTCGGGAGAGAAGTTGGCGGGATTGCTTATGATTCCTTTTTATGCTTTCTTAACAGCATTTCAATGAGCTCCGTAGTGGCTACATCAGTGCAACCCTATTGGGCTAGATTTGCATGTAATTATTTTACTCCCCACAAACAGTTGTGGGGGGAAATAGATACATCCAATTTGTGAAGCTCAGATTACCTCTTTATACATGTCACTGCAAGTGTAGCATGATCTAAGGTTCAAGATTTCTAAGATTTAGATAGCTAGACAGCAACAGAACGAACGGGATAGTGATATATGTCATATACGTGTTTTTTTCTTTTTAAAGAAATTATTAAGAGATTTTAGATATAAGAAATATTTAGCAAAGTAAATGTGAAAAAGAAAAGAAATAATTAAAAAAGAGAGAAAAGAAGATAGAAAGAAGAAAACATAAAAAACCAGAAAGCATATATAAAGAAATTGCTTCTACTACACAATCAATTACTGTAGGGTTCTGTAGTCTACTAAATGCCTCTACATTCTTTGCAGCAGGATTAGGTGATAAAGTCTATCTGAAGAATTGTAGTAGGAAAAATGAGCTATCTGAAACATGTTAATGCCACTGAAATATCTGCTTCACAATTTTTACAAAGGAATGACTAATGGAGGCACCAACATACCACATAGCCAGAATATCTACCTACCTACCTACCTACCTACCTACCTCCATCCATCCATCCATCCATCCATCCATCCATCCATCCATCCATCCAGTGTTCTGTCACGAATGTACTGTATAAATTTGCTTGATGCATATTTGCCTGATGCAGGTAACTTTTATAGTCACCAAAACTTCCTCAATCTGGTTCCCTCCTGCTGAGACTATGACAGCAAGAACGTACTGTATTTTCAGTGTTTGCAATTAAGTAGTACATCTTCTACTCTCAAGCATCCACAGAGACTAAAAGAGGAACAGGGTATTTGTAGGTACAGTATGTGTGGCAGCTGTGCCACATAGCTAAAGGGAGGTAAGGGAAAGGGAAGCATGGAAGATCAGAGAAGGGCAGATATAAGGTGGTGTGGAGGAGAGGAGGGAGAAGCAAGATTTACCGGTCTTGTCTTACTCACCAGAATTACCATTCAGAATTTGTCTTATCCCAGATTTCAGGGTGTTGGTCTGGGTGGGCCACAACCTGACCTGGAATGGTCTAGGCCAGTGCTTCCCAAACCTGGGTAAATTACCCACACTTGGGTAGAAGTGGTTTTTCTTCGAGTAACAACACACAAACCCATTACATTGACTTTAAGTGTTTTATCTACATTGGGTAAAAAGGACTTTCTGATGTGCAGTTGTGGGTAAGGAAGGAAAAGGTTTGGGAAGCAGTGCTCTAGCCAAACTTCTGAGTCACAGTGTGCTTGTTCGATGCTTGAAACAAGACACATTTTTTTGTCTTGCTCACACCCCTATTACTGCATGTGAACAGCACTTTTGAAGCATTTTAGAGCATGAATGGAATAAAGTTGGGGAATTTAAGAGGAGACAAATAAGTATGCCAAGTTGCCTAGCTGAATAGATCGTTGTTTGAAGGCTAAAGAATTTACTGAAAGTTACAAAGACAAACTTCTGATACAAGGAGCTTTTGGATTGAGCTAGTTCCATATTAATATTATATGGATCACCCCTTTTTTCTTTAGTTTTAGTTCACTTAAATTATTGTTACTTCATTTAATCACTATCAATTTCTGTATTAATTTCTTTTTGCATTGTATCATCACTGTTACATTATTCCCTTCTGTTTATTATATTTTGGCTGTTGTATTTCACCAAAACTTTTTTTAAAAATCCTGTACCCATGTTTACACAGTCCAAAATATTGCGGAAAAAAGAAGTGTACCTTGTTTTCTTTCTTGGCCTGCATATTTGACTTATTTCATCCAAGACTGGCTTAGGTTTGCCTACTACTGTAAAATGTTATTTGCACTCTTGGCACACTGTCTTTGAATTTGTTCAGGAAGGTGAAGAGTAGATTAAATATCCAGGGGAATAAAAGACTGAACCACCTAAAAGACTGAATGACCCAGCATTTGGGGAGGGGCAGGGAACAGAAGGAGCATGGCTGGCTATCCATTGAAGGTTCAGGAATCACTTCCCAAGGGTTTTTTTTTAAAAAATCTCCAGAATCTTTGGTTTACATTTTGAGCTCAAGCGCATAGGCAGAAATTAGGGTAGCGTGAGGAAGGTTTTTCAAGGAGAACCTTGGGCGGATCTCTCAACTGAAGATGAGTGTTTTCTCATCCTCAGTAGCCAGAGGGTATTAAAAATATTATCACTATTAATTGCCCTTTTCGTGTTCCCTTTGGTTGTTTATGTTTGGGTGTGTGGGTGCCCATCCCTCTAACTGTATAGAAAATGAAAGGGCAACAGTTTAAAGAAGTTGAAATAGAAAAGCTGGAGTAAAATTTATTAGAGAAAGCTAAATCATTTGTCTCTGCACCCAATCTTTTCCACTATCATTGGCAGTAATAATAAAAAGATAACTGCTTTAATTGGGGTGAACTTGACTCCTGATATCAGGGCTTTGTTAAGGTGCATATGGACCAAAGTTACAAAAGGCCTTTCTGCTTTGGTCTTGGAAAGTAGAAAAAGGCACAGAATTTTGGGCTGAAATTCCTTATCAACGTCTTCAAACCCAAAGTCCAATGAACCTAGGTCACCTACTAAATCCTACGCTGTGTCCTGATAATGCAGTGTTTGGGGGTCAGGGATCCAACTTGGTCACTTGACCTTCAGAGGAGCAGTAGACCATCTGGTAATACTGGGTATCAGTGGAAGAGGCATGTGGAACATTTTTGGCCTTTTCTTTTGGTGTTTTCAAGAGAATTTAAAAATAGAAATGAGAGTGAAAAGCCTCTCAAGGGCAATCCAACCCCCCCTCAAAATGGACCAAAATCAGGCGGCTGAAGTTTGACAATTTTATGTCAATTTTTCAACAGTATGGTGATGGGGGGCGGCAAATGGGATGCTCGGGTATCTATCCCTGCCCTAAAGTAATTATCTATACCTTATTATTCTGAATGTTTCTGAAATGAAAGAG
Organism: Candoia aspera; assembly: GCF_035149785.1. Taxonomy (NCBI): domain Eukaryota; kingdom Metazoa; phylum Chordata; class Lepidosauria; order Squamata; family Candoiidae; genus Candoia; species Candoia aspera. The sequence continues at coordinate 142,458,400 of NC_086155.1, forward strand.
ACAGCATTTATTTTTTAAAATGCAGTGTATATTTCTAAATTAAAAAGTAAAAATAATAATTGCAATACCATGGCCTCTAAAATTTTCCAGTTATTATTAGCATATGGAATTTAATTTGATTATAGATTAGATTCTTTTTGTTCCACAATCCGTGTGGAGCCTAACAACATAAAAATTAAATCAACAACAGAGAGATGGCAATAGGCAATGCTGAATCCATAAAAGAAGAAAACAGTTGTAAAACTGGCATCCACAGCACAGCATACCTGACAATTTCCTGAAGCCTTCTATTACCCTCTCCAGGATAAAACCAGTTGATAACTACAGCTGCAGCTTGAAGGTAGTTCTTCAAGATTAACAACTGAGAGTATCTTCTTCCTTCCTGTTGAGTCTCAAGTCCCTAATTGCACTTCTATCATTTCAGAAACAGATTGTACCGATTTCTGCTTCCAGGACATTCTCCTATTCCTGATATTTATAAGAAGAAATGCCATTAATATATTGCATTATGGGTACTCTACAGTCACAAGACCTAGTGAGAATTAAGCTCTTTGGAAACCAAGGGACTGCTTTTGTTTGTTTTTATGAAGGAACATAAATCTGAAAAGATTAGCAACTCTCAGGCAGTACTTAATATTTCTACTCTGAAACAAGGTAAAGGTAAAGGTAAAGGTTTCCCTTGACGTAAAGTCCAGTCATGTCCGACTCTAGGGGGCGGTGCTCATCTCCGTTTCTAAGCCTTGGAGCCGGCGTTGTCATAGACACTTCCGGGTCATGTGGCCAGCATGACGACTCGGAACGCCGTTACCTTCCCGCCGAAGCGGTACCTATTGATCTACTCACATTTGCATGTTTTCGAACTGCTAGGTGAGCAGGAGCTGGGATTAACAACGGGAGCTCACCCCGCCGCGCGGTTTCGAACCGCCGACCTTCCGATCGGCAGCTCAGCGGTTTAACCCGCAGCGCCACCACGTCCCTTACTCTGAAACAAAGGATGTCATAATTACAGTTATTAACCATATGATGGTAAAATATACCAGATTTTGCCTGAACATAAACAGATATCACAGATAATCAGCATGCAAGTTAATACTTAATTGATAAATATGGCTTGCCAATGTAATTGCTTTTATTTATTTATTTGGTGCCTTCCAGTCAGCCTTGACTCCTGGTGATTGCCTGGACAAGTCCCTGCTGTTTTTCTGGCAGGATTTCAGAAGTGGTTTGCCATTGCCGGCTTCCTAGGGCTGAGAGAGAGTGACTGGCCTAAGGTTACCCAGCTGGCTTTGTGCCCAAGGCAGGACTAGAACTCACCCCCTGGTTTCTAGACTGATGACTTAATCACTACGCCAAACTGGATCTCCACTTGCTTCTAATACATTCCCCGTATTCATCTCTACCTATCCTGATTTTTACAGGGGTGTGGACAGTGCTTTCTATTTAAAATTCTTCTTCTTTGGTCCTCCACTTTACATATAGAAACAAATCTGTTGAGAAAAGATGGAATAAATGTAAATATGTTTTATTTATAGTTGTATTCCAGAAATCCTGGAAAACTCTTCGTCAGTTGTGGTATCTGTATATGAAAAAAAGATGTATATAACATTGGCATGGATTCCTCCAAGTTGTTAAATAATTTGACAAATAAATAAATAAATAAATAAATAAATAAAATAGAAAACCATGCAATTTCACTACAGCTGATAAAGTTGTTAAGCAGGTGACCTATATGCCTGCTTAGTACAGAAAAATACCGTATAGTCAAGGAAAAAATGAGCAAGCTTTTTAAGTATTACCTTTTTATGTAATACTAATATGACACAGGAAGTATTATTTTAAAAATAATATCGATTGAAGATGTCTTGCAGTCTGAGTGCAAAACTCTGATTTAGAAAAAAAACTGAGATGTGTACAGTATAAAGAATGTTGGGGGAAAGATTTAAAAGCAAATTGCAATAATGCATAGCTGGGAATATATAGTATGGGAAGAGGAGAATAGAAAGCCTTGTTATGCACACACATTTGCCTAAAGGGATTTTCTAGAATAAGTGTCCTTCCCACTGCTAAGTTAAAAGACCATCCACCCATCCCTGAGCTGGTTGACGAGTTCCCTTTCCCCCTTGTCAAGGCCCATCCTACAGCTGTTGCCTCTGTGATGATCAGGGCATGCCAAAGAAAGCAATACTGTAGATGAAAACATCTGGCTTGCCCTCCCACGTTCTGGAAACAATCTTCAGATCAGGATATTGCTGCAGGCACAGGACAGGGATGGGGGTTTGGGGAGATAGGGAGGTATGACAGATGGCTGGCCAAAGCAGGACAGCCGTGTGATAGATTATACAGGCAGCTCTCTTGAAACTGGGCAATGTGGGTTTTGAGAGGCAGCTAATCCTGCACTCAAGACAAACACTGATTGGTAGCTGGGGCAGCTGGGTGAAAAAGCAGGGGAACCAGTTCTCTCAGAATCTGGAAAACCAGCTCTCCAGCTGATGAGCTGGTTGGGAGAAAGGTTTATATTATATACCTTTGAGATCCTTCCAGATGACTGAGTTGCAACCTTCTTGGTGAAAGGACAATTTGCAGTCAGAAGCCAAGTTCCCATATAATACAGTTTCTCCCATAAATGAGCTAGTTGAGAAACAACGGTGTGGTAGTTGTTGCCCTCCCCCCCTCACTTTTTTGTCTTACGAAAAAACCACCTGATTTTTTTCCAGTTAATTTTTTGGGTCATGCCTACAGAACTTTGTTTTGAGAAGAACTTCCAGTGCTCAAGGGCAATGCTTAATCAAGGGGTCTAATGCACCTGGGGGTGTGCAGTTTGGAGATCCACCTCCATAATAGCTCCTGAAACCAGTAACAAGCGATGAGAAAAATATTTGCTTGAAGTCGGAAGTGCTGCCAATCACAGTGGATAATATTGAGGTAGACGGACAGCTAGTTTTACCTGACATAAAGCAGCTTCCAATATTTCCAATCTTAGTGACTATATGAAAATGAAATAAGGAGAATACTGTATGTGGTGCCAGGATCACTTTGAATGTTCAAACTCTGTCAGAAAGATCTCCACGTGAAGAAAGAATCACATGAGACAAAATCTGAGATGCTTAGTCTGATATAAAGAACCAGATATACCATTATAACCATAGCAGGGCCTGATCCCCTCCAAAAATTGCTCCTGGGCATTTTTAATATGACTGAAGGACCCAATTATGAAATGCCTGGAGAGTTTTTATTAAGTACATGTAGTATTTTCCTGAGCCCCCACAACTATTGTGAAAGTCCAGGAAAAGCTGAAGTTCTGTTAAGCAGCTCCTGACAGGTATAATGGATTTGCCCATGCTGATCCAAAGCACCTTTGCCCCCCTTGGATCTGAATATTACACACCTCTAATGCACCTTTAAAAATTTTTGACTCTTGCTCCAAACAAGGCTTCTTCCTATCTCATTTCGGCAGGTTTTAAAATACTAATTGTATCCCTCAACCCCCATAGTGCAAAAAAGTGTGATGTCCCCTATGGCTCATCGGCAGGGCACAAAGAAAAAGTGTGCCTCATCCCACCCACCCATCAAAAAAGGTTGTTCTCTCTGGCTTAAGCCACAGTTCTCCTGATAACAGAGGCTCATCAGAAAACTGGGCATTTGACAAGAGAAGCTGCGGTTGGTGGGAATGCTAAATCTCATCATAATTCTCACTGGAGTGAACTATAGTTCACAGCAGAAGTGACATCACCTTTAAAAACGTAAGAACAGCCTTGATGCATCAGGCATGAACAGGTGAAAGGTCCCCTGTGCAAGCACCGAGTCATGCATGACCCTTTGGGGGGACACCGCTTTCGCCACATTTTCTTGGCAGACTATAGAGCGGGGTGGTTTGCCATTGCCTTCCCCAGTCGTCCCCAGTGTAGCATACTTAAGACAAACCACCATGCACTCTTCTTGCCTTCATCTTTTTACCATAATCCATTTATGCATTAAGTTATCCTGAAAGTAATAGGAATGTACCACATGTTATATAAAGCTGAGTCAACATACCATGTGAAAATGTGAGCAGAGTCAAAATGCCGAATATATAATTGTATTTAAATGGGTTTATCAGAAGGGGAATGAATATTGATGGAAATTGGATTCTTCTTCCTGTACATCAAGAAATCTGCTCTGAAAGGTTAAGCAGGATTATAGGTTTACGTAAGGAATATGGGGGAAAGGGGGTAGAGATAGGAAAGGCTGGTTGTGCATGATATCAGATGCATGATTGATGGTAATATCCTTTTGATAGAGAAAAAAACGGAAAACAAGTAAAAATAGTAGCAATCAAGAAACAATGACAGATTGCATAAGCAACTTCTCAAATTTTACAGTAAAATTAATGAATGTGACAGAGAAATTTTCTGAACCCAACAAGCCTGACAATGTAATGATGTTCAGGTCCACCCTACTCTAACCGGACTGAATCTACGGACATTTAAAGCTAGCTGCAGCAACCCTGTATAATCACAGATCAGAAACAAGGACAACACAGGGGATTTTTTTGCTTATTGCTCTTCTTACACTTTATGTTTATATTGTTATCGAAGTATTCATGCTGCTGTGAGTCTTGTGACACACTAGTCTTAAAATATTTTGTTTCACTCTACATCAGTAATAATCAATTGTATATAAGCTGGGACTAAAATAATCATCTTTTTAGATCATTCTGTAATTGGCCGGGAGAATGTAGGGTTATATATTATCAAGTTAAGTCTAGCCATTGTTTCTTGTCCCCTTGGCCTCCTCTGTCACTTGTAAAAGCTGGTAGAGGCTTCTGTGCAGGTGCTGTACATAAGCAGAAGCCTCTTCCACCTATTGTAAGTGAGGGACAATACTAAGATAGGGTTGCAGTAGCTAGCTATGTTCATGCTGCAACTCCTAGTCAGAAACGGATCAGGATTTCATAATCGCTATGATCATGGATATGGCTCGACTGGGATTTGTCCCCAACACATGTGGGACTCATGCTGGACGTCATGTTCTGTTTCTATGGAACCAGTGATCTGAATTTCTGTGGGGAACTCCACGTAGCTCCACTTATTAGCTTTAGACCAGCAGCTGGTACAACTGTTTGTAGGAGTGGAAGTCTAGTTAAAGTGTCCTGATCCAATTGCCCAAAGAATCTGAACGGTTTTCTGAATGTACCTGGGAAACTGCACACATTGTCTATTGTTGACATTTGGGGTGTTCTGCCTGATCTATGGAATATGTAGGTGACCTGGCAGTTGAGGAGGCAACTCCTAAGCACCCATTTCATCTTGTAGAGTGAAACGGTCCCTTGAGATTTATGGGTGGTCATGAAGTCACCAGAGGTTAATCTTGACTTAGAGAAGACTTTTGCTTAAACATAGCAGAGGCCCTCAAGTCACCATTTATAAAACTGTTAACCAAAGGTAAAATAAGGACACACAGGAAATATAGCCTGAAGTCAGAATAATTGAGTCACATAAACAGTTTCACATCATTAAAAGTGTGTGAGCCAGAATCAGATTGTAGTATTGAAAAATATATACCCAAATTGTTTGTAATTAACTCAGAATTCAGCACTATTATTGTATTGCTTTGGGCAAAGATTAACATGAAGGAAATCCAAGAGCAGCAAAAGAAAAAGAAAAAGCAGATAAAACATTTAAACAAATATATATTTTTTCTAACGTTTTGCTTTGTCTATCAGTGCTTCCAAATACATTTCCAACAGCTCTATATGGATTTTGACTATAATTGTGATGCACTATCCTTATTTCTTATGGAACAAAAAGTCTACACCATTTGGCTTTGCTCCACATTCTACATTGATCTCTGGAGGTCTCTGGAAGAGAGACTTATGGCCGTCGTGAAAAATTAACCTGGCAATCCCAAATAAGCATGGTGTTTTGTTGATGTATCTCTTCAGAGAGAACAAGCCTGTATATTCAGTGCCTTCTCTTCATAATCAGTTGGTCCTCTGAGGGAATGGGAAATGGAATATGATTATCGCCCTACCATGCCAAGGTAAGATAGTATCAGAAGAAGAGCTAATAAGAGAGGAGATATCCACAGTACAAGAAATCTTAAGTTTATTGTGTTGTGATTGGGTCAGCGAAATTTAAAGTTATACCTATCCCCAACATAAACTAAAAAGAAATTGTGCCACTTCTGATCAAATACATTTGGTTTTGCCATAGTCAAAATCTTGGACAGCCACTGTCAGTGAGAACAGACAAAACTGGCCTAATTCAATATAATCCGTTTTCTAGGTTCCTGAGCTCCCAAGCTCCCTATTGCTTGAGTACTACTTTGGATCCTTGGTAGATCCGGGAGTTGGTTGTCTAGCTATAAACCTCAGAGCAATATTCCCTAAGTAGACTCCAAAAGCAGTTTTTTGCTTGCCGTGATCTCCATATTTAAATAGCAAAAACTGTTCTTGCAACACCAGTTTCAGTCCCCACCTTGGCAGACCTAGAATGAGATTGGCTGCCAAGCTGACCTTGACTTCTCATTCATTGGCAGCCAAGTCATGCCAAACATCAAGAGCTTTTTCTTGAAGTAATGGTTCATAATAATAGGTACCTTGTAACATTTTAGCATGAGCCAAATATTTTTTGCTAGGAAGCATCTTGTAAGCAGAACTGCTCTGCAATATCCGTCTCCACTACAAACTCGAGGAGCTCTCCACCTCCTCTTAAGTTGTCAGAAAAGAATACCAACAAAAAGGCATTATCCCCATTGCGAATCTCTATCCTGCCTCTACTCTGACCTGCTGATGAATGGTGGTGCCCAGAGAGGTTGTTTGCAAAGCACGTTAAGTAAAGTTATGGGTGAATTCCTCCAGCTCTGTTTCCTCCCTCCTCCCCAAATGTCAGCAACCAGTGGGAAAACATCTAGCAATCATGACAACGATGGTATTCTTTGGTTTTGAACATGCTCGCTGGGAATCTGGCCACAATACGCTTCTGGACTTTCTGGCTGAGTTGGCCCTTGAGAGCACTGTTTTGCAATGGTTCCAGACTTTCCTGTTGGGACATGTCTGGAATATGGTGTTGGGGAACTACTAATTAATATCTAGGTTTCTGTCTGTTACAGTAATTTATCTTGTCTACAGTGCCATTCAACATTTACATGAAACCACTGAGGGAGGTCATTCAGAGTTATAGAGCGAGGTGCCATCAGTAGTCTGATCATCCCTTACTCTATTGCTCCTTATATTCTGTTGGAAGGAAATCTTACCAGGTCCGTTTCGAGCTGGGAATGAAAGTTCTTAGCGATTGCTTGAACAGAGATAATTTTATTTTCCAAGAGCATGGTACAGAGTCTGCTGGTTGGAGGTGGCCACGTTTGTATTCTCCCCACAAGCTCTTTATATAGGGGAGCTTGGCTATTGTTATGTAAAAGCGGTCCCGCCCTCTAGGAGCTTCTGAGGAGGCACACTTAGCCGGTTTCTTGGCAGGGGCACTCTCTAGGAATTCTAGGAAAGTGCAGTTTACTGGCGTTGGGAGAGGAGGTGCTCTGTGCTCAGGCTGTTTGTGCTTCCTGTTCTGATAGTCCAGCTTCCCTGCTGGGCTGTGGCTTTGTCTACTGGCTTGGAATGTTCACCTTGGAAGGAATCCTTTGTTATTTGATTATGGAAATCTGTTTGGCCGGGAAAGAACGTCTACCCGGATGGGCTCTGGAAGGGGCAACCTTTTGTCTTACAAGGTCTCTGGTTAAGTCTGAAGGGAATCTTTTGTCTAAACAGTTGGGGTTTCCTGTCACATTTGAATCTTGTGCTCCCTATGAATCCATTCTATTTTGTAATCTTTAGCCTTTTACCTTGCTCAAGGAAGGGAAGCAATATGGAAGGAAGCAGTGTTTGGGCAAGACAGCATGGCAGAACAGTGTCTGGGGACAAAACTTGGCAGAGAAGGGGGGGTCTTGAATTCTTCTCACAATTCTAATAAGGAGGCAATCTGTAATGTGAACAATCTTCAATCTTGATAATGGCAGGAGGAGTAAAACAGACGAGATGGAGGTGTTTTGGGCAAGGAAAAAGCTGGACTCTGGAACTGAGGTGAGGGTTGTTCTGGATGAAGTTACAGTCCACTAAAAGGGGTAGATCTGCTGTTTGGAAATCCTCCTTGATCATCAGCTGTCACTGGATTTGCCACTGGAAGCTGTGGCAAGGAGTATGATGGCACAATTATGGCAACTGGGAATTAGCTTCCCTCCCACTTTCCTTGCCACCGCTCACAACTTTGGCAGCCATCTGAGAAGTACGGGAAGTGATATATTTCACAATATATTACAGTAAGTATTAGAGCACAAGGAAACTAAATTAATAGTGTCTAATGCTATTGGATCTGGGCCACAAAACTTGCTGCCCAATCCTTGCTCCAGATCTTCAACAGATTTGATTGGGTGGGGCAGGGCTATCTGGGCTGCAAAAATTTGGATGACCGCTAAATGACAGCATAAATAAGTAGCCTTACTGAAGGAGGCTTTGCTTTTATGACTAATGGTGTATTTATTATTGCACTGAATTAATTTAGGTTTGGGATTATTTTGTGTGACCTCACCTACGGGTCTATGAATAATGACTGTTCTACAACTAGAATATCATTCTATGATATATAAAGAGTAGAAGATTCCTCCCTCCCTCCTTCCCTCCCTCCCTCCCTCCCTCCCTCCCTCCCTTCCTTCCTTCTTTTTTCCTGAATAAAGCCAAGACGTAGTTTTAATCTGAGTTTCAGAACATCGCATAACTATAACTCAGAAGGGACTTAAACAGAAATATCTGGATTCAATGACTATATCTACTGGTCTACATATTTTATGTTGGAACAAAAACCAATAAATCAAAACAGGTACGTATATTTCATAATGTATTCTGAATGTGTAGTTTGATATTAATTCTGTAGTATAGCATTCTGCAATCACTTGATTGTTGAAAATGAACATAACAGAAAGCAATTAAAATTATCCCTTAGTCCTCGGGGTGGTCTGGAAATCTGTTACTTTAGGGAGTTAAAAAGCAATCCATTTGAAATGTGCTCTGTTGCCATTTGCACCAATATGAAAGACATTTTCCTACAGAACAGGTATTTTCTGATTCTGCTCTGCCCTCTAGTGACTTTTATTATTATTAGGAATCCCATGTCAGCTGATATTTCTGGTGCACCAAAACTATGCACACAATGAACATTTTATATTTTAACACTGCTGCTGCCATGAGCACGGATGGTGAGCAGGAGGGGGCCCCTATCCAGGGGGGAAAACGCATGCGTAGTAGCGAGAATTTGAGCTGTCATTCAAAGAGACACAGAACAGACCCGCCTTGACTTTTGGGGTTTATCTGTACGGGTTTTCTCACGCTTCTTCAATTTGGTAGGATTTTCTGTCTACTGTAGCAGTAATAAAACACTAGAGACTTATTCCTCATCTCAGCGTGGTTCCTGACTGTTAGGACAGCTGCAGACTCTCTTCCGATACCATTATTATATTCTGATGCACCAGAAAAGGAATAATAATGATAATGATGATAATGGAGGAGGAGGAGGAAGAAGGAGGTGGTTGTTTGGGATATAACTGGTCTGCCTCTGCAGAAGAACTACTAAAACTTCTTATTGTCATCCTGTAGCCAAATTTCAGTGATAAATCAATGTATATTTAAGGATAGGATTGCAGTCTTCAGACATAAAATATTTCTCTGTTTGACATGTTTATAATAATTCTGCTTCTTGAGGTTACCAGCCTTTTAATTTATTGTTTCCTGTTGGCAACTCCTTGCAGACATGCTGTGTAATTAATAATTTTCTTTTTGCAAGCAAAGGAATTGCTTCATTTATGTTATTCTTTCAGTTGTGGTTTTGTGAAAAAAAATTAAACTTTAGTAATTGCTGTGATTGCAAAAGGGAAAAAGGTAATTAAAGCATCCAGTGACAGGGAATAGGAAATGAGTAATTAAAGGCCCAATTCAGTAATGCAGGGGAGCAAGCTCATGTAATATAACATTTCACTTTTTAAAAATCCCTTACTACTACAGTTTTATTAAACCACTCTAGCCTGGGAGGATTGGGTCTTTCATTTTGAAAGTTGATACCTAGGCTAATGCAGTATATAACATAGGCATCTCTCTGCTATTTAGCTACAGATAAGTAAAGGTATCTCATTAAAAACTTCCTGGGGAAATTCAAAGGTGGGAATCAATAGAATTTCATAGAGCATTAGGAACGGGACAGTAGGGTTCAGAGATTCTCCACATACGATATATTTAAGGAACACTTCGGGGGAGTTTTCATAGATGGACTAGCTCTGCTCTTGCCATACTCAATGGTTTCATCCCTACTACCTATGTATTCTGCATGTGTAAGGAGTTCTAACCATAGGTAAGTATGTCATGTAAACCCAGTCTATGATTAGGAGCTACGGATAGGACTTTCTGGTTCTCCTTTCAAACCATCCAAACGGGTTGTCATTATTATCTTTTCTACATTTAAGTATTATACCCTGTGTGAAGTCATATTCTGAATATTATCTGTCTCCCTCATTCAGCTTGATTAGATGATCCTGGATTCCAGTACTACCAAGACCTTTGTTTGTTTGTTTGTTTGTTTGTTGAAAGAAACTTCTATGGCTGCTCAACTTACATACCATAACTTTGGACAGCTCGCAGTGGCAACAATAAAAACATGTAAGAAACAATATAAAAGCAACATTCAAATCCAACATCAACATCCAAAAGCCAAATCATATCTTGCATAATTTATACATTTATGCACTTACATCTGCTTATGGGCCAAACCTGCAGAAGCAGCATCTTTTTCTCTGCCACGTCCCCATGGCTTTGCCTTCATGTCATGCCCAGAACAGGCTCGCGGTAGCCTTAAAGTTGTCCTTAGTTCCTTTGGTGTTAGCATCATGTTTTCCTCCTTAAGCAAGCTGCAACACACAGTAATTTTCAGATAGGTCCAATCCATGATTCACTGACCATTCTATTACAGGTAGTCCTCGGTTAACCACCACTTGTTCAGTGACCATTCGAAGTTACGACGGTGCTAAACGAGTGGTACTTACAACCAGTCCTCAAAGTCCCAGAACCCCTTTGGTCACGTGATCACAATCTGGGCGCTTGGCAACTGGCTCACACTTAACGACGGTTGCAGCATCCCGTGGTCACGTGATGGCCATTTGCAACCTTCCCTGTTGGCTTCCCACAAGCAAAGTCAGTGGGGAAGCTGGCAGGGAAGGTCGCAAGTCACTCCTGCTCCCACCACTTTTTCTCCTGAGGAGCCAGACTCCGTAGCATGCGCCCAACCACAGCACCCTTCCACCTGCACTCTGTAGCACCCACCTGCCTGGCCACACTCGTGTGGTACCATGGCAGCCACCTGCATGCCTTCCCACAACTGGCAGCAGCCAACCCCTGCCTGACTTTCAATGTATGCCCCTGACTCTCAACAACTCTGGGGATTGAGAGACAGATAGACAGATACATAGGTACATATTTTTATTTCAATCATAAACCAGTACAAAAAACAACATGTAACAAAATTTGCAACTAATCCATTAAGGTCAGTTCAATCCAACAGAATGTTAGTTGTAAAACATGAATAAACCAAACATTATAAAAACCATCAAACAGTAAAAATAAACTCCATTGAATATGAAAACTGTGTAAATACATTCACATAAACGTAAAGTCTGAAACATTAAGGTAACTGAAGCAACCAAAAATATAAAAAGGCAACAGGTTACCTTAAGCAAATTTAACAAATCAGAAAATTAATCAGATTGCTTTAAAGAAAAGAGAAAAAAAAAAACCCAAACACTAAAACTGGTAACATCAATGAGCAGATAACACTATGTAATACGTATCAGTTCCAGCCTGAAAAGAGAAGCAGCACAACCTAAACGACAAATGGAAGTTTTTAACAGGTAAGTACATTGGTACTATAAGGGTAATAAAAGCAGGAACATTTACAGCCTCACTTTAAACACTTTGAAAAACTCAGTTCATTTTACTGCTAGGACATTAGTCCTGCAGCAGGGGATGAATGGAGACCCAGCTGAAGAGTGCTAGAGTTTCTTCATTTCCTTTACAAAATGAGATATGAATTTGATTCAAAAGCTGTCAGACAGCTGTTCATGGAAAAGAGGGATGAAAATGCACGCTGTCCTTACAACCAAAGCAAATTTTCAGCTGCAATTACACACGCATAAACATGCACCCCATGAGTAATATTAGCAAGAAGTGCACCTCAGTCTCATCTCTATCAGGTGTTCTGAAGACAGATTACTTTCATTCTTGATGAGAAAAATATATATGTATATTTTAAAATAGAGTTTTTTATTTCCAGTACCAGGGTCCAGGAGAATAATGTAAAGGTACAGGGTTTTCATGTAAAAATCCTGATTTTTCTGACCTAGGGACAAAAATTAATTGATTGAGACATATAACAACTTAATTGTACTTTCACATTCAATTGATACATCTAGATTGACTAATTTGCTGGTTGAATTATGCTTTTTCTTATCTACGATGTGCTTTATAATAACATCTGATTAAATGTGTGGAGTTTGACGAATGAGCAATTGTATCTTAAAAGACTCAAAAATTGTGTTAAATGTTTGCAATAGACTGCTTTGTTTATCACTGGTCATAATGGTGGGAGAGAAATGTGTTCTATAATTCTTATTGAAATATGTGTATGCACGTTTTTGCAAAAGATTCAGAATACCATTTCTAAACCAATTAATACTGATAATAGGAATAGCACAAACCCACAAAATGGCCTTTTAAAATAAAAAGATCTGGAGAAAGAAGTTCTCCAGCAATTGCTGCAAAAGACCAGTCCCAGGCTATTACTCTCTGTACCTGGCACAAAGATGGCATCTCTAACAGGGCCTCTTCCATGCAAATGTATGGCTGACTGGTCCGTATTTTGCTACCAAGCTTTCTGGCAAGCTGACCTATTTTTGCAATCCTGGATTAGAAACTCCTGGATGGGACATCACACATAGAATGGTAGTATCAGTGTGTGTGTGCGTGCGTGGACACACAGACGCACCCACACACACACACATGTAGGGGGGCTCCCAAGTTATGTGCAATTACTCTTCAAGCAGCAAAATTATTTGAGCTGTATTGCATGATTCTAGCACCCATATTTTAAAATAATATCCTGCACTCAAGACTCATCCCTGAGATTGCAGAGAATCTGACAAGACTTGGGTGCTCACTGAGTCAAATGAGTCAGTTAATTTTCATATTTTAATTACACTGTATGGGGAAATATTTAATTTTACCTGTTATGGAGCTCTCACCATTTTGTTTCATTGGATATCCTAGGTACTAGTATAATGAAGAGATATACTACCTCATGCTCCAGCTTGGTGGCAATTTCTAGCTGATCTTGGCTGATTCTGAAATGGTAAACAGGGCTGGACAAGGTTAGGATTTGAACGGCAGACCATCAGGAAATACTGATAGCTATGGGCTACACAGTGTGGTCGCTAAGAATCAACACCAACTTGATGGCACATAATCAATCAACCAGCTACACAGGAAAGTTGAAAAAGTATCCCAGAAGCAGTCATGGCAAACTCCTTCCATATTCCCTGTTGTGGCACCTTCCTTCTGGAATACCATTCCCCACCCCACCCCCTGAGATGTGTTTTGCCCCCACTTTGGCTGTTTTGAAAAGAGTTCTGGAGACCTGGATCTCTCCCCAGGCCTTGGGTTAGTGTGGGTGGTGAGTCGTACATGTTCGATTGCATTTTAATGGTTGCATTCCTTATGATGTTTAGGGATTTTGTTTCAGTTGTTTTCATGATTGTTTTTTTTTTCAGTATGCTGCCCAGAGTCATTGTAGAGTTGGGCAGATTTATAAATGTCTAAGTCAAATATTTATTTATTTATTTATTTATTTGTCAATCAAATTTGTCACCACCCATCTCCTCCCACCGGAGGGACTCTGGGCAGTTTACAACAAAATAATCAAAAAACAATAAATATATAATAAAATTCCAGTATAAAAGTGCACTATAAAACAATTTCACATAGCTACTAAATATAAGTAAAGTCCAGATGGCTGCTATCTCATTCAGTCCTTGTCTAGGAGGGGCAATTCAAGGCACTAGCCAACCCCAAGTATGACTATTCTCCTCTCCACGCCAAGCCTGGTGGCAGAACCAGGTCTTCAAATTCCTCTGGAAGGCTAGGAGCGATGGGGCTAATCTCACCTCTGAGGGTAAGATGTTCCAAAGGGTGGGTGCTACTACAGAGAAGGCCCGCCTCCTGGACCCTGCCGGATGGAATTCTCTTACCGACGGGGTCCGCAGCATGCCCTCTCCGCATCATTGGGTGGGATGGGTTGATATAGCGGGGAAGAGTGGTCCCTCAGGTAGCCTGGTCCCATGCCATGTAGGGCTTTAAAGGTGATAACCAACACCTTGAATTGGACCCGGAAGCAAACTGGTATCTAATGCAGCTCGTGCAGCAAAGGTGTTACGTGCGCCCTTCCAGGGGCACCAAAAATAGCCCGCGTGGCTGCATTCTGGACCAGCTGAAGCTTCCAGACACTCTTCAAGGTTAGCCCCATGTGCAGCACATTGCAATAGGCTAAATGGGAGATAACCAGGGCATGAGTGACTGTTTGAAGGGCCTCCCGATGCAGGAAAGGGCGTAACTGGTGCACAACACGAAGCTGTGCACTGGCCATGGCTGCCACCTGCTCTTTGAGCAGGAGTCGTGAGTCCAGGAAGACCCCCAAGTTACGCACCGGCTCAGTCTGGTGCAGCGCAACCCCATCCAGAACTAAAGATGACAATTTCCCAGAAATCGAGAGCCATTAATGCACAGCCACTCAGTCTTCCCTCGGTTCAGCTACAACCTCTTGTCCCCCATCCGGGCCCCCACAGCCCCCAGGCACTCGGAAAGGGTGGTCACGGCATCACTTACTTTACCCAGGATGGAGATGTATCATTGAGTATCATCAGCATATTGATGATACCTCACCCCTTAGTGACAGATGATCTCACCCAGTGGTTTCATGTAGATGTTAAAAAGGAGTGGAGAGAGTACCGAGCCCTGCGGCACCCCACAAAGTAGGGGCCGTGGGCTGGATCTCTCGCTCCCTATCCACACCGACTAAGACCGACCCTGGAGGGAGGAGGTGAACTAGTGCAGAACCATGCCACCCCCACCAACTCCCTAAATCGGTCCAGAAGGATACCATGGTTGATGGTATCGAAAGCCACTGAGAGGTCAAGAGGAGCAAGGATGGATGTACTGCCTCCATCCCGCTCCCACCAGAGGTCATCCATAAGTGTGACCAATGCCGTTTCCATCCCTTAAACGGGCCTGAAACCTGACTGAAAGGGGTCTAGATAATCCGTTTCCTCCAGGATCCTCTGGAGCTGTAACGCCACCACTTTCTCACCCACCTTCCCCAAAAAGGGGAGGTGGGGGATTGGGCGAAAATTGTCCAGTATAGTAAGGTCCAGCGATGGTTTCTTGAGGAGGGGGTGCACCAGCGCATATACATTTTAGTTTAAGGAAGGGTTTGCAAAGGTAGAATTTGTTATAAACCATAACTTATTGAACAAGCTCAGGGGATCTTATGAAAAGCAAGCTAATTATATTTGTTCAGCCAACGTTGGTTTGTTTTTCAATTATTAATATCTCAAAGAAATGAACATTACATACAAATAAACTAGGAGTTAGTCAAGTGCAAATCAGGATTTGGGTTTAGGACAGAGTAAGAAGCCAATCAAAAATGATAAACAACTATGTTTTCAAATGAGGCTGTTGCCAGAACAAATCTTGGTATCTTTCTTGGGATGGGTTTGGCTTAGCCTCTATTTTCATTATGAACAGAATGAGAACATTATGTTGACCAATAAGAAGCAGAAATGTTAAGTCTTTGGCATTTTTTTCATACGTCAAATACGTATGCTTCATGTGTTTAAATGCACAGAGGACATACGTAAGCTGTCAGAGATGAAAGATGATGTGAATATAAGCAGAATCAACCTGTCAGCTGAGAGGAATCTGTCCTTGCTGACCTCAAGTATGTCATACATTATGTTTCATAACTACCAAAAGTGTAAATTGAAAGCTGACTTGTGTTAAGTTTTTTGTGAGTTATTATTAAAACAGAATGACTCTTAATTTATATCTTAAAAGAAGAAATACAATTATTCAGTGCAGGGGGTATAGTCCAAGTTATCACATAAGGCAATGAAAAACCTACCTAAAGTTTCCCAAGTAGAGATACTCACAAGAGGTAACTGGAATGATCTCTGTTGACTCTCAAACAGTCCTGGGAGCTCCTGGAGACATAGAGAGCCTGGATGACTGTGAGAGCAGCAGAGAGAAGAGGCAAGAGGGGGGCCACAGCGGTGGCCATGAGTGAAATAATTCAGAAGCTGCTACAAAAACAGAAAGGGAAGAAGCATTCCGTAAGCTCTGGGAAAGGAAATAATATTAGGAAGAGAGGCTGGCTCCTTCCTGACTCACTGGAATATAGGAGGGAGGAAAGGAAAAACACAAGCAGACTTGCAAGCTTCTCTTAATGTAGCCTATCTCAATAAAGCTTAGTTCTAGTCTTCTTCTGGAGTCTGTTCCCTCATCTGGACAACCGCAAAGGGTTGACAGGCACAAGCCAGCAAGACAGCTGGACCCAGTTGGACCGGCAGTAGAGTCGTTGTGGAGGCTAGCAGTTTGCTGGGAATAGTGCCAGGCTGGTTTGTTGTGGTTTTTTCCCGCCAGCTGGATATAATGGGTCTGGCAGCTGGCATGGTGTGGCTGGGGAGAGGTTGTTCCAAGTGGCAGACCTGGTGGGCTGGCAAGACTTAGACTTCAGAGATACTTCAGTGGGCCCCCTGTTCTGCCAAGTGTCCAAGTAGTGATCAGATGCTCAATTGGTTCTTTTCGATCCAGAGACAATAAGCACACCAGTGGATAAAGAGATTTTAAGCTTTATTATAAACTTAAGCAAACAGTTAAATAGAAACACAGTTTAGGCAGATTAAACAAAAGTATAAAAAGCATAGCATAAAGAAATGAAATCATTACATACCTAAGCAAGTTGAAACCCTATCCCCTTAAGCTGTCAGGAGCCTCTTGACCAAGACAGCGGAGATACCCCAGGATGGCTTAATTTCCACAGCGCCCAGTGCTCACGTCTGTGCAGAAGCTCCCAAACTCAAAAGACAATCCTAAGGTTTTTATCAAAGTCTGGCCCCAAAACCTCGTGACCCTGTTTCCATGGTACTGAGGCTGCAGGACTGGCCTTAACGAGGACAGTTCCTGGGGTTTGAAACACCTGTTTCCAAGAGTCGGGGAAGCTATACAGATAAGCTAGTGCTTAACAAAAACAGTCTAAGGGTATTCTCTTATCTCCCCCCCCGCCACATTCCCAACACAAATAAAAAACAAGCCAGTTCAACATTAGTATAACTCAAAATAAACTCTAAGCTTCTTCGTGTGAAGGAGAGAATCAAAATATGTCACTGAAACTCCTCGAAATAACAATGGTCTTCCGCATTGACACTCCACTCCACCCCTGGCATATTTTGTTCCTCACACCTTCATATTTTATAAATTCCAAGTCTCCAAGTAATAAATTGAACATTTGTATACAATCACTTAACTTTAACATACACCATACAGATCAGTATTAACAGAATGCAAAGAGCTATTAGAAAAACAATTACTGGGTGCCAGGCCAAATTTAAAACACTGGTCATACTTGGGCTCTGTCCATATTAATTGAGCTATTGAGCTGATATTAAATCCCATAGGAAGTGTAAAGTTCCATTCTTCAGTCTCCCAGCCTAGAGTTTTTGTTTCAGACTCAATTGCTGCATAATATCCAGTGGTAGTGCGAATGTGGGATACATTACATCGACATTCTCTAACAGGTGGCGAGATAAACTTCCATCCTCCCAATAAACCGGGTCTAGCGATACTATACAGACACACCCTCTACCATTATCAATGATCCTAGGAGCATCATCATTTAACTGAATCCATACACAGGTAGCACTGCTAAAATTAAAAGCACATGGTCCAAATGGAGTAGCACGGGTTGGGCGAAGCCATCTTTGAAAGCCCCAGTGTTCATATCGGGTGGTCATAATAAGGATTCCTCTGTGGTAATCATGATCTGCAAAATGATCTGCAAAAGCAACTACAACCCAAGATACATTCCAGGCTCAAAAAGATGTTCATCTAGGAGATAGAAAATAGTTAGAAACAATGACAGATTTATTGTTAGCTCTTCTACCTTTGCCAGCTTGCTGTATCAAACTATTTCTTGTGGACGTAATTCCACCGTGACCCTTTAAGGTATTATCTTTTGGCATTTACCTGTTTTTGGCGGGGGGGCATATCATAGGTTTTTCCAAAATTAGCTGGGCAATTCGATTCTCTTTCTCAATAGACAGACTGCTGTCCCTCCTTTACATAGGGCAGCCTGAAGGTCTCCTCTGTAAACTGCATCTATTACACTGTGCTTCATACCTGGATTCCCTTTACAGCCAAGCTAGACCTGGGGGCAATCCGGCTATCAATTTTTGGTGCAGCTATGATCACAGAGCTACAGGTACAGAGATCCTGCCCAATTGCTTTTTGAGTGCCCCAGTAGACATCAGTACATTAAAAGCAAAGTAGGGCTTCAAAAGATACTCAAATCCTTTGCAAAAAGGAGGGCAAAAATCCCCTAGTGCAGTTGCTTCCTTCACCAACTGCCTCCCCCAAACCATTTAACATTTTCTGGAGGGGCTGTTGGAAGAGCGGGCTCATTAGCAACCTTTTCCAAAAATGTGACCCATCTCCAAATTACCATGTGTTCAATGCTTAATGGTGATAAATATAGCACCCTTGTTTTGTTGTAAATAAGTTTCTTTATCGAAGTAGAGGTTTGCGCTGACCTCAGCTTCATTTTTCTTGTATTGGAATCACTTATCCACCCCCTTATTTATGAGTTTGTAGAAGGAGCAAAGTGTTCATGCTAAGTGTGGGAGGATCCCAGCACTCTTCAAAATGGCTGCAACTCCTTCACCATCCGGGGAAGGGGAAAAAGTTGTGTCTTGCCACCCATGGTGTGGGGCAAAATCCATGTCCTTTCTGACCATAGGACTCCTAAAAATGTTTGTAGGTCAGTTGAACACTTCTGCAGTAAAGATAAATCATCAAAGATTAACATTATCACAATAATGCATGCCTCTATACCCTGACAGGGCAGGGCTAAATGCAAGCCAACTTGGGGCAAAAGCAGCCCCCATTTTTCAGAAGGCATATTGAGCCTTGTTGAGCACCACTGTTCTAATGTACCAAATGTGATTTCTGCTCCAGGCTCTTTCATCTAAAGCATCTTCTTCTGTTTCATATGTAGTTTCATTTCATTTCTGTTTTTCAAAGTCCCAGAACTGGGAATGCATGCCTTTTTGCATGGCAGGTATTTGTTTATATTTAACAACAAATGTCTTTACATTTAACAATAATTTGTACACCTAGAAGTTGAAGTAGTGGATGTCCTGTTCCGGTCCCTTTAAAATGGGGCCAGGAGGGCCGGGCAGGGATTGTGATTATGAAGAATATGCCAAAGTTTAGCTTCAGTCTAAAATGAAGTTAGTAAAATTTCATTTTAAACTAATTTTGTATTAGCTCTTAATTCTTCTTAGGTCTGGAGAGAAACTGGTATAGGTAAAGAAAACAATTTAAACACATGGAACAACATTGGTTTCATTTTCTTCAATGGAAAAATCATATTCCGCAATGGATTATAATCCTAAAGGACAAACACAAAAAATATGGAACATGGCTTTAAGTTAGAGACAATGGATGGATAATGAAGATGTATGTGTAACTTTTCTTTCTCAGATTAAATTATTAGTGAACTTAATTGATAACTTAAATTATTAGTTTATCACTAATAAAAACTACGTAGAAACTCTGAAGTTCACTAGTAATTCACAATTGTCATATGACATTTTAAATCTGCTTTTATTATTTGAGGCAAGTCTGTTTTTGTACAGAATTTGTTCCCAGCTTAAGGACAAACTTTTTCCTTTATAAAGAATATGATAATATTATGACGAATAAAAACAATTTTACATTCAAGGTTGCATGACAATTGGACTTAATCAAATGTCAGTCTTTTGCATAATGATATCAGTACAAATTACAAACTTTCTCATTTCTTTGGAATAGATAAGAGAATTCCATTTGGCGGGGTCCAGGAAGCGGGCCTTCTCTGCAGTAGCTCCCGCCCTGTGGAACTTGCTGCCCCCAGAGGTGAGACGGGCCCCATTACTCCTGGCCTTCTGGAAGAGTCTGAAGACCTGGCTCTGCCGCCTCACTTGGGACGGAGAGGGGAATAGATCTACGTGGGGATGGCTGATATAGACCACTCCTCCCACATATGGACTGTTTAGATTCGCCTGCCACTTGGACTTTTTTACTTTTTTACTCTTATTTATATTTATTTATTAGAGTAATTTTATCTTTGTATATTCTATTTTTATTCTATGGTTGTTGTTCTAATCAATTATTGTAAACCACCCAGAGTCCCCCAATGGGAAGAGTGGGACGGGGACTGACTGACTGACTGACTAAATAAATAAATAAATAAATACAATAGACAATCTACCCTCCATTCTATCTGTTAAATTCAGGTTTATTGGACATGCTTTTGCATTATCATATGGGCTCTTGAAACGGTAATGCTAGTTTATACTAATGATAGGAATAGGTACTCTTGACACCTGTAGAATTTAGAAGTCTATCAACTGGAGACAGATGGAAAAACGGCTCATATGAAGAACATGGAGCACGCACGGAGAGTCAGTGCAATGTAGTGGTTAAGGGATGGGACTCAGACTGGGAAGTCCTAGGCTCAAGTCTACTCAGCCATGGAGCTTGCTGCGTGACTTTAGACCAGTGATTCTCTTTTAACCCATCGCAAGCTGGGGGGAGGTTTGATGGGGTTTTATATGGGGGATTTTAATTTTGTAAGCCACCCAGAGTCACTGTATGTAAGTTGGGTGGCCATATAAATTTGTGGAATCAACCTTCTTTCCTTGAAACTTTTTTTTAACATATGGCAAAATTATATTGATCTGGAAAAGGACTATAGAAGAAAGTTACTTTCTTCTCTTTCTCTAGTCCAACTTGCTTTGGGTTGGAGAAAATGTGGAGTAAAGAAGATGGAACTTCACATATTGTAGTTTGAGTCATAATTTATGACATGTTAACATTCTAAACTGTAAAGCTCTTGAAGAGTGCGTAGGCTGCTATCACCACACTCGGTTCTTTGAGTTAGAGTGAGGAAGTAGTGGTCGATTTCTCTGTTCTCGTTTGTTCTGTTTTTGCTTTGTTCAGATTGTAGGCTATAAAACATTAGTTTTTAAGTTAGTTAATGTTTTGTTTTTTATTATAGTATTCCATAGAGTTAATATAGCTTTTAGTCAGTTAGTCAGTTAAGTCAGTTGGTTAGTCAGTTAGTCAGTCAGTTAGCCAGTTCATCAGTTAGTCATCTAGTCATTTAGTTTCTTAGAGTTCTGGGGTTTTTTTATTATAGTATTCCATATAGTTAATATAGTTTTTAGTCAGTTAGTCATCTAGTTAGTTAGTCATTTAGTTTCTTAGAGTTTATTTTCTTTGTGATCATGCCAAAGAACCAGAAACTGCTTTATGTATCAAAAGCAAATGTTGTATATGGTCCACAAAGTGGAAAACCTGTGGGCAAAGGCATCAACCACAGCACAGGTGAACAAATGTTCACCTGTGGTCAGCAGAAGAGCATAGAATGTGCACTACCCATGGCACCTGCCTTCAGTCCAGCCTATTTTTCTCAGAGAAAACTGAGCAAATTTCGTGCTGAAGAGGGTCAGCCATCTTCTGGAAACAGTATTACGTAAGTTTTAAGTATCCTGAAAAAAACTTTTAAGAGCAATGTATTACAACTAACTGTAATACGAGTTTTGTGGCAATATTTCATTGACCAGACATTGAACATGCAGTTAATTTAGGCAATATTTAAAGTTTGGTCTAGTGGTTAAGGCAACGGACTCGAATCCAGGAGTCTGAGAGTTGTAGTCCCTCCTTAGGCGCGAAAGCTGGCTGGGTGACCACGGGCCAGTCACTCTCTCTCAGCCCAACTCACCTCACAGGGTGGTGGTTGTGGGGAAAATAGGAGGAGGAAGGATTATTAGATCTGTTTGCCACCTTGAGTTATTTATAAAAATAATAAAGGCAGGTTAGTAAATAAATAAAATAAATACATTGTGCATATGCTTAGATCTAACTTTTTTTAGGGCTCTTCCCCATGGTTAATGTCCATTTAATCTGGACTCAAATTGGTAGAAAAGTATGCCGGCATATACTGGCCTGCTTTCAGTGTTTTGCACCGGTGCATGGAGCAGCTCCGTTGCGCCCTCTGCCACCTCTCTTGCCACACCTTGTCCAGCTATGGCAGTCTTGGGATCAACTATGAATGTTGGACAAGGTAGCCAGAGAGGTTAGGGCTGGCATAAACCGCCGGGTCTCTGGAGCAGCTCTCTGTGATCCGAGATTTGGTGAAGGATCAGCTCCACCATCGCTTCTCTTGCCACCTTGCCTAGCACTTGCAGCATGGAGATTTGTTACAGAAATAGCAGGAGTGGCCAGAAAGTGGGAAGAGATGGCTCTTTGGTAAAGTCCAGCTGTGGGGGGGGGGGGGAACCAGAGTCCACTCCTAAAGGCCTAATGGCCATAAAAAACAGTGCCCAAGGAGCTGGAATGCAGTGGGGATAGGTGTTACCTGTAGTCTCCTAAAATGGCCAACTGGGGCTGAGCAGACTATCAATGAAGCATCACTAATCACTTAAATTATCAATGAAATGTCACTTGTATTGGGAAAGGAGGGAACGTTAAAACGGTAACAGCCAAGGAGTATGAGCGAACTCTGTTGCAGCAAAAAGCAAGGCAGCTGTGCCCCCTCCCCCCAAGGATTATGGCACAGATTTTGACAGACTAGTCTTCCCCGCGAAATGCAGACAGGCTCCCCAAAGCTATAGGGCCTTGCCTATAGGACCTTGTAATCGCTACCTGTTAATATTGCTAAGTAACACCACAAACGCTGCTCGTAAAGAAATATTAATGAATAGTATCTCTCACCAAACAATCCCCACAGGCTTTCCTCGCGTCGGTACCACTCACGATCCTTTAAGGAGGCAACTTACCCTTTCCTTGCCTATGACCCAGCTAGCCGGCCGAGGGGAGCATTTCACAGAGCCAGAGCGGGGCTGCCTCGGCCCGAGACTCTTTCCCTCCCCATCGCTCGTTCCTCCCGAGAGAGGCCAACTGGAAGCGCCCCATCAGGAATAGGAATGGGAAAGGAGCGACCGGCCAGAAGGGATCAGAGGGGGCGCGGGGAAGAGCAGCGCCAGGGGAAAGAAACCAGCGGCCTCCTCGCCCTTGAGGGGCCTGGGGGTCCCCGCGGGCTGCGGCGGCGCCATGGCCGTTCCCATGGCGACTGGCGGCCCGCAACGCACCCTGAAAGCCGAGGCGGAGGCGCAGGGCGCTGAGCTCGAGCTTCGCTCAGCCGTGTCCTGCCCTAGCATGTACCCAGCGGTGTGTGTGTGTGTGGGGGGGGGGCGTCTGCCCCTGCTTCTCCTCATGAGGAAGAAACGCTCGGAAGTTTCAGAAACTTCCCAGGCTAGAAGGCCGCATGCGAGTCCCCGACGCAAAGGAAGCGGCCTTCGAGCCGCCCGCTCTCCCCAATGGGAGGCGATCCTGACTGTCTCCTGGCCGGGTTGGGCTGCCCTGCGCTTGCGCTTGCGCTTGCGCTTCTCTTCCTTGCTTCCCGGTCGGTCGCCTTGGGAGACGGCAACGCTTTCTCTCTGGCTTGAGAGGGGGGAGGGGTCAGCCACTGTCTTGACACGGAGGACTGATGTCTCCTGTCAAGTGTTCTGTGTCTAAGGACCGCCCTTTATTTTCTGGCTCTGCTTCTTCCAGTCAGTTTAACCACTGCAATCTAATTTTCTGAATGAATGTGTGGTTCTAAATAACACATTTTTTTCACCCTTTCAAGCAGCCTTTCCCTGTCTGCTTTCCAGATGCGTTCGATTACAATGCTTGCTGTCCTCAGCAAACATCCTTCTTGGCCATGATCTCAGGATCATGAGAGATGTAATCCAATACACTGTAGGACGTCAAGTAGGATTTGTACTTCTTTCACATCTCTTTTACTTCATTTGCCTACCATACATAGCTTGTTTTTTATTCCCATTGCACATTTCATATCTCCATCTAGTTCTTGCTTACCACTAGTTCTACTGTACTTCATACCCCTCACCACACGCGTCCCTAAACAAATATATTTTCCCACAATGTATCTGCAGCAATTTTAGGAGGAAGCAACAACGTATTTTCCCAGAAGTCATTCTGTTGCGGGGATATAATTTTCCAATCCTTTAATACAGTTTCAATGAAAATTGTTATCATAATGTCCAATATGATTATGTATATTCTATGGAAAGGAATGATCAACGGTTGCCTTTTGGGCAGCATGTGTGTGACACTGTTAGGCAAAACATATGTCCTCCCACTCTTTGGTATCATTTTTAAGATTTTGTTTTTGTTTTATTAATTTAATAATAATAAAAAAATAATAAAATAATTCTTCCAGCCTAAGTGCTTATCCATTACACCACATAAATATGCAGTTGCCTTTAAGGACAAACACTTAAGGGCTAGGCTTCTTTCTCTCCCCCAAATAACTTCAACTGTTTGATAACCCTATAAAAATGTCCTCTTACCTCTTGGAAGATGACTTTCTCCTTTGCTGGCTGGAGCACAGAAGCTGCTGAGTTTTTTTGTGTGCCTTTTGAAGTAAGATGACCATGCCTCTGGAGATTATGTCTCTTTCAGAGGACTAAATAAGGCATATCTTGTTTTTAGAAAAAACAAATCCTTCAATTTTGTCTTTTTCCCCTATGGTCTTACTTTAACATCTGCTGTTACTGTTCCTTTGCAACCTGTCATCCTGGCCCTAGTTTATTTTGAGAACAGAAGCCAACGTAGATGAATATTGCAATGTCTTCTTGAGAGAGAGCTGGTAAGAAATACTTCAAGCATGGACATCTAATTCTAGCCCTATAGTGATTTTTAAAATCATCTTAAATTCAGCCTAGTGGAATACGATTTGGCAGAGCTCTGTCTGTTGTTCCTATATTAACTATCCCTATCACATACAGTTGATTGTCATTTCTTGCTCATCCTGATATACGTCCTTTTTGTCTCTTTCCTAATTCTCCTCCGCAAACAGGCTTGGTGGTGAAAGCAAGACAGACAAGACTGCCAATTTGAAGGGGAAAAAAGAAGCTATCCCTGCAATTTATGGGACTAGAGTGCCACTAAGCACCTTCTCTCACCAGGTACATGAATCTTTCATCAAATGAATCCAGGCCTTTACACGGTACCCATTCATTCTGTACTATATCCGCTGTTTAATGATAAGCTGGATAGTTTGTCATATGAATTAGAGCCATCTTGCTTCAGACTTGGTTCCAGAAAGGGGTTTCAGAGCACATGGGAGCAGGAACACACCACCTGTCTGCAACTCCTCAAAGCAACTGAACCTTTTTCGAGAATCATGCAGCTTCCTACCACAACTGCCATACGATCTGAGGAAAACATGTGGCTGCTTTAAAGACCTGTAGGCAGATACTAAATCCATACTCCTGAATCCGCTGGAGCATCTTTCCTAAAACTGAATTCAAAGTGCTGCGCAGCCCTATAACTATACTGCGTTATCATTTTGAAGAAGCAAAATAGACCCAAATCTCAGATCAGAACATTATGCAAAGAAAGACCTGTCAAATGTTGAATAGAATAAACAGTGAAGCCTGCCATTTTGAGAAGTACTAATATCAATTGAATAAAAGTATTCACAATTGAGGTATTGTGCGTATTGGTTAAATTTTGAAGTTTGAGGCATTATTTTTAGAGAAAACTTGCTTTCGGAGATACAGTGATATGCTGAAAACTCTATAGTTAAGGAAGTTATAATAAGAAAGAGAAATAAAGAGAAATAAAATGAGGTCCAAATTAAGATTGAATAAAATTTGTTGGTTTTCACATTGATAGGAAATGTATTTATGAACTTTATTTCATACTGTATGTGACTTTTATTTACCTGCGCCTATATTATCACATAATTGAACTCTCCCAGTTAGATATACAATCACTGTCATCCACCCACTCCTGGATAGAATATATCCTGGCTCTGATGCCATATGACTGCCTGTGATAAAAGATAGAGGGGAAACAATATCATAACACTGTCTTTAATATATTTTATATATGGTTAAGTTTAGGAATCGTTGTATGTTTTGAGACAGAGGTATCCTCACCATGGGGGACTAAGAAAGCCAAAATGGTGGGCTTGACTGCAATTCAAAGTTATGCCTCTTTTTGTATCTGCGTACATCAACACATGTAGAATGGGGCAAGGCTTCAATCCACAGCTCATGCCTGCCATTTTGGATCCCTCAGCACTGTCCATTGCAGCTGGCAGTTTTGAGTTGATTTTTTATCATCACTAGTATTTGAAAACAACTTGGTGGCACATAATCAATCAATCAATCAATCAATCAATCAATCAATCAATACCTGGGACTTTAAGTACAGATTCCCCAGTCCTCATAATTTCAGTGTTTAGGCTACTTCATTGTATATCTGTCATTCAGTTCTAGGGCTGGAAAAAACACAGAAGCAATGCAGCTGGTGTGTTTTACTTTCTTTCTGAACGTGTGTAGGCATTTCTTTCTTGGTTATATTCTGTTGTACCCAGTTTAACACCAAACAATAATAGCCATGTTTATCATGAAAAGCAATCAGTGGATACAGCATCTTTATTAGGTTGACAAGGTGTAGAAGATTACTATAAGCTGCTAAATTTCAACACCTTTTCATCCAAAAAGCATGATTTGCTTCCAAGAACTCTTGAAATTACAGGAAATGAAAAATAAGACTGAATATTAGGAATTTCCTGATGATAGGAGTTGTTAAACAATGGAGCAGTTTACCCAGAAGAGTGAAAAATCAGAAATAGCACCTTTTAAGACTGATTTTTATTTTAAGGCATAAGCTTTCATGAGCAACAGCTCACTGCATCAGGTGCATAAAGGGGCTTTCCTGACATGGGATTAAGTGCAGTGCAAAGTCTTCATATGTATGAATTAGTTCTTAGGTGTTAATCTGATATGAGGGCTCTCCCCAAGCTTGGTGAGGAGAAGCAAGCAAATGTCTATTAATTCTGTTTCTGAAAATATTAATTACCCAGTTGGTGAAGTCAAAACTGTTTCCACCATGTATCTCTGAGATACATAGAGCTTTGGCCAGTTTTCAAGTAGAGTATTTGAATTACTTTGTGGAGAGAGGAATGATTTAAAACATACTTGACCCCATATACAAGCTTTTTGCCTCCTAAAACTGAAACTAGAGAACCATCACAATAGGTAGGGATTCAGACTTGTTTTGTGTGTATCAATTTTGGCTTTACACTACACCTCTCTTCTGTGCTCTTTGCATAGGTGTGATTATGGATGTTTTTCATACCTAACTCATTGTCTTGGGAAGGATCCAGATAGCCTTGTGCATACACCAAGAGGGTGGAAATGTCTGATTTCTCTGATGACTGCTTCCCTTGGTGTCTCTGGCTCCCCTTTGGAGATTTGTCCAAAGGAGTTAAACTTTGTAAAAGTTCAGTTTCCCAAAATATGTTGATCATTTTCTGTTAAACAAATAGAAGTTTTTGATTGATTGATTGATTGATTGATTGATTATGTGCCATCAAGTGTTTTTCAACTCCTAGCGACTACATAGATAGATTTTCTCCATGGTGATCTATCCCTAACCCATTCTTTCAAGTCTCCCAATGGGGCACTCATTGCCCCTGTAACTGAGTCTGTCCATCTTGCTGCCGGTTCTTCTCTTCTCTTCTCTTCTCTTCTCTTCTCTTCTCTTCTCTTCTCTTCTTTCCTTCCACCTTTCCCAGCATTAGAGCCTTTTCCCAGAGAGCTGGGTCTTCGCATAATGTGTCCGAGGTAGGATAATTTGAGCCTGGTCATTTGTGCCTCAGGTATGAACTCTTGGTTGATTTGTTCAATGATCCATCAGTTTGTTTTCTTGGCTGTCCACGGTATTCCCAGGATACTTCTCCAACAGTAGAGTTCAAAAATGTCAATACTTTTCTTATCCTGCTTCTTTAAAGTCCAACATTTGCTATAAGCTCTGTATTTATTATAACTTATATATTGCGATAACAATAGCAAAAAGTTAACTCTTGAGACTCTAAAAGAAAGACTCAGCAGGTAGCAATATCTAGCCAGATGTGATTGATCTGGGAAAAGCTAAGCAGAATTGTTATTGGAGGCCACCAGAATAGACTAGACTGGAGGTGAAAGAATAAAATAAAATAAATGCAGAATAAGGCAATGGCAAATCACTTCCATATTCTTGTATAAAATAAAATAATAAAATAAAATAAAATAAAATAAAATAAAAGGGACATGTCTGCATATTCACCAGGAGTCAAACTCAACTTGAGGAAAACTTAAGGTGATACAATCAGGCAGGGCTAGCTCTACATTCTCAAATAACCTTTCCCAAAATGCAGTCCCAAGTTGACTCTTCAATGTTTTTCAAAATGCGCCATAGCTATGGTGGCAAAGTTTTATTTATTTTGTAAGAGGCCTGAACTCCATGACAGCTCTGAGTGGCATACAGTAATAAAATCATTACTAAAAAGATACAAGTAAAAATGTATAGTTTTATTTATATGCAGTTAGTGAAACTGAACATGAGTATAACTACAGGCGTCATGTGTGTATGGCTTGGAAACTGGCTCTTCTGCTGAAAAGAAATTTCATCCACCAGAAGATAAGCTTGCCACAGGAGGTGAGATCAAGTGCAGATATCCTTTATGTGAAGAATGCGCTGCAGCCAGATACTCGGCGGATAACGGATCGGAGGCCACTCCTGAAATTCATCTCTTTGGAAGAGAGTAGGAGACTTGCAAGATTGATGTCAGCCTTACCAAGTAGACCTAACAGGAAACACAATCAGATCGGCTAGTTCTACTTTATTGTCAGATTACATGAACCAGATCTTGCAAGTCTGAAAGTACAATTCTCCTCCTATCTCCTTTAGCCCTGAGGAATTAGGGAGGGTCTCTTCCGAGCCTCTTGCCCCACCCTCTATCCAGCTACAGACTATGATGTCTCTTATCTGACCATTCCCTAGGCGGTGTCTCTGGGCCCAGTCTCCCCAGATCATTCCCACGTACCATTACAGGCAGGAGTGGGATGGGGGTAGTGCATCTATCCTTGCTCTTCTTGACCTCTCAGTGGCTTTCAGTACCATTGATGATGGTATTCTTCTGGACCAGCTCCAGGAGTTGGGGTGGGCAGCACTGCATTGTGCTGGTTCTCCTCCTTCCTACCCAGTTCCAGTTGCTGTTGATAGGAGGGAGAGGTCCAGACCGTGGCCCTTAGTTTGTGAGGTGCTACAGGGCTCAGTCTTCTCCCCTTATTTAACATCTACATGAGGTCACTGGGTGAGATCATCTGATGGTTTGGGGTGAGGTATCACCAAGATGCTGATGATACCCAGCTTTACATCTCCACCCAGGCCACCTGAGTGATGACATCCCAGTGCCTGGAGGCTGTGGGGACATGGATGGGGTGTTTGGATCTTCTGGTTCCAGGGATCTTCCACCTTTGGTTCTGGATGGGGTGGCACTGCTCAGACAGACCTGGTACGTAATCTGGGGGTCCTTTTGGACTCATGGCTCCTGCTGGAAGAGCAGGTGGCAGTTGTGGGTAAGAGGGCTTTTGCACACTTTTGGTTTGTGCACCAGTTGCACCTGTTCCTAGACTGGGAGGCTCTGCTCACTGTCACTCATGTCCTCATGACCTCCTATGTGGACTACTGCAATGTACTCTACATGGGGCTGCCCTTGAAGTGCATTTGGAAGCTTCAGCTGGTGCAGAATGCAGCTGCACAGATAATAAATGGCACTAATTACTTGGCATATGTAACACCACTATTTTATGAGAGGCATTGGTTGCTGGTGTGCTTCCAGGTGCAGTTCAAGGTGCTATTTTTCTCCTTTAAAGCCCTTCTCGGCTCCGGACCTGGTTACTTGAAGAACAGTCTCTTCCTGGTGTTTTCTGCCTGTCTGATCTGGTCTGGCAGGAGGGGCCTGCTCCAGGTCCCATCATCTGAGGAATGCTGGTTGGCAGGCCCCGGAAAGCGTGCCTTTTCTGCAATAGCGCCTGCCTTATGAAACATTCTTCCTCCAGAGATTTAGATGACCCTGACCCTGCTGGCCTTTCGTAGGTCCCTAAAAACCTGGTTCGGTGCCTGGACCTGGGCCCTTGGTGTGTGAAGGGACCCATCTCCTGGTCTGTTAGCAACTGTTGTTTGTGATACCTTCCTTGGCTGCTGTGCATTTCGATTTTTGTATTTCTAGTTGGAATTGTTTTTAACTTATTTTAATGTTCACCTCCCAGAGTGACTTGTTGAGATGGGCTGCTGTACAAATTGATCAAATAAACAAACAAACAAACAAACAAATAAATATATGTGGTCGATTTTATTTATTCATATTTACTTTAAAGATTTACGTCCCACCTACTTCCATAGGAGAGGTGTGGAACTCGAAGCCTTAATGCTAGCCCTGAGCCTGTTTTGTAGCCACTGGAGCTTCCTCTGACCACCACTGCTAGAAATTACTGGCAGTTTCCCACCATTCTGAGTCACGGAATACATAATACAATTAGTATAAGGCCTAAAATAGGTTTAACGTAGTTTTTTAAAAAACAGAATTTCCCCAAACATCTCTCCGAAAGCTGGGAAAACACATGGAACATCCTTGTCCCGTCTGTATTTGTGTCGTGGCCCCACCCACACACGTCCCTGTGAGGCCAAGTGTGACCCGTACCCCTTCAACACGTATTAAGGCAGCCTTTGCCATAGTCGGCCCACTCTTCTTTATACAGCTCTAGAATCTCACAGCATAAATAAAAACGCAGAATTATAACCTAAAACAGGAGAGAAAAAGCAATTAAATAAGTGAAATGTTAAAAGAATGATTTGATGAAAGCAATGAGATTATCTCTTAAAAGCCCTCCTAAAACACAAGGTCTTTACCACCTTCTGAAAAATTATTGGAGAGGAAGTGGGATGAGATCCCTAGACATTCATACTTCCTCTTTGATTCTTCTGGTCTCCTTTTGGATATAATCTGCTTCAAGTCCTTCCAGAAAAGTTATTTTACTGAATTCCAGAATCACATAAAATCTTTGAAAAAGGATATACTGTACTTTCTGAAAGGAAAACTGCCTTGAATTTGAGCTATTACCGTAAGGGAAATGAGACAGAAAAACAGTGTCAGTTTCTTCTCAGAGGACCTCTGCTTTTTAAAGGTAAATCATGTGGGAAGCCCCAATTTTTCTTTCAAGTGATTGTACTATATTTCAGTATGAGTTGCACATCTGTGGAATTTCTTAGGCCGACATGCAGAACTGGGTGTAGCTTTGAGATCAAACATGTAGATCATTATAGTGCATGTTTTGCTTTATAAACATTACAGTGGCTCCGTTCTTTTACAGGACCGCTATAAAACTGCAACGGAAAAGTTGGCAACTCCTAACACGCCAAAAAATTCTAGGAAGGCACAGGTAGTATAAATTTGCAAAAATCATTTGTTTTACAATTTACTTATGCTTGAATTTCAGTGATTTTTCCAAGCTACATACCAATAGTATTTTTGTTAAAAATGTTTTGCATCTTTCAGCTCAATTCAAACAGCAGCAAACAAGGGCAATTCCATTCCCGGAACAATGTACCTAAACAAGGCAATAATTCTGTCAGCAGGTAAAAAAAAAAATTGAGTTTAAAACAAAATTAAACAGAATAAGAGCACAAGCAAGCCACTGGCACCTCTCAATGTCTTCATTAATAAAAACAAAGTGCCAAGTACCAACTTAGGGTAATCCTGTACTCTCACTGCATTTTTGCAGTTCTTGCTTGGCTTCATTCTTTGCTCTTTGTCTATGCATGACAGAAATGCAGTTCTTGCTTGGCTTCGTTAAAAGCATTGAACTCATTTTCAAACTCTCTTGGAAATTACCTTGCTGAGTGGATTGGCATGTGCAAGAGTATGCCAACATAAAAATATATATATATATTTAAAAAACTAATTGTGGAAGAGCAACAAGTATGATAGACATTGAGATATGTCTGCTTGCAAGAAAGCTATCTGTGGGAATGACTTCATATGGCTTCTTATAAGCTATTTATTGTTAATTACCTATTAATAATCATAGTTAATAATAATCACAATCTTAAAAGTCCCCATGATGAATACTTTAAATTTCTATGCTCTCAGGGCCAGTTTAAGCAGAATTTGGGAATTCGGGGTCTCTATTGGAGACGATGGACATAACCCACATTTTGGACCCTTTTTTTGTTGCAAAGCAGGTGTGTAGTGAGCTGAATACGGGGCGGGGGGCATTTCTATATGCCCTTTGCTGAGATCAGATCACTTCCTAATCCAGATGAAATTGGCCACCCAAGATCTCCACAGTACGAATAGCCTGATTAGGATGATCCAGCCCAGGTGCTCTCTGTATCTAGAGATGGCTTCCTGTGGGCTTTAGGATTTTCTAGGCAAACCTGCTGCCATACCCTTCATCCTGGGTACATGCTGTCACCAGGAAGTGACCTGGGTGCTTAATGCAATTACTCCCAAGGGGGCTCTTCCTGTTAGCTGATCCCAGTTGGCTGATTGGTTTACCAAAGACCTGCTGGAGATGAAGCTGTAGAAAAGGGGCTACAGCATGGTGGAAGAAGAGAAAAAGTGAATCTAACTGAACACAGGTTTGAGATCACGTTCAAACGTACGTTGTGGCAAGGAGGGAGGTGAAGCGTTCTTGTTTCTCATTCATCCTTTATGGTATCCCGAGGCTGTCATCCAGCAATGCTGTTCAGGGAGGCCAATCGCCTTATAAGAAAAATAGGTTCCTCTCCCACCTGGACGTTCTGACTGATCAGCACAACATTTTGCTGATCAAGTCACTCAGATTTGCCAAGTCCTGATTGTTCCTGGGTAGGGTCTGTTGTAGTGACTGGAGCAACATTTTGCCCGATCATCTGAGAGTTCTGATGATCTGTGAACTCTGATAACGTAGATGAGGTGCTCTGTCATACGTTTTCAGTCATTTGTGTACGTGATTCTTGCCCCTCTTGACTGAGGACCTGGGGAAAGTGTTCCTGATTGAATCTAGGTGATCAATGTCTCACTTTGGAAGAACAGTGCCAGCAGTTTTCAAACAGGCTATGCTTACCCACGCCTAAAGAGGCTGTTCCTGAATTTGCATTGAACAGCTATACAGCTTGTCTCTAACATCCCCTATTTAGGGAAGGTTACTGGAACTTTCTTGGTATACCACCTGGCCCTTCTTTGGCCAGGATTCAGATCAGGGCATGGGCCAGAGACTGCCTTGGTTATTCTTGTTGAATGGCCTTTGCTATGATCTTGATGGGGGTAATGCATCCTCATCCTTGTAGTATTTACATCAAGTATTAATTTGATGGAAATACAAAGTCTTATTTCAGAGTATTTCGCACGGCACTTCAGTTGCAAATGTAGTTTTTTTATACAGAGTTGGTGATGCTTCTTCTTAAGAGGTACAATGTGACGATCAATATTAATTTAGCTTCTTTCATTTTCTCTTCAGAGACTTCAGTAAACCTTGTGCAGAAATGCCATCTACCTCCAGTGATGTTCCTAGAAACGTAATCCATACTAATCCACTGGTACAATCTTTTTTGAAGAGACATCACCCTGTTTCTTATCCAGGAACTAAGAAGACCGCATCAGAGAAAAAGTGCAGAGATGGCGATGGGGACTTTCCCAAAAGGACAAAGGAAGCTACTACTACTGATTCTTCTCCTGCTAGAAATAGTAGTGGGGATGACGTGCATTTGGCAAACAAATGGAAAGTGAAAAAAAGAAATGATAATGTAGAAAGAAAGCTTTTAGCAGAAGAAAAGGCAGCAGCTGAGACTAAGAGAAGAAATAAAGCTCTGCTGGAAAAGTTAAAAAATGTAAATCTTAACTTAAAACCGGACCCTTTTGAGCACCAGGAAGATGATGTTCCCTCTTCTTCTGCTGAGAATGACACGTTTCCATATCCTGATTTTCTTCCTTCACCCTACAATAATTTGAATTTAAAAAAATTGTCCTTGTCCAAGTCAGATGATTGGAAATCATCTATAAAGCCACCACTTAATGCCTCGCTCAATAAACTAGTTTCACGTCTTGTGCAGATGGAAAGGTTACAGCACGCAACTATCTTAAGAGAAAGGGCAAACGAAGCTACTTGTCCTGCTGTGGCTGCTAACAATCGTACTATTTTGACAAAAGAAGTACCCCAATCAAAACAGCCAAGGCCACTTGATTGTTGTCAAGTAAAGCGTGATGGAGATACTAGCTGTGGTGGGCAACAAACAGACGTGCCAAAATGCCAACAGAGCCATAACCACAAAAATCCTGCACCCTCTATGCATTCATCCTCAACGATGACCCGAGCATCTTGCAGCAATGTTAAGTCCAACAAAACTCCAGCAGTTTTAAGCTCCACAAACGTAGCTGCACGACCATCTCTCTCATGCTCTGGAAGCTCATCCAAAATCTGCCCAGATGTGACACTGAATTCTACAAATGTAGACTCATCAAGCACAACCGCAGCTTGTTCCTTACCTGACAGTGAAAGTTCAAAGAATAAACAAACAAAGACAAAAAAGAAAGACCTTAAAAAAAGGGGGTCTTTAACAAGTAGACCCTCCCAATCTCAGAAATTAAAATCTGTCTCTCTCAATTCAAAGCAGAAGTCCTCCAGTGTTGATCCTCAGTGATCTCTGGAGTGAAGTAATCATTGATCAGTGTTATTTGTGCAAAACAATTGAGCAAGAACATTTTGGAAAGCGCCATCTTAATTTGTATTTATGTGGAAGAATGAACTCACCACCTGGGACGAACAGGCATTTTTTCTTCCTAGGATGCAGAGTGTTGGCGCTACCCTGGGAAGAAGGGTTAAAACAGCCACACCCTCTCCTTAATTGGAGAGTTTGTTTAATAAAACGGGAACTGAAAACAAACATGTGGGTGAGTGTGTCGAGGAAAAGAGTTAAGCCCAGAGGACAGCAGAGATGTGGGAAAGAGAAACTCCAACCCAAAGTGCCACTTTGGTCTGGAAACCAGGAGACCCTGAGTTCTAGTCCCACCTTAGACATGAAAGCCAGCTGGGTGACTTTGGGCCAGTCACTCCCTCTCAGCCCAACTCACCTCACAAGGTTGTTGTTGTGGGGAAAATAGGAGGAGGAAGGAGTATTAGGTATGTTCCCTGCCTTGAGTTATTTATAAAAAGGGCATTGTCACTGGATCCCACCTTTGTCAACAATTATGTTCTGCCAAGTATCCATGCAGTGGTCAGGTGCTCAGAAATACACTTTAGGCAGATTAAACAAAAGTATAAAAAGCATAGCATAAAGAAATGAAATCATTACATACCTAAGCAAGTTGAAACCCTATCCTGTTAAGCTGTCAGGAGCTTCTTGACCAAGACAGCGGAGATACCCCAGGATGGCTTAATTTCCACAGCGCCCAGTGCTCACGTCTGTGCAGAAGCTCCCAAACTCAAAAGGCAATCCTAAGAGTTTTATCAAGGTGTGGCCCTAAAACCTCATGGCCCTGTTGCCATGGTACCGAGGTTGCATGACCCAACCTTGACTAGGATGCTTCCCAGGGTCTGGTGCACCTGTTTCCAGGAGTCGGGAAAGCTGTACAGATAAGCTAGTGGTTAACAAAAACAGTTGGGGGTTTTCTCTTATCTCCCCCCCCCATTCCAAAGAAAGTTAAAAACCAAGCCAGTTAAACATCAGTATAACTCAAAATAAACTCTAATCTTCTTTGTGTGAGGGAGAAAAATCAAAATACTGTATGTCCTCCTCCTCCTCCCCACCAAAGAAGTTTTTCTAGCTTGTGAAAATCTTTTAAATGTTGCCATGTGACGTTACGCAGCATACTGAGTTATTTAAATGTCATAATACATTCCATAGAGTTTTTTGAACTGCAGACAGAGCCACCAGTGAATTGAAAACCACCCTGAATTGTCCCATTTCCTTGCTGGATCATGCCATTTCCATGGTTTATTCAAAACATTCAAAACATGAAACTTACATATTTATTTATTTACCATTCATGATTTCTATGTTCATAATGATTTTTGCTTTTTTTTTTTTTTGGTAGGTACCACTTTTTTCTGAAAAACAGAATTGCAAAAGTTAATATATCATAGGAAACTGTACTTAAAAAGGAACAAATTACACAAGCTGGACAGCCCTAAAATGAAAATGAGCGGGGGACGCCGAGAAGATGGCCAACTGAACAGACTGCCCGCAAGCTCAGCGGGCAGACCTGGCAGCGTGGGAGAACTACTCAAACAATTTTGCAAGATTTTTAGAAGGTATCAGTTGGCTGAGGGCTTTCTGAAAGGAGTGGAAGAGATATATCAAGAAGGAGAATCGTAAGGATCCAGAATGAGCAGGCATGCTGCTCAGGAAAGAGCTGCAATTCGACTTGCAGGACTGGTCTGTTTGTCTCAGGGCTTGTTTCGGGAATGGGATAGCTCTGATATGTGGGAAGTTCTTTGCAGACTTGCTAAGGGGGGCACTCGGGCTCCTTGATTCATTTATAAAAAATGGCCTGTGTATAATATGGAGACAAATAAATGTTCTGCTTTACTAGGAGGTGGGATAAAAAACTAAGAATAAGTATGTGGATGGATTTCAGGGCTGTATGACTCTCTTTTTCCATAATGATTCAAAGTTGGTTTGATTTTTTTTTAAGGTATAATAGAGGCAAAGACAAGGAATATGTTAAAGATTGTATGATTAAATGGGCTAAGAATTCTAGGTACAATATTATGATAAAACGGTGGGAAAACATGTGGAACAAAGGTCTGAAATTCACTTGGGACCATAATTTGAAAGAGAATTTTTATAAAATGCTGTACCGTTGGTATTTAACTCCTGACAAGCTGTCTAAAATGTATAATGGGATATCAAAAGTCTGTTGGAAATGCTCACAGGGGGAAGGAACTTTCTATCATTTATGGTGGACTTGTGGAAGAACTAAGAAATCCAGGAACCAAATATGTAGTACTATCCAAAAAATTCTTAAAGGGGACTTACAATTGAAACTGGAGCTGTTGCTCTTGGGTTTGGTGGAACAACAGCCTGAAAAGCAACATGGAACTCTGTTCTGATATATGATAACAGCAGCAAGACTCTTATATGCTCAGTGGAGGACTGGATGATTCAATTGATAGAATTAGCACAAATGGCTAAACTGACAGCAGCGATAAGAGAAAACACTGCAACTAGATTCGTTTCCATTTGGAAACTGCCCTTGGACTATTCACTGGTAACGCAATAGAATGAAGTCTTGATTTTAGGTTTTGATGATTGAGCGGTTTGATTTTAGAGATACAGTGTTACTAAATGTTTAAGTAGTAGTAAGAGATTAACTTTTATGTACTTTTATACCTGTGCTGGAAAAGATCAGAAGCCATTGGTCTGATATGCTTCTTTGCTTATTCCTGTACCGTTTTAGCTTTTCCGGTTTCTTTTTAGACTTGTATTCTATCGGTCTTATACTCTGCATTATGTGCCTTAATTATATCTTGAACAATTAATAAAACATAAATTTTCAAAAAATGAAAATGAGCCATATTTTTTCTTTGTTCTTTTATATATTCTTTTATAAATACTACAATTCTGTCTAGGGAAGAGTCCTGGTGGTAGCAGTGATAGGAAAAGTTATGTATACAGAGTCGGGAGAGAAGTTGGCGGGATTGCTTATGATTCCTTTTTATGCTTTCTTAACAGCATTTCAATGAGCTCCGTAGTGGCTACATCAGTGCAACCCTATTGGGCTAGATTTGCATGTAATTATTTTACTCCCCACAAACAGTTGTGGGGGGAAATAGATACATCCAATTTGTGAAGCTCAGATTACCTCTTTATACATGTCACTGCAAGTGTAGCATGATCTAAGGTTCAAGATTTCTAAGATTTAGATAGCTAGACAGCAACAGAACGAACGGGATAGTGATATATGTCATATACGTGTTTTTTTCTTTTTAAAGAAATTATTAAGAGATTTTAGATATAAGAAATATTTAGCAAAGTAAATGTGAAAAAGAAAAGAAATAATTAAAAAAGAGAGAAAAGAAGATAGAAAGAAGAAAACATAAAAAACCAGAAAGCATATATAAAGAAATTGCTTCTACTACACAATCAATTACTGTAGGGTTCTGTAGTCTACTAAATGCCTCTACATTCTTTGCAGCAGGATTAGGTGATAAAGTCTATCTGAAGAATTGTAGTAGGAAAAATGAGCTATCTGAAACATGTTAATGCCACTGAAATATCTGCTTCACAATTTTTACAAAGGAATGACTAATGGAGGCACCAACATACCACATAGCCAGAATATCTACCTACCTACCTACCTACCTACCTACCACCATCCATCCATCCATCCATCCATCCATCCATCCAGTGTTCTGTCACGAATGTACTGTATAAATTTGCTTGATGCATATTTGCCTGATGCAGGTAACTTTTATAGTCACCAAAACTTCCTCAATCTGGTTCCCTCCTGCTGAGACTATGACAGCAAGAACGTACTGTATTTTCAGTGTTTGCAATTAAGTAGTACATCTTCTACTCTCAAGCATCCACAGAGACTAAAAGAGGAACAGGGTATTTGTAGGTACAGTATGTGTGGCAGCTGTGCCACATAGCTAAAGGGAGGTAAGGGAAAGGGAAGCATGGAAGATCAGAGAAGGGCAGATATAAGGTGGTGTGGAGGAGAGGAGGGAGAAGCAAGATTTACCGGTCTTGTCTTACTCACCAGAATTACCATTCAGAATTTGTCTTATCCCAGATTTCAGGGTGTTGGTCTGGGTGGGCCACAACCTGACCTGGAATGGTCTAGGCCAGTGCTTCCCAAACCTGGGTAAATTACCCACACTTGGGTAGAAGTGGTTTTTCTTCGAGTAACAACACACAAACCCATTACATTGACTTTAAGTGTTTTATCTACATTGGGTAAAAAGGACTTTCTGATGTGCAGTTGTGGGTAAGGAAGGAAAAGGTTTGGGAAGCAGTGCTCTAGCCAAACTTCTGAGTCACAGTGTGCTTGTTCGATGCTTGAAACAAGACACATTTTTTTGTCTTGCTCACACCCCTATTACTGCATGTGAACAGCACTTTTGAAGCATTTTAGAGCATGAATGGAATAAAGTTGGGGAATTTAAGAGGAGACAAATAAGTATGCCAAGTTGCCTAGCTGAATAGATCGTTGTTTGAAGGCTAAAGAATTTACTGAAAGTTACAAAGACAAACTTCTGATACAAGGAGCTTTTGGATTGAGCTAGTTCCATATTAATATTATATGGATCACCCCTTTTTTCTTTAGTTTTAGTTCACTTAAATTATTGTTACTTCATTTAATCACTATCAATTTCTGTATTAATTTCTTTTTGCATTGTATCATCACTGTTACATTATTCCCTTCTGTTTATTATATTTTGGCTGTTGTATTTCACCAAAACTTTTTAAAAAAATCCTGTACCCATGTTTACACAGTCCAAAATATTGCAGAAAAAAGAAGTGTACCTTGTTTTCTTTCTTGGCCTGCATATTTGACTTATTTCATCCAAGACTGGCTTAGGTTTGCCTACTACTGTAAAATGTTATTTGCACTCTTGGCACACTGTCTTTGAATTTGTTCAGGAAGGTGAAGAGTAGATTAAATATCCAGGGGAATAAAAGACTGAACCACCTAAAAGACTGAATGACCCAGCATTTGGGGAGGGGCAGGGAACAGAAGGAGCATGGCTGGCTATCCATTGAAGGTTCAGGAATCACTTCCCAAGGGTTTTTTTTAAAAAATCTCCAGAATTTTTGGTTTACATTTTGAGCTCAAGCGCATAGGCAGAAATTAGGGTAGCGTGAGGAAGGTTTTTCAAGGAGAACCTTGGGTGGATCTCTCAACTGAAGATGAGTGTTTTCTCATCCTCAGTAGCCAGAGGGTATTAAAAATATTATCACTATTAATTGCCCTTTTCGTGTTCCCTTTGGTTGTTTTATGTTTGGGTGTGTGGGTGCCCATCCCTCTAACTGTATAGAAAATGAAAGGGCAACAGTTTAAAGAAGTTGAAATAGAAAAGCTGGAGTAAAATTTATTAGAGAAAGCTAAATCATTTGTCTCTGCACCCAATCTTTTCCACTATCATTGGCAGTAATAATAAAAAGATAACTGCTTTAATTGGGGTGAACTTGACTCCTGATATCAGGGCTTTGTTAAGGTGCATATGGACCAAAGTTACAAAAGGCCTTTCTGCTTTGGTCTTGGAAAGTAGAAAAAGGCACAGAATTTTGGGCTGAAATTCCTTATCAACATCTTCAAACCCAAAGTCCAATGAACCTAGGTCACCTACTAAATCCTACGCTGTGTCCTGATAATGCAGTGTTTGGGGGTCAGGGATCCAACTTGGTCACTTGACCTTCAGAGGAGCAGTAGACCATCTGGTAATACTGGGTATCAGTGGAAGAGGCATGTGGAACATTTTTGGCCTTTTCTTTTGGTGTTTTCAAGAGAATTTAAAAATAGAAATGAGAGTGAAAAGCCTCTCAAGGGCAATCCAACCCCCCCTCAAAATGGACCAAAATCAGGCGGCTGAAGTTTGACAATTTTATGTCAATTTTTCAACAGTATGGTGATGGGGGGCGGCAAATGGGATGCTCGGGTATCTATCCCTGCCCTAAAGTAATTATCTATACCTTATTATTCTGAATGTTTCTGAAATGAAAGAGACAGCATTTATTTTTTAAAATGCAGTGTATATTTCTAAATTAAAAAGTAAAAATAATAATTGCAATACCATGGCCTCTAAAATTTTCCAGTTATTATTAGCATATGGAATTTAATTTGATTATAGATTAGATTCTTTTTGTTCCACAATCCGTGTGGAGCCTAACAACATAAAAATTAAATCAACAACAGAGAGATGGCAATAGGCAATGCTGAATCCATAAAAGAAGAAAACAGTTGTAAAACTGGCATCCACAGCACAGCATACCTGACAATTTCCTGAAGCCTTCTATTACCCTCTCCAGGATAAAACCAGTTGATAACTACAGCTGCAGCTTGAAGGTAGTTCTTCAAGATTAACAACTGAGAGTATCTTCTTCCTTCCTGTTGAGTCTCAAGTCCCTAATTGCACTTCTATCATTTCAGAAACAGATTGTACCGATTTCTGCTTCCAGGACATTCTCCTATTCCTGATATTTATAAGAAGAAATGCCGTTAATATATTGCATTATGGGTACTCTACAGTCACAAGACCTAGTGAGAATTAAGCTCTTTGGAAACCAAGGGACTGCTTTTGTTTGTTTTTATGAAGGAACATAAATCTGAAAAGATTAGCAACTCTCAGGCAGTACTTAATATTTCTACTCTGAAACAAGGTAAAGGTAAAGGTAAAGGTTTCCCTTGACGTAAAGTCCAGTCGTGTCCGACTCTAGGGGGCGGTGCTCATCTCCGTTTCTAAGCCTTGGAGCCGGCGTTGTCATAGACACTTCCGGGTCATGTGGCCAGCATGACGACTCGGAACACTGTTACCTTCCCGCTGAAGCGGTACCTATTGATCTACTCACATTTGCATGTTTTCGAACTGCTAGGTGAGCAGGAGCTGGGATTAACAACGGGAGCTCACCTCGCCGCGCGGTTTCGAACCGCCGACCTTCCGATCGGCAGCTCAGCGGTTTAACCCGCAGCGCCACCACGTCCCTTACTCTGAAACAAAGGATGTCATAATTACAGTTATTAACCATATGATGGTAAAATATACCAGATTTTGCCTGAACATAA
The DNA here is from genome assembly GCF_035149785.1 of Candoia aspera. Taxonomy (NCBI): domain Eukaryota; kingdom Metazoa; phylum Chordata; class Lepidosauria; order Squamata; family Candoiidae; genus Candoia; species Candoia aspera. The sequence goes on from NC_086155.1 coordinate 142,500,447, forward strand.
ACAGATATCACAGATAATCAGCATGCAAGTTAATACTTAATTGATAAATATGGCTTGCCAATGTAATTGCTTTTATTTATTTATTTATTTGGTGCCTTCCAGTCAGCCTTGACTCCTGGTGATTGCCTGGACAAGTCCCTGCTGTTTTTCTGGCAGGATTTCAGAAGTGGTTTGCCATTGCCGGCTTCCTAGGGCTGAGAGAGAGTGACTGGCCTAAGGTCACCCAGCTGGCTTTGTGCCCAAGGCAGGACTAGAACTCACGGTCCCCTGGTTTCTAGACTGATGACTTAATCACTACGCCAAACTGGATCTCCACTTGCTTCTAATACATTCCCCGTATTCATCTCTACCTATCCTGATTTTTACAGGGGTGTGGACAGTGCTTTCTATTTAAAATTCTTCTTCTTTGGTCCTCCACTTTACATATAGAAACAAATCTGTTGAGAAAAGATGGAATAAATGTAAATATGTTTTATTTATAGTTGTATTCCAGAAATCCTGGAAAACTCTTCGTCAGTTGTGGTATCTGTATATGAAAAAAAGATGTATATAACATTGGCATGGATTCCTCCAAGTTGTTAAATAATTTGACAAATAAATAAATAAATAAATAAATCAAATAGAAAACCATGCAATTTCACTACAGCTGATAAAGTTGTTAAGCAGGTGACCTATATGCCTGCTTAGTACAGAAAAATACCGTATAGTCAAGGAAAAAATGAGCAAGCTTTTTAAGTATTACCTTTTTATGTAATACTAATATGACACAGGAAGTATTATTTTAAAAATAATATCGATTGAAGATGTCTTGCAGTCTGAGTGCAAAACTCTGATTTAGAAAAAAAACTGAGATGTGTACAGTATAAAGAATGTTGGGGGAAAGATTTAAAAGCAAATTGCAATAATGCATAGCTGGGAATATATAGTATGGGAAGAGGAGAATAGAAAGCCTTGTTATGCACACACATTTGCCTAAAGGGATTTTCTAGAATAAGTGTCCTTCCCACTGCTAAGTTAAAAGACCATCCACCCATCCCTGAGCTGGTTGACGAGTTCCCTTTCCCCCTTGTCAAGGCCCATCCTACAGCTGTTGCCTCTGTGATGATCAGGGCATGCCAAAGAAAGCAATACTGTAGATGAAAACATCTGGCTTGCCCTCCCACATTCTGGAAACAATCTTCAGATCAGGATATTGCTGCAGGCACAGGACAGGGATGGGGGTTTGGGGAGATAGGGAGGTATGACAGATGGCTGGCCAAAGCAGGACAGCCGTGTGATAGATTATACAGGCAGCTCTCTTGAAACTGGGCAATGTGGGTTTTGAGAGGCAGCTAATCCTGCACTCAAGACAAACACTGATTGGTAGCTGGGGCAGCTGGGTGAAAAAGCAGGGGAACCAGTTCTCTCAGAATCTGGAAAACCAGCTCTCCAGCTGATGAGCTGGTTGGGAGAAAGGTTTATATTATATACCTTTGAGATCCTTCCAGATGACTGAGTTGCAACCTTCTTGGTGAAAGGACAATTTGCAGTCAGAAGCCAAGTTCCCATATAATACAGTTTCTCCCATAAATGAGCTAGTTGAGAAACAACGGTGTGGTAGTTGTTGCCCTCCCCCCCTCACTTTTTTGTCTTACGAAAAAACCACCTGATTTTTTTCCAGTTAATTTTTTGGGTCATGCCTACAGAACTTTGTTTTGAGAAGAACTTCCAGTGCTCAAGGGCAATGCTTAATCAAGGGGTCTAATGCACCTGGGGGTGTGCAGTTTGGAGATCCACCTCCATAATAGCTCCTGAAACCAGTAACAAGCGATGAGAAAAATATTTGCTTGAAGTCGGAAGTGCTGCCAATCACAGTGGATAATATTGAGGTAGACGGACAGCTAGTTTTACCTGACATAAAGCAGCTTCCAATATTTCCAATCTTAGTGACTATATGAAAATGAAATAAGGAGAATACTGTATGTGGTGCCAGGATCACTTTGAATGTTCAAACTCTGTCAGAAAGATCTCCACGTGAAGAAAGAATCACATGAGACAAAATCTGAGATGCTTAGTCTGATATAAAGAACCAGATATACCATTATAACCATAGCAGGGCCTGATCCCCTCCAAAAATTGCTCCTGGGCATTTTTAATATGACTGAAGGACCCAATTATGAAATGCCTGGAGAGTTTTTATTAAGTACATGTAGTATTTTCCTGAGCCCCCACAACTATTGTGAAAGCCCAGGAAAAGCTGAAGTTCTGTTAAGCAGCTCCTGACAGGTATAATGGATTTGCCCATGCTGATCCAAAGCACCTTTCCCCCCTTGGATCTGAATATTACACACCTCTAATGCACCTTAAAAATTTTTTGACTCTTGCTCCAAACAAGGCTTCTTCCTATCTCATTTCGGCAGGTTTTAAAATACTAATTGTATCCCTCAACCCCCATAGTGCAAAAAAGTGTGATGTCCCCTATGGCTCATGGGCAGGGCACAAAGGAAAAGTGTGCCTCATCCCACCCACCCATCAAAAAAGGTTGTTCTCTCTGGCTTAAGCCACAGTTCTCCTGATAACAGAGGCTCATCAGAAAACTGGGCATTTGACAAGAGAAGCTGCGGTTGGTGGGAATGCTAAATCTCATCATAATTCTCACTGGAGTGAACTATAGTTCACAGCAGAAGTGACATCACCTCTAAAAACGTAAGTACAGCCTTGATGCATCAGGCATGAACAGGTGAAAGGTCCCCTGTGCAAGCACCGAGTCATGCATGACCCTTTGGGGGGACACCGCTTTCGCCACATTTTCTTGGCAGACTATAGAGCGGGGTGGTTTGCCATTGCCTTCCCCAGTCGTCCCCAGTGTAGCATACTTAAGACAAACCACCATGCACTCTTCTTGCCTTCATCTTTTTACCATAATCCATTTATGCATTAAGTTATCCTGAAAGTAATAGGAATGTACCACATGTTATATAAAGCTGAGTCAACATACCATGTGAAAATGTGAGCAGAGTCAAAATGCCGAATATATAATTGTATTTAAATGGGTTTATCAGAAGGGGAATGAATATTGATGGAAATTGGATTCTTCTTCCTGTACATCAAGAAATCTGCTCTGAAAGGTTAAGCAGGATTATAGGTTTACGTAAGGAATATGGGGGAAAGGGGGTAGAGATAGGAAAGGCTGGTTGTGCATGATATCAGATGCATGATTGATGGTAATATCCTTTTGATAGAGAAAAAAACGGAAAACAAGTAAAAATAGTAGCAATCAAGAAACAATGACAGATTGCATAAGCAACTTCTCAAATTTTACAGTAAAATTAATGAATGTGACAGAGAAATTTTCTGAACCCAACAAGCCTGACAATGTAATGATGTTCAGGTCCACCCTACTCTAACCGGACTGAATCTACGGACATTTAAAGCTAGCTGCAGCAACCCTGTATAATCACAGATCAGAAACAAGGACAACACAGGGGATTTTTTTGCTTATTGCTCTTCTTACACTTTATGTTTATATTGTTATCGAAGTATTCATGCTGCTGTGAGTCTTGTGACACACTAGTCTTAAAATATTTTGTTTCACTCTACATCAGTAATAATCAATTGTATATAAGCTGGGACTAAAATAATCATCTTTTTAGATCATTCTGTAATTGGCCGGGAGAATGTAGGGTTATATATTATCAAGTTAAGTCTAGCCATTGTTTCTTGTCCCCTTGGCCTCCTCTGTCACTTGTAAAAGCTGGTAGAGGCTTCTGTGCAGGTGCTGTACATAAGCAGAAGCCTCTTCCACCTATTGTAAGTGAGGGATAATACTAAGATAGGGTTGCAGTAGCTAGCTATGTTCATGCTGCAACTCCTAGTCAGAAACGGATCAGGATTTCATAATCGCTATGATCATGGATATGGCTCGACTGGGATTTGTCCCCAACACATGTGGGACTCATGCTGGACGTCATGTTCTGTTTCTATGGAACCAGTGATCTGAATTTCTGTGGGGAACTCCACGTAGCTCCACTTATTAGCTTTAGACCAGCAGCTGGTACAACTGTTTGTAGGAGTGGAAGTCTAGTTAAAGTGTCCTGATCCAATTGCCCAAAGAATCTGAACGGTTTTCTGAATGTACCTGGGAAACTGCACACATTGTCTATTGTTGACATTTGGGGTGTTCTGCCTGATCTATGGAATATGTAGGTGACCTGGCAGTTGAGGAGGCAACTCCTAAGCACCCATTTCATCTTGTAGAGTGAAACGGTCCCTTGAGATTTATGGGTGGTCATGAAGTCACCAGAGGTTAATCTTGACTTAGAGAAGACTTTTGCTTAAACATAGCAGAGGCCCTCAAGTCACCATTTATAAAACTGTTAACCAAAGGTAAAATAAGGACACACAGGAAATATAGCCTGAAGTCAGAATAATTGAGTCACATAAACAGTTTCACATCATTAAAAGTGTGTGAGCCAGAATCAGATTGTAGTATTGAAAAATATATACCCAAATTGTTTGTAATTAACTCAGAATTCAGCACTATTATTGTATTGCTTTGGGCAAAGATTAACATGAAGGAAATCCAAGAGCAGCAAAAGAAAAAGAAAAAGCAGATAAAACATTTAAACAAATATATATTTTTTCTAACGTTTTGCTTTGTCTATCAGTGCTTCCAAATACATTTCCAACAGCTCTATATGGATTTTGACTATAATTGTGATGCACTATCCTTATTTCTTATGGAACAAAAAGTCTACACCATTTGGCTTTGCTCCACATTCTACATTGATCTCTGGAGGTCTCTGGAAGAGAGACTTATGGCCGTTGTGAAAAATTAACCTGGCAATCCCAAATAAGCATGGTGTTTTGTTGATGTATCTCTTCAGAGAGAACAAGCCTGTATATTCAGTGCCTTCTCTTCATAATCAGTTGGTCCTCTGAGGGAATGGGAAATGGAATATGATTATCGCCCTACCATGCCAAGCTAAGATAGTATCAGAAGAAGAGCTAATAAGAGAGGAGATATCCACAGTACAAGAAATCTTAAGTTTATTGTGTTGTGATTGGGTCAGCGAAATTTAAAGTTATACCTATCCCCAACATAAACTAAAAAGAAATTGTGCCACTTCTGATCAAATACATTTGGTTTTGCCATAGTCAAAATCTTGGACAGCCACTGTCAGTGAGAACAGACAAAACTGGCCTAATTCAATATAATCCGTTTTCTAGGTTCCTGAGCTCCCAAGCTCCCTATTGCTTGAGTACTACTTTGGATCCTTGGTAGATCCAGGAGTTGGTTGTCTAGCTATAAACCTCAGAGCAATATTCCCTAAGTAGACTCCAAAAGCAGTTTTTTGCTTGCCGTGATCTCCATATTTAAATAGCAAAAACTGTTCTTGCAACACCAGTTTCAGTCCCCACCTTGGCAGACCTAGAATGAGATTGGCTGCCAAGCTGACCTTGACTTCTCATTCATTGGCAGCCAAGTCATGCCAAACATCAAGAGCTTTTTCTTGAAGTAATGGTTCATAATAATAGGTACCTTGTAACATTTTAGCATGAGCCAAATATTTTTTGCTAGGAAGCATCTTGTAAGCAGAACTGCTCTGCAATATCCGTCTCCACTACAAACTCGAGGAGCTCTCCACCTCCTCTTAAGTTGTCAGAAAAGAATACCAACAAAAGGCATTATCCCCATTGCGAATCTCTATCCTGCCTCTACTCTGGCCTGCTGATGAATGGTGGTGCCCAGAGAGGTTGTTTGCAAAGCACGTTAAGTAAAGTTATGGGTGAATTCCTCCAGCTCTGTTTCCTCCCTCCTCCCCAAATGTCAGCAACCAGTGGGAAAACATCTAGCAATCATGACAACGATGGTATTCTTTGGTTTTGAACATGCTCGCTGGGAATCTGGCCACAATACGCTTCTGGACTTTCTGGCTGAGTTGGCCCTTGAGAGCACTGTTTTGCAATGGTTCCAGACTTTCCTGTTGGGACATGTCTGGAATATGGTGTTGGGGAACTACTAATTAATATCTAGGTTTCTGTCTGTTACAGTAATTTATCTTGTCTACAGTGCCATTCAACATTTACATGAAACCACTGAGGGAGGTCATTCAGAGTTATAGAGCGAGGTGCCATCAGTAGTCTGATCATCCCTTACTCTATTGCTCCTTATATTCTGTTGGAAGGAAATCTTACCAGGTCCGTTTCGAGCTGGGAATGAAAGTTCTTAGCGATTGCTTGAACAGAGATAATTTTATTTTCCAAGAGCATGGTACAGAGTCTGCTGGTTGGAGGTGGCCACGTTTGTATTCTCCCCACAAGCTCTTTATATAGGGGAGCTTGGCTATTGTTATGTAAAAGCGGTCCCGCCCTCTAGGAGCTTCTGAGGAGGCACACTTAGCCGGTTTCTTGGCAGGGGCACTCTCTAGGAATTCTAGGAAAGTGCAGTTTACTGGCGTTCGGAGAGGAGGTGCTCTGTGCTCAGGCTGTTTGTGCTTCCTGTTCTGATAGTCCAGCTTCCCTGCTGGGCTGTGGCTTTGTCTACTGGCTTGGAATGTTCACCTTGGAAGGAATCCTTTGTTATTTGATTATGGAAATCTGTTTGGCCGGGAAAGAACGTCTACCCGGATGGGCTCTGGAAGGGGCAACCTTTTGTCTTACAAGGTCTCTGGTTAAGTCTGAAGGGAATCTTTTGTCTAAACAGTTGGGGTTTCCTGTCACATTTGAATCTTGTGCTCCCTATGAATCCATTCTATTTTGTAATCTTTAGCCTTTTACCTTGCTCAAGGAAGGGAAGCAATATGGAAGGAAGCAGTATTTGGGCAAGACAGCATGGCAGAACAGTGTCTGGGGACAAAACTTGGCAGAGAAGGGGGGGTCTTGAATTCTTCTCACAATTCTAATAAGGAGGCAATCTGTAATGTGAACAATCTTCAATCTTGATAATGGCAGGAGGAGTAAAACAGACGAGATGGAGGTGTTTTGGGCAAGGAAAAAGCTGGACTCTGGAACTGAGGTGAGGGTTGTTCTGGATGAAGTTACAGTCCACTAAAAGGGGTAGATCTGCTGTTTGGAAATCCTCCTTGATCATCAGCTGTCACTGGATTTGCCACTGGAAGCTGTGGCAAGGAGTATGATGGCACAATTATGGCAACTGGGAATTAGCTTCCCTCCCACTTTCCTTGCCACCGCTCACAACTTTGGCAGCCATCTGAGAAGTACGGGAAGTGATATATTTCACAATATATTACAGTAAGTATTAGAGCACAAGGAAACTAAATTAATAGTGTCTAATGCTATTGGATCTGGGCCACAAAACTTGCTGCCCAATCCTTGCTCCAGATCTTCAACAGATTTGATTGGGTGGGGCAGGGCTATCTGGGCTGCAAAAATTTGGATGACCGCTAAATGACAGCATAAATAAGTAGCCTTACTGAAGGAGGCTTTGCTTTTATGACTAATGGTGTATTTATTATTGCACTGAATTAATTTAGGTTTGGGATTATTTTGTGTGACCTCACCTACGGGTCTATGAATAATGACTGTTCTACAACTAGAATATCATTCTATGATATATAAAGAGTAGAAGATTCCTCCCTCCTTCCCTCCCTCCCTCCCTCCCTTCCTTCCTTCTTTTTTCCTGAATAAAGCCAAGACGTAGTTTTAATCTGAGTTTCAGAACATCGCATAACTATAACTCAGAAGGGACTTAAACAGAAATATCTGGATTCAATGACTATATCTACTGGTCTACATATTTTATGTTGGAACAAAAACCAATAAATCAAAACAGGTACGTATATTTCATAATGTATTCTGAATGTGTAGTTTGATATTAATTCTGTAGTATAGCATTCTGCAATCACTTGATTGTTGAAAATGAACATAACAGAAAGCAATTAAAATTATCCCTTAGTCCTCGGGGTGGTCTGGAAATCTGTTACTTTAGGGAGTTAAAAAGCAATCCATTTGAAATGTGCTCTGTTGCCATTTGCACCAATATGAAAGACATTTTCCTACAGAACAGGTATTTTCTGATTCTGCTCTGCCCTCTAGTGACTTTTATTATTATTAGGAATCCCATGTCAGCTGATATTTCTGGTGCACCAAAACTATGCACACAATGAACATTTTATATTTTAACACTGCTGCTGCCATGAGCACGGATGGTGAGCAGGAGGGGGCCCCTATCCAGGGGGGAAAACGCATGCGTAGTAGCGAGAATTTGAGCTGTCATTCAAAGAGACACAGAACAGACCCGCCTTGACTTTTGGGGTTTATCTGTACGGGTTTTCTCACGCTTCTTCAATTTGGTAGGATTTTCTGTCTACTGTAGCAGTAATAAAACACTAGAGACTTATTCCTCACCTCAGCGTGGTTCCTGACTGTTAGGACAGCTGCAGACTCTCTTCCGATACCATTATTATATTCTGATGCACCAGAAAAGGAATAATAATGATAATGATGATAATGGAGGAGGAGGAAGAAGAAGGAGGTGGTTGTTTGGGATATAACTGGTCTGCCTCTGCAGAAGAACTACTAAAACTTCTTATTGTCATCCTGTAGCCAAATTTCAGTGATAAATCAATGTATATTTAAGGATAGGATTGCAGTCTTCAGACATAAAATATTTCTCTGTTTGACATGTTTATAATAATTCTGCTTCTTGAGGTTACCAGCCTTTTAATTTATTGTTTCCTGTTGGCAACTCCTTGCAGACATGCTGTGTAATTAATAATTTTCTTTTTGCAAGCAAAGGAATTGCTTCATTTATGTTATTCTTTCAGTTGTGGTTTTGTGAAAAAAAATTAAACTTTAGTAATTGCTGTGATTGCAAAAGGGAAAAAGGTAATTAAAGCATCCAGTGACAGGGAATAGGAAATGAGTAATTAAAGGCCCAATTCAGTAATGCAGGGGAGCAAGCTCATGTAATATAACATTTCACTTTTTAAAAATCCCTTACTACTACAGTTTTATTAAACCACTCTAGCCTGGGAGGATTGGGTCTTTCATTTTGAAAGTTGATACCTAGGCTAATGCAGTATATAACATAGGCATCTCTCTGCTATTTAGCTACAGATAAGTAAAGGTATCTCATTAAAAACTTCCTGGGGAAATTCAAAGGTGGGAATCAATAGAATTTCATAGAGCATTAGGAACGGGACAGTAGGGTTCAGAGATTCTCCACATACGATATATTTAAGGAACACTTCGGGGGAGTTTTCATAGATGGACTAGCTCTGCTCTTGCCATACTCAATGGTTTCATCCCTACTACCTATGTATTCTGCATGTGTAAGGAGTTCTAACCATAGGTAAGTATGTCATGTAAACCCAGTCTATGATTAGGAGCTACGGATAGGACTTTCTGGTTCTCCTTTCAAACCATCCAAACGGGTTGTCATTATTATCTTTTCTACATTTAAGTATTATACCCTGTGTGAAGTCATATTCTGAATATTATCTGTCTCCCTCATTCAGCTTGATTAGATGATCCTGGATTCCAGTACTACCAAGACCTTTGTTTGTTTGTTTGTTTGTTTGTTGAAAGAAACTTCTATGGCTGCTCAACTTACATACCATAACTTTGGACAGCTCGCAGTGGCAACAATAAAAACATGTAAGAAACAATATAAAAGCAACATTCAAATCCAACATCAACATCCAAAAGCCAAATCATATCTTGCATAATTTATACATTTATGCACTTACATCTGCTTATGGGCCAAACCTGCAGAAGCAGCATCTTTTTCTCTGCCACGTCCCCATGGCTTTGCCTTCATGTCATGCCCAGAACAGGCTCGCGGTAGCCTTAAAGTTGTCCTTAGTTCCTTTGGTGTTAGCATCATGTTTTCCTCCTTAAGCAAGCTGCAACACACAGTAATTTTCAGATAGGTCCAATCCATGATTCACTGACCATTCTATTACAGGTAGTCCTCGGTTAACCACCACTTGTTCAGTGACCATTCGAAGTTACGACGGTGCTAAACGAGTGGTACTTACAACCAGTCCTCAAAGTCCCAGAACCCCTTTGGTCACGTGATCACAATCTGGGCGCTTGGCAACTGGCTCACACTTAACGACGGTTGCAGCATCCCGTGGTCACGTGATGGCCATTTGCAACCTTCCCTGTTGGCTTCCCACAAGCAAAGTCAGTGGGGAAGCTGGCAGGGAAGGTCGCAAGTCACTCCTGCTCCCACCACTTTTTCTCCTGAGGAGCCAGACTCCGTAGCATGCGCCCAACCACAGCACCCTTCCACCTGCACTCTGTAGCACCCACCTGCCTGGCCACACTCGTGTGGTACCATGGCAGCCACCTGCATGCCTTCCCACAACCGGCAGCAGCCAACCCCTGCCTGACTTTCAATGTATGCCCCTGACTCTCAACAACTCTGGGGATTGAGAGACAGATAGACAGATACATAGGTACATATTTTTATTTCAATCATAAACCAGTACAAAAAACAACATGTAACAAAATTTGCAACTAATCCATTAAGGTCAGTTCAATCCAACAGAATGTTAGTTGTAAAACATGAATAAACCAAACATTATAAAAACCATCAAACAGTAAAAATAAACTCCATTGAATATGAAAACTGTGTAAATACATTCACATAAACGTAAAGTCTGAAACATTAAGGTAACTGAAGCAACCAAAAATATAAAAAGGCAACAGGTTACCTTAAGCAAATTTAACAAATCAGAAAATTAATCAGATTGCTTTAAAGAAAAGAGAAAAAAAAAAACCCAAACACTAAAACTGGTAACATCAATGAGCAGATAACACTATGTAATACGTATCAGTTCCAGCCTGAAAAGAGAAGCAGCACAACCTAAACGACAAATGGAAGTTTTTAACAGGTAAGTACATTGGTACTATAAGGGTAATAAAAGCAGGAACATTTACAGCCTCACTTTAAACACTTTGAAAAACTCAGTTCATTTTACTGCTAGGACATTAGTCCTGCAGCAGGGGATGAATGGAGACCCAGCTGAAGAGTGCTAGAGTTTCTTCATTTCCTTTACAAAATGAGATATGAATTTGATTCAAAAGCTGTCAGACAGCTGTTCATGGAAAAGAGGGATGAAAATGCACGCTGTCCTTACAACCAAAGCAAATTTTCAGCTGCAATTACACACGCATAAACATGCACCCCATGAGTAATATTAGCAAGAAGTGCACCTCAGTCTCATCTCTATCAGGTGTTCTGAAGACAGATTACTTTCATTCTTGATGAGAAAAATATATATGTATATTTTAAAATAGAGTTTTTTATTTCCAGTACCAGGGTCCAGGAGAATAATGTAAAGGTACAGGGTTTTCATGTAAAAATCCTGATTTTTCTGACCTAGGGACAAAAATTAATTGATTGAGACATATAACAACTTAATTGTACTTTCACATTCAATTGATACATCTAGATTGACTAATTTGCTGGTTGAATTATGCTTTTTCTTATCTACGATGTGCTTTATAATAACATCTGATTAAATGTGTGGAGTTTGAGGAATGAGCAATTGTATCTTAAAAGACTCAAAAATTGTGTTAAATGTTTGCAATAGACTGCTTTGTTTATCACTGGTCATAATGGTGGGAGAGAAATGTGTTCTATAATTCTTATTGAAATATGTGTATGCACGTTTTTGCAAAAGATTCAGAATACCATTTCTAAACCAATTAATACTGATAATAGGAATAGCACAAACCCACAAAATGGCCTTTTAAAATAAAAAGATCTGGAGAAAGAAGTTCTCCAGCAATTGCTGCAAAAGACCAGTCCCAGGCTATTACTCTCTGTACCTGGCACAAAGATGGCATCTCTAACAGGGCCTCTTCCATGCAAATGTATGGCTGACTGGTCCGTATTTTGCTACCAAGCTTTCTGGCAAGCTGACCTATTTTTGCAATCCTGGATTAGAAACTCCTGGATGGGACATCACACATAGAATGGTAGTATCAGTGTGTGTGTGCGTGCATGGACACACAGACGCACCCACACACACACACATGTAGGGGGGCTCCCAAGTTATGTGCAATTACTCTTCAAGCAGCAAAATTATTTGAGCTGTATTGCATGATTCTAGCACCCATATTTTAAAATAATATCCTGCACTCAAGACTCATCCCTGAGATTGCAGAGAATCTGACAAGACTTGGGTGCTCACTGAGTCAAATGAGTCAGTTAATTTTCATATTTTAATTACACTGTATGGGGAAATATTTAATTTTACCTGTTATGGAGCTCTCACCATTTTGTTTCATTGGATATCCTAGGTACTAGTATAATGAAGAGATATACTACCTCATGCTCCAGCTTGGTGGCAATTTCTAGCTGATCTTGGCTGATTCTGAAATGGTAAACAGGGCTGGACAAGGTTAGGATTTGAATGGCAGACCATCAGGAAATACTGATAGCTATGGGCTACACAGTGTGGTCGCTAAGAATCAACACCAACTTGATGGCACATAATCAATCAACCAGCTACACAGGAAAGTTGAAAAAATATCCCAGAAGCAGTCATGGCAAACTCCTTCCATATTCCCTGTTGTGGCACCTTCCTTCTGGAATACCATTCCCCACCCCACCCCGAGATGTGTTTTGCCCCCACTTTGGCTGTTTTGAAAAGAGTTCTGGAGACCTGGATCTCTCCCCAGGCCTTGGGTTAGTGTGGGTGGTGAGTCGTACATGTTCGATTGCATTTTAATGGTTGCATTCCTTATGATGTTTAGGGATTTTGTTTCAGTTGTTTTCATGATTGTTTTTTTTTTCAGTATGCTGCCCAGAGTCATTGTAGAGTTGGGCAGATTTATAAATGTCTAAGTCAAATATTTATTTATTTATTTATTTGTCAATCAAATTTGTCACCACCCATCTCCTCCCACCGGAGGGACTCTGGGCAGTTTACAACAAAATAATCAAAAAACAATAAATATATAATAAAATTCCAGTATAAAAGTGCACTATAAAACAATTTCACATAGCTACTAAATATAAGTAAAGTCCAGATGGCTGCTATCTCATTCAGTCCTTGTCTAGGAGGGGCAATTCAAGGCACTAGCCAACCCCAAGTATGACTATTCTCCTCTCCACGCCAAGCCTGGTGGCAGAACCAGGTCTTCAAATTCCTCTGGAAGGCTAGGAGCGATGGGGCTAATCTCACCTCTGAGGGTAAGATGTTCCAAAGGGTGGGTGCTACTACAGAGAAGGCCCGCCTCCTGGACCCTGCCGGATGGAATTCTCTTACCGACGGGGTCCGCAGCATGCCCTCTCCGCATCATTGGGTGGGATGGGTTGATATAGCGGGGAAGAGTGGTCCCTCAGGTAGCCTGGTCCCATGCCATGTAGGGCTTTAAAGGTGATAACCAACACCTTGAATTGGACCCGGAAGCAAACTGGTATCTAATGCAGCTCGTGCAGCAAAGGTGTTACGTGCGCCCTTCCAGGGGCACCAAAAATAGCCCGCGTGGCTGCATTCTGGACCAGCTGAAGCTTCCAGACACTCTTCAAGGTTAGCCCCATGTGCAGCACATTGCAATAGGCTAAATGGGAGATAACCAGGGCATGAGTGACTGTTTGAAGGGCCTCCCGATGCAGGAAAGGGCGTAACTGGTGCACAACACGAAGCTGTGCACTGGCCATGGCTGCCACCTGCTCTTTGAGCAGGAGTCGTGAGTCCAGGAAGACCCCCAAGTTACGCACCGGCTCAGTCTGGTGCAGCGCAACCCCATCCAGAACTAAAGATGACAATTTCCCAGAAATCGAGAGCCATTAATGCACAGCCACTCAGTCTTCCCTCGGTTCAGCTACAACCTCTTGTCCCCCATCCGGGCCCCCACAGCCCCCAGGCACTCGGAAAGGGTGGTCACGGCATCACTTACTTTACCCAGGATGGAGATGTATCATTGAGTATCATCAGCATATTGATGATACCTCACCCCTTAGTGACAGATGATCTCACCCAGTGGTTTCATGTAGATGTTAAAAAGGAGTGGAGAGAGTACCGAGCCCTGCGGCACCCCACAAAGTAGGGGCCGTGGGCTGGATCTCTCGCTCCCTATCCACACCGACTAAGACCGACCCTGGAGGGAGGAGGTGAACTAGTGCAGAACCATGCCACCCCCACCAACTCCCTAAATCGGTCCAGAAGGATACCATGGTTGATGGTATCGAAAGCCACTGAGAGGTCAAGAGGAGCAAGGATGGATGTACTGCCTCCATCCCGCTCCCACCAGAGGTCATCCATAAGTGTGACCAATGCCGTTTCCATCCCTTAAACGGGCCTGAAACCTGACTGAAAGGGGTCTAGATAATCCGTTTCCTCCAGGATCCTCTGGAGCTGTAACGCCACCACTTTCTCACCCACCTTCCCCAAAAAGGGGAGGTGGGGGATTGGGCGAAAATTGTCCAGTATAGTAAGGTCCAGCGATGGTTTCTTGAGGAGGGGGTGCACCAGCGCATATACATTTTAGTTTAAGGAAGGGTTTGCAAAGGTAGAATTTGTTATAAACCATAACTTATTGAACAAGCTCAGGGGATCTTATGAAAAGCAAGCTAATTATATTTGTTCAGCCAACGTTGGTTTGTTTTTCAATTATTAATATCTCAAAGAAATGAACATTACATACAAATAAACTAGGAGTTAGTCAAGTGCAAATCAGGATTTGGGTTTAGGACAGAGTAAGAAGCCAATCAAAAATGATAAACAACTATGTTTTCAAATGAGGCTGTTGCCAGAACAAATCTTGGTATCTTTCTTGGGATGGGTTTGGCTTAGCCTCTATTTTCATTATGAACAGAATGAGAACATTATGTTGACCAATAAGAAGCAGAAATGTTAAGTCTTTGGCATTTTTTTCATACGTCAAATACGTATGCTTCATGTGTTTAAATGCACAGAGGACATACGTAAGCTGTCAGAGATGAAAGATGATGTGAATATAAGCAGAATCAACCTGTCAGCTGAGAGGAATCTGTCCTTGCTGACCTCAAGTATGTCATACATTATGTTTCATAACTACCAAAAGTGTAAATTGAAAGCTGACTTGTGTTAAGTTTTTTGTGAGTTATTATTAAAACAGAATGACTCTTAATTTATATCTTAAAAGAAGAAATACAATTATTCAGTGCAGGGGGTATAGTCCAAGTTATCACATAAGGCAATGAAAAACCTACCTAAAGTTTCCCAAGTAGAGATACTCACAAGAGGTAACTGGAATGATCTCTGTTGACTCTCAAACAGTCCTGGGAGCTCCTGGAAACATAGAGAGCCTGGATGACTGTGAGAGCAGCAGAGAGAAGAGGCAAGAGGGGGGCCACAGCGGTGGCCATGAGTGAAATAATTCAGAAGCTGCTACAAAAACAGAAAGGGAAGAAGCATTCCGTAAGCTCTGGGAAAGGAAATAATATTAGGAAGAGAGGCTGGCTCCTTCCTGACTCACTGGAATATAGGAGGGAGGAAAGGAAAAACACAAGCAGACTTGCAAGCTTCTCTTAATGTAGCCTATCTCAATAAAGCTTAGTTCTAGTCTTCTTCTGGAGTCTGTTCCCTCATCTGGACAACCGCAAAGGGTTGACAGGCACAAGCCAGCAAGACAGCTGGACCCAGTTGGACCGGCAGTAGAGTCGTTGTGGAGGCTAGCAGTTTGCTGGGAATAGTGCCAGGCTGGTTTGTTGTGGTTTTTTCCCGCCAGCTGGATATAATGGGTCTGGCAGCTGGCATGGTGTGGCTGGGGAGAGGTTGTTCCAAGTGGCAGACCTGGTGGGCTGGCAAGACTTAGACTTCAGAGATACTTCAGTGGGCCCCCTGTTCTGCCAAGTGTCCAAGTAGTGATCAGATGCTCAATTGGTTCTTTTCGATCCAGAGACAATAAGCACACCAGTGGATAAAGAGATTTTAAGCTTTATTATAAACTTAAGCAAACAGTTAAATAGAAACACAGTTTAGGCAGATTAAACAAAAGTATAAAAAGCATAGCATAAAGAAATGAAATCATTACATACCTAAGCAAGTTGAAACCCTATCCCCTTAAGCTGTCAGGAGCCTCTTGACCAAGACAGCGGAGATACCCCAGGATGGCTTAATTTCCACAGCGCCCAGTGCTCACGTCTGTGCAGAAGCTCCCAAACTCAAAAGACAATCCTAAGGTTTTTATCAAAGTCTGGCCCCAAAACCTCGTGACCCTGTTTCCATGGTACTGAGGCTGCAGGACTGGCCTTAACGAGGACAGTTCCTGGGGTTTGAAACACCTGTTTCCAAGAGTCGGGGAAGCTATACAGATAAGCTAGTGCTTAACAAAAACAGTCTAGGGGTATTCTCTTATCTCCCCCCCCGCCACATTCCCAACACAAATAAAAAACAAGCCAGTTCAACATTAGTATAACTCAAAATAAACTCTAAGCTTCTTCGTGTGAAGGAGAGAATCAAAATATGTCACTGAAACTCCTCGAAATAACAATGGTCTTCCGCATTGACACTCCACTCCACCCCTGGCATATTTTGTTCCTCACACCTTCATATTTTATAAATTCCAAGTCTCCAAGTAATAAATTGAACATTTGTATACAATCACTTAACTTTAACATACACCATACAGATCAGTATTAACAGAATGCAAAGAGCTATTAGAAAAACAATTACTGGGTGCCAGGCCAAATTTAAAACACTGGTCATACTTGGGCTCTGTCCATATTAATTGAGCTATTGAGCTGATATTAAATCCCATAGGAAGTGTAAAGTTCCATTCTTCAGTCTCCCAGCCTAGAGTTTTTGTTTCAGACTCAATTGCTGCATAATATCCAGTGGTAGTGCGAATGTGGGATACATTACATCGACATTCTCTAACAGGTGGCGAGATAAACTTCCATCCTCCCAATAAACCGGGTCTAGCGATACTATACAGACACACCCTCTACCATTATCAATGATCCTAGGAGCATCATCATTTAACTGAATCCATACACAGGTAGCACTGCTAAAATTAAAAGCACATGGTCCAAATGGAGTAGCACGGGTTGGGCGAAGCCATCTTTGAAAGCCCCAGTGTTCATATCGGGTGGTCATAATAAGGATTCCTCTGTGGTAATCATGATCTGCAAAATGATCTGCAAAAGCAACTACAACCCAAGATACATTCCAGGCTCAAAAAGATGTTCATCTAGGAGATAGAAAATAGTTAGAAACAATGACAGATTTATTGTTAGCTCTTCTACCTTTGCCAGCTTGCTGTATCAAACTATTTCTTGTGGACGTAATTCCACCGTGACCCTTTAAGGTATTATCTTTTGGCATTTACCTGTTTTTGGCGGGGGGGCATATCATAGGTTTTTCCAAAATTAGCTGGGCAATTCGATTCTCTTTCTCAATAGACAGACTGCTGTCCCTCCTTTACATAGGGCAGCCTGAAGGTCTCCTCTGTAAACTGCATCTATTACACTGTGCTTCATACCTGGATTCCCTTTACAGCCAAGCTAGACCTGGGGGCAATCCGGCTATCAATTTTTGGTGCAGCTATGATCACAGAGCTACAGGTACAGAGATCCTGCCCAATTGCTTTTTGAGTGCCCCAGTAGACATCAGTACATTAAAAGCAAAGTAGGGCTTCAAAAGATACTCAAATCCTTTGCAAAAAGGAGGGCAAAAATCCCCTAGTGCAGTTGCTTCCTTCACCAACTGCCTCCCCCAAACCATTTAACATTTTCTGGAGGGGCTGTTGGAAGAGCGGGCTCATTAGCAACCTTTTCCAAAAATGTGACCCATCTCCAAATTACCATGTGTTCAATGCTTAATGGTGATAAATATAGCACCCTTGTTTTGTTGTAAATAAGTTTCTTTATCGAAGTAGAGGTTTGCGCTGACCTCAGCTTCATTTTTCTTGTATTGGAATCACTTATCCACCCCCTTATTTATGAGTTTGTAGAAGGAGCAAAGTGTTCATGCTAAGTGTGGGAGGATCCCAGCACTCTTCAAAATGGCTGCAACTCCTTCACCATCCGGGGAAGGGGAAAAAGTTGTGTCTTGCCACCCATGGTGTGGGGCAAAATCCATGTCCTTTCTGACCATAGGACTCCTAAAAATGTTTGTAGGTCAGTTGAACACTTCTGCAGTAAAGATAAATCATCAAAGATTAACATTATCACAATAATGCATGCCTCTATACCCTGACAGGGCAGGGCTAAATGCAAGCCAACTTGGGGCAAAAGCAGCCCCCATTTTTCAGAAGGCATATTGAGCCTTGTTGAGCACCACTGTTCTAATGTACCAAATGTGATTTCTGCTCCAGGCTCTTTCATCTAAAGCATCTTCTTCTGTTTCATATGTAGTTTCATTTCATTTCTGTTTTTCAAAGTCCCAGAACTGGGAATGCATGCCTTTTTGCATGGCAGGTATTTGTTTATATTTAACAACAAATGTCTTTACATTTAACAATAATTTGTACACCTAGAAGTTGAAGTAGTGGATGTCCTGTTCCGGTCCCTTTAAAATGGGGCCAGGAGGGCCGGGCAGGGATTGTGATTATGAAGAATATGCCAAAGTTTAGCTTCAGTCTAAAATGAAGTTAGTAAAATTTCATTTTAAACTAATTTTGTATTAGCTCTTAATTCTTCTTAGGTCTGGAGAGAAACTGGTATAGGTAAAGAAAACAATTTAAACACATGGAACAACATTGGTTTCATTTTCTTCAATGGAAAAATCATATTCCGCAATGGATTATAATCCTAAAGGACAAACACAAAAAATATGGAACATGGCTTTAAGTTAGAGACAATGGATGGATAATGAAGATGTATGTGTAACTTTTCTTTCTCAGATTAAATTATTAGTGAACTTAATTGATAACTTAAATTATTAGTTTATCACTAATAAAAACTACGTAGAAACTCTGAAGTTCACTAGTAATTCACAATTGTCACATGACATTTTAAATCTGCTTTTATTATTTGAGGCAAGTCTGTTTTTGTACAGAATTTGTTCCCAGCTTAAGGACAAACTTTTTCCTTTATAAAGAATATGATAATATTATGACGAATAAAAACAATTTTACATTCAAGGTTGCATGACAATTGGACTTAATCAAATGTCAGTCTTTTGCATAATGATATCAGTACAAATTACAAACTTTCTCATTTCTTTGGAATAGATAAGAGAATTCCATTTGGCGGGGTCCAGGAAGCGGGCCTTCTCTGCAGTAGCTCCCGCCCTGTGGAACTTGCTGCCCCCAGAGGTGAGACGGGCCCCATTACTCCTGGCCTTCTGGAAGAGTCTGAAGACCTGGCTCTGCCGCCTCACTTGGGACGGAGAGGGGAATAGATCTACGTGGGGATGGCTGATATAGACCACTCCTCCCACATATGGACTGTTTAGATTCTCCTGCCACTTGGACTTTTTTACTTTTTTACTCTTATTTATATTTATTTATTAGAGTAATTTTATCTTTGTATATTCTATTTTTATTCTATGGTTGTTGTTCTAATCAATTATTGTAAACCACCCAGAGTCCCCCAATGGGAAGAGTGGGACGGGGACTGACTGACTGACTGACTAAATAAATAAATAAATACAATAGACAATCTACCCTCCATTCTATCTGTTAAATTCAGGTTTATTGGACATGCTTTTGCATTATCATATGGGCTCTTGAAACGGTAATGCTAGTTTATACTAATGATAGGAATAGGTACTCTTGACACCTGTAGAATTTAGAAGTCTATCAACTGGAGACAGATGGAAAAACGGCTCATATGAAGAACATGGAGCACGCACGGAGAGTCAGTGCAATGTAGTGGTTAAGGGATGGGACTCAGACTGGGAAGTCCTAGGCTCAAGTCTACTCAGCCATGGAGCTTGCTGCGTGACTTTAGACCAGTGATTCTCTTTTAACCCATCGCAAGCTGGGGGGAGGTTTGATGGGGTTTTATATGGGGGATTTTAATTTTGTAAGCCACCCGGAGTCACTGTATGTAAGTTGGGTGGCCATATAAATTTGTGGAATCAACCTTCTTTCCTTGAAACTTTTTTTTAACATATGGCAAAATTATATTGATCTGGAAAAGGACTATAGAAGAAAGTTACTTTCTTCTCTTTCTCTAGTCCAACTTGCTTTGGGTTGGAGAAAATGTGGAGTAAAGAAGATGGAACTTCACATATTGTAGTTTGAGTCATAATTTATGACATGTTAACATTCTAAACTGTAAAGCTCTTGAAGAGTGCGTAGGCTGCTATCACCACACTCGGTTCTTTGAGTTAGAGTGAGGAAGTAGTGGTCGATTTCTCTGTTCTCGTTTGTTCTGTTTTTGCTTTGTTCAGATTGTAGGCTATAAAACATTAGTTTTTAAGTTAGTTAATGTTTTGTTTTTTATTATAGTATTCCATAGAGTTAATATAGCTTTTAGTCAGTTAGTCAGTTAAGTCAGTTGGTTAGTCAGTTAGTCAGTCAGTTAGCCAGTTCATCAGTTAGTCATCTAGTCATTTAGTTTCTTAGAGTTCTGGGGTTTTTTTATTATAGTATTCCATATAGTTAATATAGTTTTTAGTCAGTTAGTCATCTAGTTAGTTAGTCATTTAGTTTCTTAGAGTTTATTTTCTTTGTGATCATGCCAAAGAACCAGAAACTGCTTTATGTATCAAAAGCAAATGTTGTATATGGTCCACAAAGTGGAAAACCTGTGGGCAAAGGCATCAACCACAGCACAGGTGAACAAATGTTCACCTGTGGTCAGCAGAAGAGCATAGAATGTGCACTACCCATGGCACCTGCCTTCAGTCCAGCCTATTTTTCTCAGAGAAAACTGAGCAAATTTCGTGCTGAAGAGGGTCAGCCATCTTCTGGAAACAGTATTACGTAAGTTTTAAGTATCCTGAAAAAAACTTTTAAGAGCAATGTATTACAACTAACTGTAATACGAGTTTTGTGGCAATATTTCATTGACCAGACATTGAACATGCAGTTAATTTAGGCAATATTTAAAGTTTGGTCTAGTGGTTAAGGCAACGGACTCGAATCCAGGAGTCTGAGAGTTGTAGTCCCTCCTTAGGCGCGAAAGCTGGCTGGGTGACCATGGGCCAGTCACTCTCTCTCAGCCCAACTCACCTCACAGGGTGGTGGTTGTGGGGAAAATAGGAGGAGGAAGGATTATTAGATCTGTTTGCCACCTTGAGTTATTTATAAAAATAATAAAGGCAGGTTAGTAAATAAATAAAATAAATACATTGTGCATATGCTTAGATCTAACTTTTTTTAGGGCTCTTCCCCATGGTTAATGTCCATTTAATCTGGACTCAAATTGGTAGAAAAGTATGCCGGCATATACTGGCCTGCTTTCAGTGTTTTGCACCGGTGCATGGAGCAGCTCCGTTGCGCCCTCTGCCACCTCTCTTGCCACACCTTGTCCAGCTATGGCAGTCTTGGGATCAACTATGAATGTTGGACAAGGTAGCCAGAGAGGTTAGGGCTGGCATAAACCGCCGGGTCTCTGGAGCAGCTCTCTGTGATCCGAGATTTGGTGAAGGATCAGCTCCACCATCGCTTCTCTTGCCACCTTGCCTAGCACTTGCAGCATGGAGATTTGTTACAGAAATAGCAGGAGTGGCCAGAAAGTGGGAAGAGATGGCTCTTTGGTAAAGTCCAGCTGTGGGGGGGGGGGGGGAACCAGAGTCCACTCCTAAAGGCCTAATGGCCATAAAAAACAGTGCCCAAGGAGCTGGAATGCAGTGGGGATAGGTGTTACCTGTAGTCTCCTAAAATGGCCAACTGGGGCTGAGCAGACTATCAATGAAGCATCACTAATCACTTAAATTATCAATGAAATGTCACTTGTATTGGGAAAGGAGGGAACGTTAAAACGGTAACAGCCAAGGAGTATGAGCGAACTCTGTTGCAGCAAAAAGCAAGGCAGCTGTGCCCCCTCCCCCCAAGGATTATGGCACAGATTTTGACAGACTAGTCTTCCCCGCGAAATGCAGACAGGCTCCCCAAAGCTATAGGGCCTTGCCTATAGGACCTTGTAATCGCTACCTGTTAATATTGCTAAGTAACACCACAAACGCTGCTCGTAAAGAAATATTAATGAATAGTATCTCTCACCAAACAATCCCCACAGGCTTTCCTCGCGTCGGTACCACTCACGATCCTTTAAGGAGGCAACTTACCCTTTCCTTGCCTATGACCCAGCTAGCCGGCCGAGGGGAGCATTTCACAGAGCCAGAGCGGGGCTGCCTCGGCCCGAGACTCTTTCCCTCCCCATCGCTCGTTCCTCCCGAGAGAGGCCAACTGGAAGCGCCCCATCAGGAATAGGAATGGGAAAGGAGCGACCGGCCAGAAGGGATTAGAGGGGGCGCGGGGAAGAGCAGCGCCAGGGGAAAGAAACCAGCGGCCTCCTCTCCCTTGAGGGGCCTGGGGGTCCCCGCGGGCTGCGGCGGCGCCATGGCCGTTCCCATGGCGACTGGCGGCCCGCAACGCACCCTGAAAGCCGAGGCGGAGGCGCAGGGCGCTGAGCTCGAGCTTCGCTCAGCCGTGTCCTGCCCTAGCATGTACCCAGCGGTGTGTGTGTGGGGAGGGGGGGGGGCGTCTGCCCCTGCTTCTCCTCATGAGGAAGAAACGCTCGGAAGTTTCAGAAACTTCCCAGGCTAGAAGGCCGCATGCGAGTCCCCGACGCAAAGGAAGCGGCCTTCGAGCCGCCCGCTCTCCCCAATGGGAGGCGATCCTGACTGTCTCCTGGCCGGGTTGGGCTGCCCTGCGCTTGCGCTTGCGCTTGCGCTTCTCTTCCTTGCTTCCCGGTCGGTCGCCTTGGGAGACGGCAACGCTTTCTCTCTGGCTTGAGAGGGGGGAGGGGTCCGCCACTGTCTTGACACGGAGGACTGATGTCTCCTGTCAAGTGTTCTGTGTCTAAGGACCGCCCTTTATTTTCTGGCTCTGCTTCTTCCAGTCAGTTTAACCACTGCAATCTAATTTTCTGAATGAATGTGTGGTTCTAAATAACACATTTTTTTCACCCTTTCAAGCAGCCTTTCCCTGTCTGCTTTCCAGATGCGTTCGATTACAATGCTTGCTGTCCTCAGCAAACATCCTTCTTGGCCATGATCTCAGGATCATGAGAGATGTAATCCAATACACTGTAGGACGTCAAGTAGGATTTGTACTTCTTTCACATCTCTTTTACTTCATTTGCCTACCATACATAGCTTGTTTTTTATTCCCATTGCACATTTCATATCTCCATCTAGTTCTTGCTTACCACTAGTTCTACTGTACTTCATACCCCTCACCACACGCGTCCCTAAACAAATATATTTTCCCACAATGTATCTGCAGCAATTTTAGGAGGAAGCAACAACGTATTTTCCCAGAAGTCATTCTGTTGCGGGGATATAATTTTCCAATCCTTTAATACAGTTTCAATGAAAATTGTTATCATAATGTCCAATATGATTATGTATATTCTATGGAAAGGAATGATCAACGGTTGCCTTTTGGGCAGCATGTGTGTGACACTGTTAGGCAAAACATATGTCCTCCCACTCTTTGGTATCATTTTTAAGATTTTGTTTTTGTTTTATTAATTTAATAATAAAAAAAATAAAATAAAATAATTCTTCCAGCCTAAGTGCTTATCCATTACACCACATAAATATGCAGTTGCCTTTAAGGACAAACACTTAAGGGCTAGGCTTCTTTCTCTCCCCCAAATAACTTCAACTGTTTGATAACCCTATAAAAATGTCCTCTTACCTCTTGGAAGATGACTTTCTCCTTTGCTGGCTGGAGCACAGAAGCTGCTGAGTTTTTTTGTGTGCCTTTTGAAGTAAGATGACCATGCCTCTGGAGATTATGTCCCTTTCAGAGGACTAAATAAGGCATATCTTGTTTTTAGAAAAAACAAATCCTTCAATTTTGTCTTTTTTCCCTATGGTCTTACTTTAACATCTGCTGTTACTGTTTCTTTGCAACCTGTCATCCTGGCCCTAGTTTATTTTGAGAACAGAAGCCAACGTAGATGAATATTGCAATGTCTTCTTGAGAGAGAGCTGGTAAGAAATACTTCAAGCATGGACATCTAATTCTAGCCCTATAGTGATTTTTAAAATCATCTTAAATTCAGCCTAGTGGAATACGATTTGGCAGAGCTCTGTCTGTTGTTCCTATATTAACTATCCCTATCACATACAGTTGATTGTCATTTCTTGCTCATCCTGATATACGTCCTTTTTGTCTCTTTCCTAATTCTCCTCCGCAAACAGGCTTGGTGGTGAAAGCAAGACAGACAAGACTGCCAATTTGAAGGAAAAAAAAGAAGCTATCCCTGCAATTTATGGGACTAGAGTGCCACTAAGCACCTTCTCTCACCAGGTACATGAATCTTTCATCAAATGAATCCAGGCCTTTACACGGTACCCATTCATTCTGTACTATATCCGCTGTTTAATGATAAGCTGGATAGTTTGTCATATGAATTAGAGCCATCTTGCTTCAGACTTGGTTCCAGAAAGGGGTTTCAGAGCACATGGGAGCAGGAACACACCACCTGTCTGCAACTCCTCAAAGCAACTGAACCTTTTTCGAGAATCATGCAGCTTCCTACCACAACTGCCATACGATCTGAGGAAAACATGTGGCTGCTTTAAAGACCTGTAGGCAGATACTAAATCCATACTCCTGAATCCGCTGGAGCATCTTTCCTAAAACTGAATTCAAAGTGCTGCGCAGCCCTATAACTATACTGCGTTATCATTTTGAAGAAGCAAAATAGACCCAAATCTCAGATCAGAACATTATGCAAAGAAAGACCTGTCAAATGTTGAATAGAATAAACAGTGAAGCCTGCCATTTTGAGAAGTACTAATATCAATTGAATAAAAGTATTCACAATTGAGGTATTGTGCGTATTGGTTAAATTTTGAAGTTTGAGGCATTATTTTTAGAGAAAACTTGCTTTCGGAGATACAGTGATATGCTGAAAACTCTATAGTTAAGGAAGTTATAATAAGAAAGAGAAATAAAGAGAAATAAAATGAGGTCCAAATTAAGATTGAATAAAATTTGTTGGTTTTCACATTGATAGGAAATGTATTTATGAACTTTATTTCATACTGTATGTGACTTTTATTTACCTGTGCCTATATTATCACATAATTGAACTCTCCCAGTTAGATATACAATCACTGACATCCACCCACTCCTGGATAGAATATATCCTGGCTCTGATGCCATATGACTGCCTGTGATAAAAGATAGAGGGGAAACAATATCATAACACTGTCTTTAATATATTTTATATATGGTTAAGTTTAGGAATCATTGTATGTTTTGAGACAGAGGTATCCTCACCATGGAGGACTAAGAAAGCCAAAATGGTGGGCTTGACTGCAATTCAAAGTTATGCCTCTTTTTGTATCTGCGTACATCAACACATGTAGAATGGGGCAAGGCTTCAATCCACAGCTCATGCCTGCCATTTTGGATCCCTTAGCACTGTCCATTGCAGCTGGCAGTTTTGAGTTGATTTTTTATCATCACTAGTATTTGAAAACAACTTGGTGGCACATAATCAATCAATCAATCAATCAATCAATACCTGGGACTTTAAGTACAGATTCCCCAGTCCTCATAATTTCAGTGTTTAGGCTACTTCATTGTATATCTGTCATTCAGTTCTAGGGCTGGAAAAAACACAGAAGCAATGCAGCTGGTGTGTTTTACTTTCTTTCTGAACGTGTGTAGGCATTTCTTTCTTGGTTATATTCTGTTGTACCCAGTTTAACACCAAACAATAATAGCCATGTTTATCATGAAAAGCAATCAGTGGATACAGCATCTTTATTAGGTTGACAAGGTGTAGAAGATTACTATAAGCTGCTAAATTTCAACACCTTTTCATCCAAAAAGCATGATTTGCTTCCAAGAACTCTTGAAATTACAGGAAATGAAAAATAAGACTGAATATTAGGAATTTCCTGATGATAGGAGTTGTTAAACAATGGAGCAGTTTACCCAGAAGAGTGAAAAATCAGAAATAGCACCTTTTAAGACTGATTTTTATTTTAAGGCATAAGCTTTCATGAGCAACAGCTCACTGCATCAGGTGCATAAAGGGGCTTTCCTGACATGGGATTAAGTGCAGTGCAAAGTCTTCATATGTATGAATTAGTTCTTAGGTGTTAATCTGATATGAGGGCTCTCCCCAAGCTTGGTGAGGAGAAGCAAGCAAATGTCTATTAATTCTGTTTCTGAAAATATTAATTACCCAGTTGGTGAAGTCAAAACTGTTTCCACCATGTATCTCTGAGATACATAGAGCTTTGGCCAGTTTTCAAGTAGAGTATTTGAATTACTTTGTGGAGAGAGGAATGATTTAAAACATACTTGACCCCATATACAAGCTTTTTGCCTCCTAAAACTGAAACTAGAGAACCATCACAATAGGTAGGGATTCAGACTTGTTTTGTGTGTATCAATTTTGGCTTTACACTACACCTCTCTTCTGTGCTCTTTGCATAGGTGTGATTATGGATGTTTTTCATACCTAACTCATTGTCTTGGGAAGGATCCAGATAGCCTTGTGCATACACCAAGAGGGTGGAAATGTCTGATTTCTCTGATGACTGCTTCCCTTGGTGTCTCTGGCTCCCCTTTGGAGATTTGTCCAAAGGAGTTAAACTTTGTAAAAGTTCAGTTTCCCAAAATATGTTGATCATTTTCTGTTAAACAAATAGAAGTTTTTGATTGATTGATTGATTGATTGATTGATTATGTGCCATCAAGTGTTTTTCAACTCCTAGCGACTACATAGATAGATTTTCTCCATGGTGATCTATCCCTAACCCATTCTTTCAAGTCTCCCAATGGGGCACTCATTGCCCCTGTAACTGAGTCTGTCCATCTTGCTGCCGGTTCTTCTCTTCTCTTCTCTTCTCTTCTCTTCTCTTCTCTTCTCTTCTCTTCTTTCCTTCCACCTTTCCCAGCATTAGAGCCTTTTCCCAGAGAGCTGGGTCTTCGCATAATGTGTCCGAGGTAGGATAATTTGAGCCTGGTCATTTGTGCCTCAGGTATGAACTCTTGGTTGATTTGTTCAATGATCCATCAGTTTGTTTTCTTGGCTGTCCACGGTATTCCCAGGATACTTCTCCAACAGTAGAGTTCAAAAATGTCAATACTTTTCTTATCCTGCTTCTTTAAAGTCCAACATTTGCTATAAGCTCTGTATTTATTATAACTTATATATTGCGATAACAATAGCAAAAAGTTAACTCTTGAGACTCTAAAAGAAAGACTCAGCAGGTAGCAATATCTAGCCAGATGTGATTGATCTGGGAAAAGCTAAGCAGAATTGTTATTGGAGGCCACCAGAATAGACTAGACTGGAGGTGAAAGAATAAAATAAAATAAATGCAGAATAAGGCAATGGCAAATCACTTCCATATTCTTGTATAAAATAAAATAATAAAATAAAATAAAATAAAATAAAATAAAAGGGACATGTCTGCATATTCACCAGGAGTCAAACTCAACTTGAGGAAAACTTAAGGTGATACAATCAGGCAGGGCTAGCTCTACATTCTCAAATAACCTTTCCCAAAATGCAGTCCCAAGTTGACTCTTCAATGTTTTTCAAAATGCGCCATAGCTATGGTGGCAAAGTTTTATTTATTTTGTAAGAGGCCTGAACTCCATGACAGCTCTGAGTGGCATACAGTAATAAAATCATTACTAAAAAGATACAAGTAAAAATGTATAGTTTTATTTATATGCAGTTAGTGAAACTGAACATGAGTATAACTACAGGCGTCATGTGTGTATGGCTTGGAAACTGGCTCTTCTGCTGAAAAGAAATTTCATCCACCAGAAGATAAGCTTGCCACAGGAGGTGAGATCAAGTGCAGATATCCTTTATGTGAAGAATGCGCTGCAGCCAGATACTCGGCGGATAACGGATCGGAGGCCACTCCTGAAATTCATCTCTTTGGAAGAGAGTAGGAGACTTGCAAGATTGATGTCAGCCTTACCAAGTAGACCTAACAGGAAACACAATCAGATCGGCTAGTTCTACTTTATTGTCAGATTACATGAACCAGATCTTGCAAGTCTGAAAGTACAATTCTCCTCCTATCTCCTTTAGCCCTGAGGAATTAGGGAGGGTCTCTTCCGAGCCTCTTGCCCCACCCTCTATCCAGCTACAGACTATGATGTCTCTTATCTGACCATTCCCTAGGCGGTGTCTCTGGGCCCAGTCTCCCCAGATCATTCCCACGTACCATTACAGGCAGGAGTGGGATGGGGGTAGTGCATCTATCCTTGCTCTTCTTGACCTCTCAGTGGCTTTCAGTACCATTGATGATGGTATTCTTCTGGACCAGCTCCAGGAGTTGGGGTGGGCAGCACTGCATTGTGCTGGTTCTCCTCCTTCCTACCCAGTTCCAGTTGCTGTTGATAGGAGGGAGAGGTCCAGACCGTGGCCCTTAGTTTGTGAGGTGCTACAGGGCTCAGTCTTCTCCCCTTATTTAACATCTACATGAGGTCACTGGGTGAGATCATCTGATGGTTTGGGGTGAGGTATCACCAAGATGCTGATGATACCCAGCTTTACATCTCCACCCAGGCCACCTGAGTGATGACATCCCAGTGCCTGGAGGCTGTGGGGACATGGATGGGGTGTTTGGATCTTCTGGTTCCAGGGATCTTCCACCTTTGGTTCTGGATGGGGTGGCACTGCTCAGACAGACCTGGTACGTAATCTGGGGGTCCTTTTGGACTCATGGCTCCTGCTGGAAGAGCAGGTGGCAGTTGTGGGTAAGAGGGCTTTTGCACACTTTTGGTTTGTGCACCAGTTGCACCTGTTCCTAGACTGGGAGGCTCTGCTCACTGTCACTCATGTCCTCATGACCTCCTATGTGGACTACTGCAATGTACTCTACATGGGGCTGCCCTTGAAGTGCATTTGGAAGCTTCAGCTGGTGCAGAATGCAGCTGCACAGATAATAAATGGCACTAATTACTTGGCATATGTAACACCACTATTTTATGAGAGGCATTGGTTGCTGGTGTGCTTCCAGGTGCAGTTCAAGGTGCTATTTTTCTCCTTTAAAGCCCTTCTCGGCTCCGGACCTGGTTACTTGAAGAACAGTCTCTTCCTGGTGTTTTCTGCCTGTCTGATCTGGTCTGGCAGGAGGGGCCTGCTCCAGGTCCCATCATCTGAGGAATGCTGGTTGGCAGGCCCCGGAAAGCGTGCCTTTTCTGCAATAGCGCCTGCCTTATGAAACATTCTTCCTCCAGAGATTTAGATGACCCTGACCCTGCTGGCCTTTCGTAGGTCCCTAAAAACCTGGTTCGGTGCCTGGACCTGGGCCCTTGGTGTGTGAAGGGACCCATCTCCTGGTCTGTTAGCAACTGTTGTTTGTGATACCTTCCTTGGCTGCTGTGCATTTCGATTTTTGTATTTCTAGTTGGAATTGTTTTTAACTTATTTTAATGTTCACCTCCCAGAGTGACTTGTTGAGATGGGCTGCTGTACAAATTGATCAAATAAACAAACAAACAAACAAACAAATAAATATATGTGGTCGATTTTATTTATTCATATTTACTTTAAAGATTTACGTCCCACCTACTTCCATAGGAGAGGTGTGGAACTCGAAGCCTTAATGCTAGCCCTGAGCCTGTTTTGTAGCCACTGGAGCTTCCTCTGACCACCACTGCTAGAAATTACTGGCAGTTTCCCACCATTCTGAGTCACGGAATACATAATACAATTAGTATAAGGCCTAAAATAGGTTTAACGTAGTTTTTTAAAAAACAGAATTTCCCCAAACATCTCTCCGAAAGCTGGGAAAACACATGGAACATCCTTGTCCCGTCTGTATTTGTGTCGTGGCCCCACCCACACACGTCCCTGTGAGGCCAAGTGTGACCCGTACCCCTTCAACACGTATTAAGGCAGCCTTTGCCATAGTCGGCCCACTCTTCTTTATACAGCTCTAGAATCTCACAGCATAAATAAAAACGCAGAATTATAACCTAAAACAGGAGAGAAAAAGCAATTAAATAAGTGAAATGTTAAAAGAATGATTTGATGAAAGCAATGAGATTATCTCTTAAAAGCCCTCCTAAAACACAAGGTCTTTACCACCTTCTGAAAAATTATTGGAGAGGAAGTGGGATGAGATCCCTAGACATTCATACTTCCTCTTTGATTCTTCTGGTCTCCTTTTGGATATAATCTGCTTCAAGTCCTTCCAGAAAAGTTATTTTACTGAATTCCAGAATCACATAAAATCTTTGAAAAAGGATATACTGTACTTTCTGAAAGGAAAACTGCCTTGAATTTGAGCTATTACCGTAAGGGAAATGAGACAGAAAAACAGTGTCAGTTTCTTCTCAGAGGACCTCTGCTTTTTAAAGGTAAATCATGTGGGAAGCCCCAATTTTTCTTTCAAGTGATTGTACTATATTTCAGTATGAGTTGCACATCTGTGGAATTTCTTAGGCCGACATGCAGAACTGGGTGTAGCTTTGAGATCAAACATGTAGATCATTATAGTGCATGTTTTGCTTTATAAACATTACAGTGGCTCCGTTCTTTTACAGGACCGCTATAAAACTGCAACGGAAAAGTTGGCAACTCCTAACACGCCAAAAAATTCTAGGAAGGCACAGGTAGTATAAATTTGCAAAAATCATTTGTTTTACAATTTACTTATGCTTGAATTTCAGTGATTTTTCCAAGCTACATACCAATAGTATTTTTGTTAAAAATGTTTTGCATCTTTCAGCTCAATTCAAACAGCAGCAAACAAGGGCAATTCCATTCCCGGAACAATGTACCTAAACAAGGCAATAATTCTGTCAGCAGGTAAAAAAAAAAATTGAGTTTAAAACAAAATTAAACAGAATAAGAGCACAAGCAAGCCACTGGCACCTCTCAATGTCTTCATTAATAAAAACAAAGTGCCAAGTACCAACTTAGGGTAATCCTGTACTCTCACTGCATTTTTGCAGTTCTTGCTTGGCTTCATTCTTTGCTCTTTGTCTATGCATGACAGAAATGCAGTTCTTGCTTGGCTTCGTTAAAAGCATTGAACTCATTTTCAAACTCTCTTGGAAATTACCTTGCTGAGTGGATTGGCATGTGCAAGAGTATGCCAACATAAAAATATATATATATATTTAAAAAACTAATTGTGGAAGAGCAACAAGTATGATAGACATTGAGATATGTCTGCTTGCAAGAAAGCTATCTGTGGGAATGACTTCATATGGCTTCTTATAAGCTATTTATTGTTAATTACCTATTAATAATCATAGTTAATAATAATCACAATCTTAAAAGTCCCCATGATGAATACTTTAAATTTCTATGCTCTCAGGGCCAGTTTAAGCAGAATTTGGGAATTCGGGGTCTCTATTGGAGACGATGGACATAACCCACATTTTGGACCCTTTTTTTGTTGCAAAGCAGGTGTGTAGTGAGCTGAATACGGGGCGGGGGGCATTTCTATATGCCCTTTGCTGAGATCAGATCACTTCCTAATCCAGATGAAATTGGCCACCCAAGATCTCCACAGTACGAATAGCCTGATTAGGATGATCCAGCCCAGGTGCTCTCTGTATCTAGAGATGGCTTCCTGTGGGCTTTAGGATTTTCTAGGCAAACCTGCTGCCATACCCTTCATCCTGGGTACATGCTGTCACCAGGAAGTGACCTGGGTGCTTAATGCAATTACTCCCAAGGGGGCTCTTCCTGTTAGCTGATCCCAGTTGGCTGATTGGTTTACCAAAGACCTGCTGGAGATGAAGCTGTAGAAAAGGGGCTACAGCATGGTGGAAGAAGAGAAAAAGTGAATCTAACTGAACACAGGTTTGAGATCACGTTCAAACGTACGTTGTGGCAAGGAGGGAGGTGAAGCGTTCTTGTTTCTCATTCATCCTTTATGGTATCCCGAGGCTGTCATCCAGCAATGCTGTTCAGGGAGGCCAATCGCCTTATAAGAAAAATAGGTTCCTCTCCCACCTGGACGTTCTGACTGATCAGCACAACATTTTGCTGATCAAGTCACTCAGATTTGCCAAGTCCTGATTGTTCCTGGGTAGGGTCTGTTGTAGTGACTGGAGCAACATTTTGCCCGATCATCTGAGAGTTCTGATGATCTGTGAACTCTGATAACGTAGATGAGGTGCTCTGTCATACGTTTTCAGTCATTTGTGTACGTGATTCTTGCCCCTCTTGACTGAGGACCTGGGGAAAGTGTTCCTGATTGAATCTAGGTGATCAATGTCTCACTTTGGAAGAACAGTGCCAGCAGTTTTCAAACAGGCTATGCTTACCCACGCCTAAAGAGGCTGTTCCTGAATTTGCATTGAACAGCTATACAGCTTGTCTCTAACATCCCCTATTTAGGGAAGGTTACTGGAACTTTCTTGGTATACCACCTGGCCCTTCTTTGGCCAGGATTCAGATCAGGGCATGGGCCAGAGACTGCCTTGGTTATTCTTGTTGAATGGCCTTTGCTATGATCTTGATGGGGGTAATGCATCCTCATCCTTGTAGTATTTACATCAAGTATTAATTTGATGGAAATACAAAGTCTTATTTCAGAGTATTTCGCACGGCACTTCAGTTGCAAATGTAGTTTTTTTATACAGAGTTGGTGATGCTTCTTCTTAAGAGGTACAATGTGACGATCAATATTAATTTAGCTTCTTTCATTTTCTCTTCAGAGACTTCAGTAAACCTTGTGCAGAAATGCCATCTACCTCCAGTGATGTTCCTAGAAACGTAATCCATACTAATCCACTGGTACAATCTTTTTTGAAGAGACATCACCCTGTTTCTTATCCAGGAACTAAGAAGACCGCATCAGAGAAAAAGTGCAGAGATGGCGATGGGGACTTTCCCAAAAGGACAAAGGAAGCTACTACTACTGATTCTTCTCCTGCTAGAAATAGTAGTGGGGATGACGTGCATTTGGCAAACAAATGGAAAGTGAAAAAAAGAAATGATAATGTAGAAAGAAAGCTTTTAGCAGAAGAAAAGGCAGCAGCTGAGACTAAGAGAAGAAATAAAGCTCTGCTGGAAAAGTTAAAAAATGTAAATCTTAACTTAAAACCGGACCCTTTTGAGCACCAGGAAGATGATGTTCCCTCTTCTTCTGCTGAGAATGACACGTTTCCATATCCTGATTTTCTTCCTTCACCCTACAATAATTTGAATTTAAAAAAATTGTCCTTGTCCAAGTCAGATGATTGGAAATCATCTATAAAGCCACCACTTAATGCCTCGCTCAATAAACTAGTTTCACGTCTTGTGCAGATGGAAAGGTTACAGCACGCAACTATCTTAAGAGAAAGGGCAAACGAAGCTACTTGTCCTGCTGTGGCTGCTAACAATCGTACTATTTTGACAAAAGAAGTACCCCAATCAAAACAGCCAAGGCCACTTGATTGTTGTCAAGTAAAGCGTGATGGAGATACTAGCTGTGGTGGGCAACAAACAGACGTGCCAAAATGCCAACAGAGCCATAACCACAAAAATCCTGCACCCTCTATGCATTCATCCTCAACGATGACCCGAGCATCTTGCAGCAATGTTAAGTCCAACAAAACTCCAGCAGTTTTAAGCTCCACAAACGTAGCTGCACGACCATCTCTCTCATGCTCTGGAAGCTCATCCAAAATCTGCCCAGATGTGACACTGAATTCTACAAATGTAGACTCATCAAGCACAACCGCAGCTTGTTCCTTACCTGACAGTGAAAGTTCAAAGAATAAACAAACAAAGACAAAAAAGAAAGACCTTAAAAAAAGGGGGTCTTTAACAAGTAGACCCTCCCAATCTCAGAAATTAAAATCTGTCTCTCTCAATTCAAAGCAGAAGTCCTCCAGTGTTGATCCTCAGTGATCTCTGGAGTGAAGTAATCATTGATCAGTGTTATTTGTGCAAAACAATTGAGCAAGAACATTTTGGAAAGCGCCATCTTAATTTGTATTTATGTGGAAGAATGAACTCACCACCTGGGACGAACAGGCATTTTTTCTTCCTAGGATGCAGAGTGTTGGCGCTACCCTGGGAAGAAGGGTTAAAACAGCCACACCCTCTCCTTAATTGGAGAGTTTGTTTAATAAAACGGGAACTGAAAACAAACATGTGGGTGAGTGTGTCGAGGAAAAGAGTTAAGCCCAGAGGACAGCAGAGATGTGGGAAAGAGAAACTCCAACCCAAAGTGCCACTTTGGTCTGGAAACCAGGAGACCCTGAGTTCTAGTCCCACCTTAGACATGAAAGCCAGCTGGGTGACTTTGGGCCAGTCACTCCCTCTCAGCCCAACTCACCTCACAAGGTTGTTGTTGTGGGGAAAATAGGAGGAGGAAGGAGTATTAGGTATGTTCCCTGCCTTGAGTTATTTATAAAAAGGGCATTGTCACTGGATCCCACCTTTGTCAACAATTATGTTCTGCCAAGTATCCATGCAGTGGTCAGGTGCTCAGAAATACACTTTAGGCAGATTAAACAAAAGTATAAAAAGCATAGCATAAAGAAATGAAATCATTACATACCTAAGCAAGTTGAAACCCTATCCTGTTAAGCTGTCAGGAGCTTCTTGACCAAGACAGCGGAGATACCCCAGGATGGCTTAATTTCCACAGCGCCCAGTGCTCACGTCTGTGCAGAAGCTCCCAAACTCAAAAGGCAATCCTAAGAGTTTTATCAAGGTGTGGCCCTAAAACCTCATGGCCCTGTTGCCATGGTACCGAGGTTGCATGACCCAACCTTGACTAGGATGCTTCCCAGGGTCTGGTGCACCTGTTTCCAGGAGTCGGGAAAGCTGTACAGATAAGCTAGTGGTTAACAAAAACAGTTGGGGGTTTTCTCTTATCTCCCCCCCCCATTCCAAAGAAAGTTAAAAACCAAGCCAGTTAAACATCAGTATAACTCAAAATAAACTCTAATCTTCTTTGTGTGAGGGAGAAAAATCAAAATACTGTATGTCCTCCTCCTCCTCCCCACCAAAGAAGTTTTTCTAGCTTGTGAAAATCTTTTAAATGTTGCCATGTGACGTTACGCAGCATACTGAGTTATTTAAATGTCATAATACATTCCATAGAGTTTTTTGAACTGCAGACAGAGCCACCAGTGAATTGAAAACCACCCTGAATTGTCCCATTTCCTTGCTGGATCATGCCATTTCCATGGTTTATTCAAAACATTCAAAACATGAAACTTACATATTTATTTATTTACCATTCATGATTTCTATGTTCATAATGATTTTTGCTTTTTTTTTTTTTTGGTAGGTACCACTTTTTTCTGAAAAACAGAATTGCAAAAGTTAATATATCATAGGAAACTGTACTTAAAAAGGAACAAATTACACAAGCTGGACAGCCCTAAAATGAAAATGAGCGGGGGACGCCGAGAAGATGGCCAACTGAACAGACTGCCCGCAAGCTCAGCGGGCAGACCTGGCAGCGTGGGAGAACTACTCAAACAATTTTGCAAGATTTTTAGAAGGTATCAGTTGGCTGAGGGCTTTCTGAAAGGAGTGGAAGAGATATATCAAGAAGGAGAATCGTAAGGATCCAGAATGAGCAGGCATGCTGCTCAGGAAAGAGCTGCAATTCGACTTGCAGGACTGGTCTGTTTGTCTCAGGGCTTGTTTCGGGAATGGGATAGCTCTGATATGTGGGAAGTTCTTTGCAGACTTGCTAAGGGGGGCACTCGGGCTCCTTGATTCATTTATAAAAAATGGCCTGTGTATAATATGGAGACAAATAAATGTTCTGCTTTACTAGGAGGTGGGATAAAAAACTAAGAATAAGTATGTGGATGGATTTCAGGGCTGTATGACTCTCTTTTTCCATAATGATTCAAAGTTGGTTTGATTTTTTTTTAAGGTATAATAGAGGCAAAGACAAGGAATATGTTAAAGATTGTATGATTAAATGGGCTAAGAATTCTAGGTACAATATTATGATAAAACGGTGGGAAAACATGTGGAACAAAGGTCTGAAATTCACTTGGGACCATAATTTGAAAGAGAATTTTTATAAAATGCTGTACCGTTGGTATTTAACTCCTGACAAGCTGTCTAAAATGTATAATGGGATATCAAAAGTCTGTTGGAAATGCTCACAGGGGGAAGGAACTTTCTATCATTTATGGTGGACTTGTGGAAGAACTAAGAAATCCAGGAACCAAATATGTAGTACTATCCAAAAAATTCTTAAAGGGGACTTACAATTGAAACTGGAGCTGTTGCTCTTGGGTTTGGTGGAACAACAGCCTGAAAAGCAACATGGAACTCTGTTCTGATATATGATAACAGCAGCAAGACTCTTATATGCTCAGTGGAGGACTGGATGATTCAATTGATAGAATTAGCACAAATGGCTAAACTGACAGCAGCGATAAGAGAAAACACTGCAACTAGATTCGTTTCCATTTGGAAACTGCCCTTGGACTATTCACTGGTAACGCAATAGAATGAAGTCTTGATTTTAGGTTTTGATGATTGAGCGGTTTGATTTTAGAGATACAGTGTTACTAAATGTTTAAGTAGTAGTAAGAGATTAACTTTTATGTACTTTTATACCTGTGCTGGAAAAGATCAGAAGCCATTGGTCTGATATGCTTCTTTGCTTATTCCTGTACCGTTTTAGCTTTTCCGGTTTCTTTTTAGACTTGTATTCTATCGGTCTTATACTCTGCATTATGTGCCTTAATTATATCTTGAACAATTAATAAAACATAAATTTTCAAAAAATGAAAATGAGCCATATTTTTTCTTTGTTCTTTTATATATTCTTTTATAAATACTACAATTCTGTCTAGGGAAGAGTCCTGGTGGTAGCAGTGATAGGAAAAGTTATGTATACAGAGTCGGGAGAGAAGTTGGCGGGATTGCTTATGATTCCTTTTTATGCTTTCTTAACAGCATTTCAATGAGCTCCGTAGTGGCTACATCAGTGCAACCCTATTGGGCTAGATTTGCATGTAATTATTTTACTCCCCACAAACAGTTGTGGGGGGAAATAGATACATCCAATTTGTGAAGCTCAGATTACCTCTTTATACATGTCACTGCAAGTGTAGCATGATCTAAGGTTCAAGATTTCTAAGATTTAGATAGCTAGACAGCAACAGAACGAACGGGATAGTGATATATGTCATATACGTGTTTTTTTCTTTTTAAAGAAATTATTAAGAGATTTTAGATATAAGAAATATTTAGCAAAGTAAATGTGAAAAAGAAAAGAAATAATTAAAAAAGAGAGAAAAGAAGATAGAAAGAAGAAAACATAAAAAACCAGAAAGCATATATAAAGAAATTGCTTCTACTACACAATCAATTACTGTAGGGTTCTGTAGTCTACTAAATGCCTCTACATTCTTTGCAGCAGGATTAGGTGATAAAGTCTATCTGAAGAATTGTAGTAGGAAAAATGAGCTATCTGAAACATGTTAATGCCACTGAAATATCTGCTTCACAATTTTTACAAAGGAATGACTAATGGAGGCACCAACATACCACATAGCCAGAATATCTACCTACCTACCTACCTACCTACCTACCACCATCCATCCATCCATCCATCCATCCATCCATCCAGTGTTCTGTCACGAATGTACTGTATAAATTTGCTTGATGCATATTTGCCTGATGCAGGTAACTTTTATAGTCACCAAAACTTCCTCAATCTGGTTCCCTCCTGCTGAGACTATGACAGCAAGAACGTACTGTATTTTCAGTGTTTGCAATTAAGTAGTACATCTTCTACTCTCAAGCATCCACAGAGACTAAAAGAGGAACAGGGTATTTGTAGGTACAGTATGTGTGGCAGCTGTGCCACATAGCTAAAGGGAGGTAAGGGAAAGGGAAGCATGGAAGATCAGAGAAGGGCAGATATAAGGTGGTGTGGAGGAGAGGAGGGAGAAGCAAGATTTACCGGTCTTGTCTTACTCACCAGAATTACCATTCAGAATTTGTCTTATCCCAGATTTCAGGGTGTTGGTCTGGGTGGGCCACAACCTGACCTGGAATGGTCTAGGCCAGTGCTTCCCAAACCTGGGTAAATTACCCACACTTGGGTAGAAGTGGTTTTTCTTCGAGTAACAACACACAAACCCATTACATTGACTTTAAGTGTTTTATCTACATTGGGTAAAAAGGACTTTCTGATGTGCAGTTGTGGGTAAGGAAGGAAAAGGTTTGGGAAGCAGTGCTCTAGCCAAACTTCTGAGTCACAGTGTGCTTGTTCGATGCTTGAAACAAGACACATTTTTTTGTCTTGCTCACACCCCTATTACTGCATGTGAACAGCACTTTTGAAGCATTTTAGAGCATGAATGGAATAAAGTTGGGGAATTTAAGAGGAGACAAATAAGTATGCCAAGTTGCCTAGCTGAATAGATCGTTGTTTGAAGGCTAAAGAATTTACTGAAAGTTACAAAGACAAACTTCTGATACAAGGAGCTTTTGGATTGAGCTAGTTCCATATTAATATTATATGGATCACCCCTTTTTTCTTTAGTTTTAGTTCACTTAAATTATTGTTACTTCATTTAATCACTATCAATTTCTGTATTAATTTCTTTTTGCATTGTATCATCACTGTTACATTATTCCCTTCTGTTTATTATATTTTGGCTGTTGTATTTCACCAAAACTTTTTAAAAAAATCCTGTACCCATGTTTACACAGTCCAAAATATTGCAGAAAAAAGAAGTGTACCTTGTTTTCTTTCTTGGCCTGCATATTTGACTTATTTCATCCAAGACTGGCTTAGGTTTGCCTACTACTGTAAAATGTTATTTGCACTCTTGGCACACTGTCTTTGAATTTGTTCAGGAAGGTGAAGAGTAGATTAAATATCCAGGGGAATAAAAGACTGAACCACCTAAAAGACTGAATGACCCAGCATTTGGGGAGGGGCAGGGAACAGAAGGAGCATGGCTGGCTATCCATTGAAGGTTCAGGAATCACTTCCCAAGGGTTTTTTTTAAAAAATCTCCAGAATTTTTGGTTTACATTTTGAGCTCAAGCGCATAGGCAGAAATTAGGGTAGCGTGAGGAAGGTTTTTCAAGGAGAACCTTGGGTGGATCTCTCAACTGAAGATGAGTGTTTTCTCATCCTCAGTAGCCAGAGGGTATTAAAAATATTATCACTATTAATTGCCCTTTTCGTGTTCCCTTTGGTTGTTTTATGTTTGGGTGTGTGGGTGCCCATCCCTCTAACTGTATAGAAAATGAAAGGGCAACAGTTTAAAGAAGTTGAAATAGAAAAGCTGGAGTAAAATTTATTAGAGAAAGCTAAATCATTTGTCTCTGCACCCAATCTTTTCCACTATCATTGGCAGTAATAATAAAAAGATAACTGCTTTAATTGGGGTGAACTTGACTCCTGATATCAGGGCTTTGTTAAGGTGCATATGGACCAAAGTTACAAAAGGCCTTTCTGCTTTGGTCTTGGAAAGTAGAAAAAGGCACAGAATTTTGGGCTGAAATTCCTTATCAACATCTTCAAACCCAAAGTCCAATGAACCTAGGTCACCTACTAAATCCTACGCTGTGTCCTGATAATGCAGTGTTTGGGGGTCAGGGATCCAACTTGGTCACTTGACCTTCAGAGGAGCAGTAGACCATCTGGTAATACTGGGTATCAGTGGAAGAGGCATGTGGAACATTTTTGGCCTTTTCTTTTGGTGTTTTCAAGAGAATTTAAAAATAGAAATGAGAGTGAAAAGCCTCTCAAGGGCAATCCAACCCCCCCTCAAAATGGACCAAAATCAGGCGGCTGAAGTTTGACAATTTTATGTCAATTTTTCAACAGTATGGTGATGGGGGGCGGCAAATGGGATGCTCGGGTATCTATCCCTGCCCTAAAGTAATTATCTATACCTTATTATTCTGAATGTTTCTGAAATGAAAGAGACAGCATTTATTTTTTAAAATGCAGTGTATATTTCTAAATTAAAAAGTAAAAATAATAATTGCAATACCATGGCCTCTAAAATTTTCCAGTTATTATTAGCATATGGAATTTAATTTGATTATAGATTAGATTCTTTTTGTTCCACAATCCGTGTGGAGCCTAACAACATAAAAATTAAATCAACAACAGAGAGATGGCAATAGGCAATGCTGAATCCATAAAAGAAGAAAACAGTTGTAAAACTGGCATCCACAGCACAGCATACCTGACAATTTCCTGAAGCCTTCTATTACCCTCTCCAGGATAAAACCAGTTGATAACTACAGCTGCAGCTTGAAGGTAGTTCTTCAAGATTAACAACTGAGAGTATCTTCTTCCTTCCTGTTGAGTCTCAAGTCCCTAATTGCACTTCTATCATTTCAGAAACAGATTGTACCGATTTCTGCTTCCAGGACATTCTCCTATTCCTGATATTTATAAGAAGAAATGCCGTTAATATATTGCATTATGGGTACTCTACAGTCACAAGACCTAGTGAGAATTAAGCTCTTTGGAAACCAAGGGACTGCTTTTGTTTGTTTTTATGAAGGAACATAAATCTGAAAAGATTAGCAACTCTCAGGCAGTACTTAATATTTCTACTCTGAAACAAGGTAAAGGTAAAGGTAAAGGTTTCCCTTGACGTAAAGTCCAGTCGTGTCCGACTCTAGGGGGCGGTGCTCATCTCCGTTTCTAAGCCTTGGAGCCGGCGTTGTCATAGACACTTCCGGGTCATGTGGCCAGCATGACGACTCGGAACACTGTTACCTTCCCGCTGAAGCGGTACCTATTGATCTACTCACATTTGCATGTTTTCGAACTGCTAGGTGAGCAGGAGCTGGGATTAACAACGGGAGCTCACCTCGCCGCGCGGTTTCGAACCGCCGACCTTCCGATCGGCAGCTCAGCGGTTTAACCCGCAGCGCCACCACGTCCCTTACTCTGAAACAAAGGATGTCATAATTACAGTTATTAACCATATGATGGTAAAATATACCAGATTTTGCCTGAACATAAACAGATATCACAGATAATCAGCATGCAAGTTAATACTTAATTGATAAATATGGCTTGCCAATGTAATTGCTTTTATTTATTTATTTATTTGGTGCCTTCCAGTCAGCCTTGACTCCTGGTGATTGCCTGGACAAGTCCCTGCTGTTTTTCTGGCAGGATTTCAGAAGTGGTTTGCCATTGCCGGCTTCCTAGGGCTGAGAGAGAGTGACTGGCCTAAGGTCACCCAGCTGGCTTTGTGCCCAAGGCAGGACTAGAACTCACGGTCCCCTGGTTTCTAGACTGATGACTTAATCACTACGCCAAACTGGATCTCCACTTGCTTCTAATACATTCCCCGTATTCATCTCTACCTATCCTGATTTTTACAGGGGTGTGGACAGTGCTTTCTATTTAAAATTCTTCTTCTTTGGTCCTCCACTTTACATATAGAAACAAATCTGTTGAGAAAAGATGGAATAAATGTAAATATGTTTTATTTATAGTTGTATTCCAGAAATCCTGGAAAACTCTTCGTCAGTTGTGGTATCTGTATATGAAAAAAAGATGTATATAACATTGGCATGGATTCCTCCAAGTTGTTAAATAATTTGACAAATAAATAAATAAATAAATAAATCAAATAGAAAACCATGCAATTTCACTACAGCTGATAAAGTTGTTAAGCAGGTGACCTATATGCCTGCTTAGTACAGAAAAATACCGTATAGTCAAGGAAAAAATGAGCAAGCTTTTTAAGTATTACCTTTTTATGTAATACTAATATGACACAGGAAGTATTATTTTAAAAATAATATCGATTGAAGATGTCTTGCAGTCTGAGTGCAAAACTCTGATTTAGAAAAAAAACTGAGATGTGTACAGTATAAAGAATGTTGGGGGAAAGATTTAAAAGCAAATTGCAATAATGCATAGCTGGGAATATATAGTATGGGAAGAGGAGAATAGAAAGCCTTGTTATGCACACACATTTGCCTAAAGGGATTTTCTAGAATAAGTGTCCTTCCCACTGCTAAGTTAAAAGACCATCCACCCATCCCTGAGCTGGTTGACGAGTTCCCTTTCCCCCTTGTCAAGGCCCATCCTACAGCTGTTGCCTCTGTGATGATCAGGGCATGCCAAAGAAAGCAATACTGTAGATGAAAACATCTGGCTTGCCCTCCCACATTCTGGAAACAATCTTCAGATCAGGATATTGCTGCAGGCACAGGACAGGGATGGGGGTTTGGGGAGATAGGGAGGTATGACAGATGGCTGGCCAAAGCAGGACAGCCGTGTGATAGATTATACAGGCAGCTCTCTTGAAACTGGGCAATGTGGGTTTTGAGAGGCAGCTAATCCTGCACTCAAGACAAACACTGATTGGTAGCTGGGGCAGCTGGGTGAAAAAGCAGGGGAACCAGTTCTCTCAGAATCTGGAAAACCAGCTCTCCAGCTGATGAGCTGGTTGGGAGAAAGGTTTATATTATATACCTTTGAGATCCTTCCAGATGACTGAGTTGCAACCTTCTTGGTGAAAGGACAATTTGCAGTCAGAAGCCAAGTTCCCATATAATACAGTTTCTCCCATAAATGAGCTAGTTGAGAAACAACGGTGTGGTAGTTGTTGCCCTCCCCCCCTCACTTTTTTGTCTTACGAAAAAACCACCTGATTTTTTTCCAGTTAATTTTTTGGGTCATGCCTACAGAACTTTGTTTTGAGAAGAACTTCCAGTGCTCAAGGGCAATGCTTAATCAAGGGGTCTAATGCACCTGGGGGTGTGCAGTTTGGAGATCCACCTCCATAATAGCTCCTGAAACCAGTAACAAGCGATGAGAAAAATATTTGCTTGAAGTCGGAAGTGCTGCCAATCACAGTGGATAATATTGAGGTAGACGGACAGCTAGTTTTACCTGACATAAAGCAGCTTCCAATATTTCCAATCTTAGTGACTATATGAAAATGAAATAAGGAGAATACTGTATGTGGTGCCAGGATCACTTTGAATGTTCAAACTCTGTCAGAAAGATCTCCACGTGAAGAAAGAATCACATGAGACAAAATCTGAGATGCTTAGTCTGATATAAAGAACCAGATATACCATTATAACCATAGCAGGGCCTGATCCCCTCCAAAAATTGCTCCTGGGCATTTTTAATATGACTGAAGGACCCAATTATGAAATGCCTGGAGAGTTTTTATTAAGTACATGTAGTATTTTCCTGAGCCCCCACAACTATTGTGAAAGCCCAGGAAAAGCTGAAGTTCTGTTAAGCAGCTCCTGACAGGTATAATGGATTTGCCCATGCTGATCCAAAGCACCTTTCCCCCCTTGGATCTGAATATTACACACCTCTAATGCACCTTAAAAATTTTTTGACTCTTGCTCCAAACAAGGCTTCTTCCTATCTCATTTCGGCAGGTTTTAAAATACTAATTGTATCCCTCAACCCCCATAGTGCAAAAAAGTGTGATGTCCCCTATGGCTCATGGGCAGGGCACAAAGGAAAAGTGTGCCTCATCCCACCCACCCATCAAAAAAGGTTGTTCTCTCTGGCTTAAGCCACAGTTCTCCTGATAACAGAGGCTCATCAGAAAACTGGGCATTTGACAAGAGAAGCTGCGGTTGGTGGGAATGCTAAATCTCATCATAATTCTCACTGGAGTGAACTATAGTTCACAGCAGAAGTGACATCACCTCTAAAAACGTAAGTACAGCCTTGATGCATCAGGCATGAACAGGTGAAAGGTCCCCTGTGCAAGCACCGAGTCATGCATGACCCTTTGGGGGGACACCGCTTTCGCCACATTTTCTTGGCAGACTATAGAGCGGGGTGGTTTGCCATTGCCTTCCCCAGTCGTCCCCAGTGTAGCATACTTAAGACAAACCACCATGCACTCTTCTTGCCTTCATCTTTTTACCATAATCCATTTATGCATTAAGTTATCCTGAAAGTAATAGGAATGTACCACATGTTATATAAAGCTGAGTCAACATACCATGTGAAAATGTGAGCAGAGTCAAAATGCCGAATATATAATTGTATTTAAATGGGTTTATCAGAAGGGGAATGAATATTGATGGAAATTGGATTCTTCTTCCTGTACATCAAGAAATCTGCTCTGAAAGGTTAAGCAGGATTATAGGTTTACGTAAGGAATATGGGGGAAAGGGGGTAGAGATAGGAAAGGCTGGTTGTGCATGATATCAGATGCATGATTGATGGTAATATCCTTTTGATAGAGAAAAAAACGGAAAACAAGTAAAAATAGTAGCAATCAAGAAACAATGACAGATTGCATAAGC
Source organism: Candoia aspera (assembly GCF_035149785.1). Taxonomy (NCBI): domain Eukaryota; kingdom Metazoa; phylum Chordata; class Lepidosauria; order Squamata; family Candoiidae; genus Candoia; species Candoia aspera. The sequence goes on from NC_086155.1 coordinate 142,544,686, forward strand.
AACTTCTCAAATTTTACAGTAAAATTAATGAATGTGACAGAGAAATTTTCTGAACCCAACAAGCCTGACAATGTAATGATGTTCAGGTCCACCCTACTCTAACCGGACTGAATCTACGGACATTTAAAGCTAGCTGCAGCAACCCTGTATAATCACAGATCAGAAACAAGGACAACACAGGGGATTTTTTTGCTTATTGCTCTTCTTACACTTTATGTTTATATTGTTATCGAAGTATTCATGCTGCTGTGAGTCTTGTGACACACTAGTCTTAAAATATTTTGTTTCACTCTACATCAGTAATAATCAATTGTATATAAGCTGGGACTAAAATAATCATCTTTTTAGATCATTCTGTAATTGGCCGGGAGAATGTAGGGTTATATATTATCAAGTTAAGTCTAGCCATTGTTTCTTGTCCCCTTGGCCTCCTCTGTCACTTGTAAAAGCTGGTAGAGGCTTCTGTGCAGGTGCTGTACATAAGCAGAAGCCTCTTCCACCTATTGTAAGTGAGGGATAATACTAAGATAGGGTTGCAGTAGCTAGCTATGTTCATGCTGCAACTCCTAGTCAGAAACGGATCAGGATTTCATAATCGCTATGATCATGGATATGGCTCGACTGGGATTTGTCCCCAACACATGTGGGACTCATGCTGGACGTCATGTTCTGTTTCTATGGAACCAGTGATCTGAATTTCTGTGGGGAACTCCACGTAGCTCCACTTATTAGCTTTAGACCAGCAGCTGGTACAACTGTTTGTAGGAGTGGAAGTCTAGTTAAAGTGTCCTGATCCAATTGCCCAAAGAATCTGAACGGTTTTCTGAATGTACCTGGGAAACTGCACACATTGTCTATTGTTGACATTTGGGGTGTTCTGCCTGATCTATGGAATATGTAGGTGACCTGGCAGTTGAGGAGGCAACTCCTAAGCACCCATTTCATCTTGTAGAGTGAAACGGTCCCTTGAGATTTATGGGTGGTCATGAAGTCACCAGAGGTTAATCTTGACTTAGAGAAGACTTTTGCTTAAACATAGCAGAGGCCCTCAAGTCACCATTTATAAAACTGTTAACCAAAGGTAAAATAAGGACACACAGGAAATATAGCCTGAAGTCAGAATAATTGAGTCACATAAACAGTTTCACATCATTAAAAGTGTGTGAGCCAGAATCAGATTGTAGTATTGAAAAATATATACCCAAATTGTTTGTAATTAACTCAGAATTCAGCACTATTATTGTATTGCTTTGGGCAAAGATTAACATGAAGGAAATCCAAGAGCAGCAAAAGAAAAAGAAAAAGCAGATAAAACATTTAAACAAATATATATTTTTTCTAACGTTTTGCTTTGTCTATCAGTGCTTCCAAATACATTTCCAACAGCTCTATATGGATTTTGACTATAATTGTGATGCACTATCCTTATTTCTTATGGAACAAAAAGTCTACACCATTTGGCTTTGCTCCACATTCTACATTGATCTCTGGAGGTCTCTGGAAGAGAGACTTATGGCCGTTGTGAAAAATTAACCTGGCAATCCCAAATAAGCATGGTGTTTTGTTGATGTATCTCTTCAGAGAGAACAAGCCTGTATATTCAGTGCCTTCTCTTCATAATCAGTTGGTCCTCTGAGGGAATGGGAAATGGAATATGATTATCGCCCTACCATGCCAAGCTAAGATAGTATCAGAAGAAGAGCTAATAAGAGAGGAGATATCCACAGTACAAGAAATCTTAAGTTTATTGTGTTGTGATTGGGTCAGCGAAATTTAAAGTTATACCTATCCCCAACATAAACTAAAAAGAAATTGTGCCACTTCTGATCAAATACATTTGGTTTTGCCATAGTCAAAATCTTGGACAGCCACTGTCAGTGAGAACAGACAAAACTGGCCTAATTCAATATAATCCGTTTTCTAGGTTCCTGAGCTCCCAAGCTCCCTATTGCTTGAGTACTACTTTGGATCCTTGGTAGATCCAGGAGTTGGTTGTCTAGCTATAAACCTCAGAGCAATATTCCCTAAGTAGACTCCAAAAGCAGTTTTTTGCTTGCCGTGATCTCCATATTTAAATAGCAAAAACTGTTCTTGCAACACCAGTTTCAGTCCCCACCTTGGCAGACCTAGAATGAGATTGGCTGCCAAGCTGACCTTGACTTCTCATTCATTGGCAGCCAAGTCATGCCAAACATCAAGAGCTTTTTCTTGAAGTAATGGTTCATAATAATAGGTACCTTGTAACATTTTAGCATGAGCCAAATATTTTTTGCTAGGAAGCATCTTGTAAGCAGAACTGCTCTGCAATATCCGTCTCCACTACAAACTCGAGGAGCTCTCCACCTCCTCTTAAGTTGTCAGAAAAGAATACCAACAAAAGGCATTATCCCCATTGCGAATCTCTATCCTGCCTCTACTCTGGCCTGCTGATGAATGGTGGTGCCCAGAGAGGTTGTTTGCAAAGCACGTTAAGTAAAGTTATGGGTGAATTCCTCCAGCTCTGTTTCCTCCCTCCTCCCCAAATGTCAGCAACCAGTGGGAAAACATCTAGCAATCATGACAACGATGGTATTCTTTGGTTTTGAACATGCTCGCTGGGAATCTGGCCACAATACGCTTCTGGACTTTCTGGCTGAGTTGGCCCTTGAGAGCACTGTTTTGCAATGGTTCCAGACTTTCCTGTTGGGACATGTCTGGAATATGGTGTTGGGGAACTACTAATTAATATCTAGGTTTCTGTCTGTTACAGTAATTTATCTTGTCTACAGTGCCATTCAACATTTACATGAAACCACTGAGGGAGGTCATTCAGAGTTATAGAGCGAGGTGCCATCAGTAGTCTGATCATCCCTTACTCTATTGCTCCTTATATTCTGTTGGAAGGAAATCTTACCAGGTCCGTTTCGAGCTGGGAATGAAAGTTCTTAGCGATTGCTTGAACAGAGATAATTTTATTTTCCAAGAGCATGGTACAGAGTCTGCTGGTTGGAGGTGGCCACGTTTGTATTCTCCCCACAAGCTCTTTATATAGGGGAGCTTGGCTATTGTTATGTAAAAGCGGTCCCGCCCTCTAGGAGCTTCTGAGGAGGCACACTTAGCCGGTTTCTTGGCAGGGGCACTCTCTAGGAATTCTAGGAAAGTGCAGTTTACTGGCGTTCGGAGAGGAGGTGCTCTGTGCTCAGGCTGTTTGTGCTTCCTGTTCTGATAGTCCAGCTTCCCTGCTGGGCTGTGGCTTTGTCTACTGGCTTGGAATGTTCACCTTGGAAGGAATCCTTTGTTATTTGATTATGGAAATCTGTTTGGCCGGGAAAGAACGTCTACCCGGATGGGCTCTGGAAGGGGCAACCTTTTGTCTTACAAGGTCTCTGGTTAAGTCTGAAGGGAATCTTTTGTCTAAACAGTTGGGGTTTCCTGTCACATTTGAATCTTGTGCTCCCTATGAATCCATTCTATTTTGTAATCTTTAGCCTTTTACCTTGCTCAAGGAAGGGAAGCAATATGGAAGGAAGCAGTATTTGGGCAAGACAGCATGGCAGAACAGTGTCTGGGGACAAAACTTGGCAGAGAAGGGGGGGTCTTGAATTCTTCTCACAATTCTAATAAGGAGGCAATCTGTAATGTGAACAATCTTCAATCTTGATAATGGCAGGAGGAGTAAAACAGACGAGATGGAGGTGTTTTGGGCAAGGAAAAAGCTGGACTCTGGAACTGAGGTGAGGGTTGTTCTGGATGAAGTTACAGTCCACTAAAAGGGGTAGATCTGCTGTTTGGAAATCCTCCTTGATCATCAGCTGTCACTGGATTTGCCACTGGAAGCTGTGGCAAGGAGTATGATGGCACAATTATGGCAACTGGGAATTAGCTTCCCTCCCACTTTCCTTGCCACCGCTCACAACTTTGGCAGCCATCTGAGAAGTACGGGAAGTGATATATTTCACAATATATTACAGTAAGTATTAGAGCACAAGGAAACTAAATTAATAGTGTCTAATGCTATTGGATCTGGGCCACAAAACTTGCTGCCCAATCCTTGCTCCAGATCTTCAACAGATTTGATTGGGTGGGGCAGGGCTATCTGGGCTGCAAAAATTTGGATGACCGCTAAATGACAGCATAAATAAGTAGCCTTACTGAAGGAGGCTTTGCTTTTATGACTAATGGTGTATTTATTATTGCACTGAATTAATTTAGGTTTGGGATTATTTTGTGTGACCTCACCTACGGGTCTATGAATAATGACTGTTCTACAACTAGAATATCATTCTATGATATATAAAGAGTAGAAGATTCCTCCCTCCTTCCCTCCCTCCCTCCCTCCCTTCCTTCCTTCTTTTTTCCTGAATAAAGCCAAGACGTAGTTTTAATCTGAGTTTCAGAACATCGCATAACTATAACTCAGAAGGGACTTAAACAGAAATATCTGGATTCAATGACTATATCTACTGGTCTACATATTTTATGTTGGAACAAAAACCAATAAATCAAAACAGGTACGTATATTTCATAATGTATTCTGAATGTGTAGTTTGATATTAATTCTGTAGTATAGCATTCTGCAATCACTTGATTGTTGAAAATGAACATAACAGAAAGCAATTAAAATTATCCCTTAGTCCTCGGGGTGGTCTGGAAATCTGTTACTTTAGGGAGTTAAAAAGCAATCCATTTGAAATGTGCTCTGTTGCCATTTGCACCAATATGAAAGACATTTTCCTACAGAACAGGTATTTTCTGATTCTGCTCTGCCCTCTAGTGACTTTTATTATTATTAGGAATCCCATGTCAGCTGATATTTCTGGTGCACCAAAACTATGCACACAATGAACATTTTATATTTTAACACTGCTGCTGCCATGAGCACGGATGGTGAGCAGGAGGGGGCCCCTATCCAGGGGGGAAAACGCATGCGTAGTAGCGAGAATTTGAGCTGTCATTCAAAGAGACACAGAACAGACCCGCCTTGACTTTTGGGGTTTATCTGTACGGGTTTTCTCACGCTTCTTCAATTTGGTAGGATTTTCTGTCTACTGTAGCAGTAATAAAACACTAGAGACTTATTCCTCACCTCAGCGTGGTTCCTGACTGTTAGGACAGCTGCAGACTCTCTTCCGATACCATTATTATATTCTGATGCACCAGAAAAGGAATAATAATGATAATGATGATAATGGAGGAGGAGGAAGAAGAAGGAGGTGGTTGTTTGGGATATAACTGGTCTGCCTCTGCAGAAGAACTACTAAAACTTCTTATTGTCATCCTGTAGCCAAATTTCAGTGATAAATCAATGTATATTTAAGGATAGGATTGCAGTCTTCAGACATAAAATATTTCTCTGTTTGACATGTTTATAATAATTCTGCTTCTTGAGGTTACCAGCCTTTTAATTTATTGTTTCCTGTTGGCAACTCCTTGCAGACATGCTGTGTAATTAATAATTTTCTTTTTGCAAGCAAAGGAATTGCTTCATTTATGTTATTCTTTCAGTTGTGGTTTTGTGAAAAAAAATTAAACTTTAGTAATTGCTGTGATTGCAAAAGGGAAAAAGGTAATTAAAGCATCCAGTGACAGGGAATAGGAAATGAGTAATTAAAGGCCCAATTCAGTAATGCAGGGGAGCAAGCTCATGTAATATAACATTTCACTTTTTAAAAATCCCTTACTACTACAGTTTTATTAAACCACTCTAGCCTGGGAGGATTGGGTCTTTCATTTTGAAAGTTGATACCTAGGCTAATGCAGTATATAACATAGGCATCTCTCTGCTATTTAGCTACAGATAAGTAAAGGTATCTCATTAAAAACTTCCTGGGGAAATTCAAAGGTGGGAATCAATAGAATTTCATAGAGCATTAGGAACGGGACAGTAGGGTTCAGAGATTCTCCACATACGATATATTTAAGGAACACTTCGGGGGAGTTTTCATAGATGGACTAGCTCTGCTCTTGCCATACTCAATGGTTTCATCCCTACTACCTATGTATTCTGCATGTGTAAGGAGTTCTAACCATAGGTAAGTATGTCATGTAAACCCAGTCTATGATTAGGAGCTACGGATAGGACTTTCTGGTTCTCCTTTCAAACCATCCAAACGGGTTGTCATTATTATCTTTTCTACATTTAAGTATTATACCCTGTGTGAAGTCATATTCTGAATATTATCTGTCTCCCTCATTCAGCTTGATTAGATGATCCTGGATTCCAGTACTACCAAGACCTTTGTTTGTTTGTTTGTTTGTTTGTTGAAAGAAACTTCTATGGCTGCTCAACTTACATACCATAACTTTGGACAGCTCGCAGTGGCAACAATAAAAACATGTAAGAAACAATATAAAAGCAACATTCAAATCCAACATCAACATCCAAAAGCCAAATCATATCTTGCATAATTTATACATTTATGCACTTACATCTGCTTATGGGCCAAACCTGCAGAAGCAGCATCTTTTTCTCTGCCACGTCCCCATGGCTTTGCCTTCATGTCATGCCCAGAACAGGCTCGCGGTAGCCTTAAAGTTGTCCTTAGTTCCTTTGGTGTTAGCATCATGTTTTCCTCCTTAAGCAAGCTGCAACACACAGTAATTTTCAGATAGGTCCAATCCATGATTCACTGACCATTCTATTACAGGTAGTCCTCGGTTAACCACCACTTGTTCAGTGACCATTCGAAGTTACGACGGTGCTAAACGAGTGGTACTTACAACCAGTCCTCAAAGTCCCAGAACCCCTTTGGTCACGTGATCACAATCTGGGCGCTTGGCAACTGGCTCACACTTAACGACGGTTGCAGCATCCCGTGGTCACGTGATGGCCATTTGCAACCTTCCCTGTTGGCTTCCCACAAGCAAAGTCAGTGGGGAAGCTGGCAGGGAAGGTCGCAAGTCACTCCTGCTCCCACCACTTTTTCTCCTGAGGAGCCAGACTCCGTAGCATGCGCCCAACCACAGCACCCTTCCACCTGCACTCTGTAGCACCCACCTGCCTGGCCACACTCGTGTGGTACCATGGCAGCCACCTGCATGCCTTCCCACAACCGGCAGCAGCCAACCCCTGCCTGACTTTCAATGTATGCCCCTGACTCTCAACAACTCTGGGGATTGAGAGACAGATAGACAGATACATAGGTACATATTTTTATTTCAATCATAAACCAGTACAAAAAACAACATGTAACAAAATTTGCAACTAATCCATTAAGGTCAGTTCAATCCAACAGAATGTTAGTTGTAAAACATGAATAAACCAAACATTATAAAAACCATCAAACAGTAAAAATAAACTCCATTGAATATGAAAACTGTGTAAATACATTCACATAAACGTAAAGTCTGAAACATTAAGGTAACTGAAGCAACCAAAAATATAAAAAGGCAACAGGTTACCTTAAGCAAATTTAACAAATCAGAAAATTAATCAGATTGCTTTAAAGAAAAGAGAAAAAAAAAAACCCAAACACTAAAACTGGTAACATCAATGAGCAGATAACACTATGTAATACGTATCAGTTCCAGCCTGAAAAGAGAAGCAGCACAACCTAAACGACAAATGGAAGTTTTTAACAGGTAAGTACATTGGTACTATAAGGGTAATAAAAGCAGGAACATTTACAGCCTCACTTTAAACACTTTGAAAAACTCAGTTCATTTTACTGCTAGGACATTAGTCCTGCAGCAGGGGATGAATGGAGACCCAGCTGAAGAGTGCTAGAGTTTCTTCATTTCCTTTACAAAATGAGATATGAATTTGATTCAAAAGCTGTCAGACAGCTGTTCATGGAAAAGAGGGATGAAAATGCACGCTGTCCTTACAACCAAAGCAAATTTTCAGCTGCAATTACACACGCATAAACATGCACCCCATGAGTAATATTAGCAAGAAGTGCACCTCAGTCTCATCTCTATCAGGTGTTCTGAAGACAGATTACTTTCATTCTTGATGAGAAAAATATATATGTATATTTTAAAATAGAGTTTTTTATTTCCAGTACCAGGGTCCAGGAGAATAATGTAAAGGTACAGGGTTTTCATGTAAAAATCCTGATTTTTCTGACCTAGGGACAAAAATTAATTGATTGAGACATATAACAACTTAATTGTACTTTCACATTCAATTGATACATCTAGATTGACTAATTTGCTGGTTGAATTATGCTTTTTCTTATCTACGATGTGCTTTATAATAACATCTGATTAAATGTGTGGAGTTTGAGGAATGAGCAATTGTATCTTAAAAGACTCAAAAATTGTGTTAAATGTTTGCAATAGACTGCTTTGTTTATCACTGGTCATAATGGTGGGAGAGAAATGTGTTCTATAATTCTTATTGAAATATGTGTATGCACGTTTTTGCAAAAGATTCAGAATACCATTTCTAAACCAATTAATACTGATAATAGGAATAGCACAAACCCACAAAATGGCCTTTTAAAATAAAAAGATCTGGAGAAAGAAGTTCTCCAGCAATTGCTGCAAAAGACCAGTCCCAGGCTATTACTCTCTGTACCTGGCACAAAGATGGCATCTCTAACAGGGCCTCTTCCATGCAAATGTATGGCTGACTGGTCCGTATTTTGCTACCAAGCTTTCTGGCAAGCTGACCTATTTTTGCAATCCTGGATTAGAAACTCCTGGATGGGACATCACACATAGAATGGTAGTATCAGTGTGTGTGTGCGTGCATGGACACACAGACGCACCCACACACACACACATGTAGGGGGGCTCCCAAGTTATGTGCAATTACTCTTCAAGCAGCAAAATTATTTGAGCTGTATTGCATGATTCTAGCACCCATATTTTAAAATAATATCCTGCACTCAAGACTCATCCCTGAGATTGCAGAGAATCTGACAAGACTTGGGTGCTCACTGAGTCAAATGAGTCAGTTAATTTTCATATTTTAATTACACTGTATGGGGAAATATTTAATTTTACCTGTTATGGAGCTCTCACCATTTTGTTTCATTGGATATCCTAGGTACTAGTATAATGAAGAGATATACTACCTCATGCTCCAGCTTGGTGGCAATTTCTAGCTGATCTTGGCTGATTCTGAAATGGTAAACAGGGCTGGACAAGGTTAGGATTTGAATGGCAGACCATCAGGAAATACTGATAGCTATGGGCTACACAGTGTGGTCGCTAAGAATCAACACCAACTTGATGGCACATAATCAATCAACCAGCTACACAGGAAAGTTGAAAAAATATCCCAGAAGCAGTCATGGCAAACTCCTTCCATATTCCCTGTTGTGGCACCTTCCTTCTGGAATACCATTCCCCACCCCACCCCGAGATGTGTTTTGCCCCCACTTTGGCTGTTTTGAAAAGAGTTCTGGAGACCTGGATCTCTCCCCAGGCCTTGGGTTAGTGTGGGTGGTGAGTCGTACATGTTCGATTGCATTTTAATGGTTGCATTCCTTATGATGTTTAGGGATTTTGTTTCAGTTGTTTTCATGATTGTTTTTTTTTTCAGTATGCTGCCCAGAGTCATTGTAGAGTTGGGCAGATTTATAAATGTCTAAGTCAAATATTTATTTATTTATTTATTTGTCAATCAAATTTGTCACCACCCATCTCCTCCCACCGGAGGGACTCTGGGCAGTTTACAACAAAATAATCAAAAAACAATAAATATATAATAAAATTCCAGTATAAAAGTGCACTATAAAACAATTTCACATAGCTACTAAATATAAGTAAAGTCCAGATGGCTGCTATCTCATTCAGTCCTTGTCTAGGAGGGGCAATTCAAGGCACTAGCCAACCCCAAGTATGACTATTCTCCTCTCCACGCCAAGCCTGGTGGCAGAACCAGGTCTTCAAATTCCTCTGGAAGGCTAGGAGCGATGGGGCTAATCTCACCTCTGAGGGTAAGATGTTCCAAAGGGTGGGTGCTACTACAGAGAAGGCCCGCCTCCTGGACCCTGCCGGATGGAATTCTCTTACCGACGGGGTCCGCAGCATGCCCTCTCCGCATCATTGGGTGGGATGGGTTGATATAGCGGGGAAGAGTGGTCCCTCAGGTAGCCTGGTCCCATGCCATGTAGGGCTTTAAAGGTGATAACCAACACCTTGAATTGGACCCGGAAGCAAACTGGTATCTAATGCAGCTCGTGCAGCAAAGGTGTTACGTGCGCCCTTCCAGGGGCACCAAAAATAGCCCGCGTGGCTGCATTCTGGACCAGCTGAAGCTTCCAGACACTCTTCAAGGTTAGCCCCATGTGCAGCACATTGCAATAGGCTAAATGGGAGATAACCAGGGCATGAGTGACTGTTTGAAGGGCCTCCCGATGCAGGAAAGGGCGTAACTGGTGCACAACACGAAGCTGTGCACTGGCCATGGCTGCCACCTGCTCTTTGAGCAGGAGTCGTGAGTCCAGGAAGACCCCCAAGTTACGCACCGGCTCAGTCTGGTGCAGCGCAACCCCATCCAGAACTAAAGATGACAATTTCCCAGAAATCGAGAGCCATTAATGCACAGCCACTCAGTCTTCCCTCGGTTCAGCTACAACCTCTTGTCCCCCATCCGGGCCCCCACAGCCCCCAGGCACTCGGAAAGGGTGGTCACGGCATCACTTACTTTACCCAGGATGGAGATGTATCATTGAGTATCATCAGCATATTGATGATACCTCACCCCTTAGTGACAGATGATCTCACCCAGTGGTTTCATGTAGATGTTAAAAAGGAGTGGAGAGAGTACCGAGCCCTGCGGCACCCCACAAAGTAGGGGCCGTGGGCTGGATCTCTCGCTCCCTATCCACACCGACTAAGACCGACCCTGGAGGGAGGAGGTGAACTAGTGCAGAACCATGCCACCCCCACCAACTCCCTAAATCGGTCCAGAAGGATACCATGGTTGATGGTATCGAAAGCCACTGAGAGGTCAAGAGGAGCAAGGATGGATGTACTGCCTCCATCCCGCTCCCACCAGAGGTCATCCATAAGTGTGACCAATGCCGTTTCCATCCCTTAAACGGGCCTGAAACCTGACTGAAAGGGGTCTAGATAATCCGTTTCCTCCAGGATCCTCTGGAGCTGTAACGCCACCACTTTCTCACCCACCTTCCCCAAAAAGGGGAGGTGGGGGATTGGGCGAAAATTGTCCAGTATAGTAAGGTCCAGCGATGGTTTCTTGAGGAGGGGGTGCACCAGCGCATATACATTTTAGTTTAAGGAAGGGTTTGCAAAGGTAGAATTTGTTATAAACCATAACTTATTGAACAAGCTCAGGGGATCTTATGAAAAGCAAGCTAATTATATTTGTTCAGCCAACGTTGGTTTGTTTTTCAATTATTAATATCTCAAAGAAATGAACATTACATACAAATAAACTAGGAGTTAGTCAAGTGCAAATCAGGATTTGGGTTTAGGACAGAGTAAGAAGCCAATCAAAAATGATAAACAACTATGTTTTCAAATGAGGCTGTTGCCAGAACAAATCTTGGTATCTTTCTTGGGATGGGTTTGGCTTAGCCTCTATTTTCATTATGAACAGAATGAGAACATTATGTTGACCAATAAGAAGCAGAAATGTTAAGTCTTTGGCATTTTTTTCATACGTCAAATACGTATGCTTCATGTGTTTAAATGCACAGAGGACATACGTAAGCTGTCAGAGATGAAAGATGATGTGAATATAAGCAGAATCAACCTGTCAGCTGAGAGGAATCTGTCCTTGCTGACCTCAAGTATGTCATACATTATGTTTCATAACTACCAAAAGTGTAAATTGAAAGCTGACTTGTGTTAAGTTTTTTGTGAGTTATTATTAAAACAGAATGACTCTTAATTTATATCTTAAAAGAAGAAATACAATTATTCAGTGCAGGGGGTATAGTCCAAGTTATCACATAAGGCAATGAAAAACCTACCTAAAGTTTCCCAAGTAGAGATACTCACAAGAGGTAACTGGAATGATCTCTGTTGACTCTCAAACAGTCCTGGGAGCTCCTGGAAACATAGAGAGCCTGGATGACTGTGAGAGCAGCAGAGAGAAGAGGCAAGAGGGGGGCCACAGCGGTGGCCATGAGTGAAATAATTCAGAAGCTGCTACAAAAACAGAAAGGGAAGAAGCATTCCGTAAGCTCTGGGAAAGGAAATAATATTAGGAAGAGAGGCTGGCTCCTTCCTGACTCACTGGAATATAGGAGGGAGGAAAGGAAAAACACAAGCAGACTTGCAAGCTTCTCTTAATGTAGCCTATCTCAATAAAGCTTAGTTCTAGTCTTCTTCTGGAGTCTGTTCCCTCATCTGGACAACCGCAAAGGGTTGACAGGCACAAGCCAGCAAGACAGCTGGACCCAGTTGGACCGGCAGTAGAGTCGTTGTGGAGGCTAGCAGTTTGCTGGGAATAGTGCCAGGCTGGTTTGTTGTGGTTTTTTCCCGCCAGCTGGATATAATGGGTCTGGCAGCTGGCATGGTGTGGCTGGGGAGAGGTTGTTCCAAGTGGCAGACCTGGTGGGCTGGCAAGACTTAGACTTCAGAGATACTTCAGTGGGCCCCCTGTTCTGCCAAGTGTCCAAGTAGTGATCAGATGCTCAATTGGTTCTTTTCGATCCAGAGACAATAAGCACACCAGTGGATAAAGAGATTTTAAGCTTTATTATAAACTTAAGCAAACAGTTAAATAGAAACACAGTTTAGGCAGATTAAACAAAAGTATAAAAAGCATAGCATAAAGAAATGAAATCATTACATACCTAAGCAAGTTGAAACCCTATCCCCTTAAGCTGTCAGGAGCCTCTTGACCAAGACAGCGGAGATACCCCAGGATGGCTTAATTTCCACAGCGCCCAGTGCTCACGTCTGTGCAGAAGCTCCCAAACTCAAAAGACAATCCTAAGGTTTTTATCAAAGTCTGGCCCCAAAACCTCGTGACCCTGTTTCCATGGTACTGAGGCTGCAGGACTGGCCTTAACGAGGACAGTTCCTGGGGTTTGAAACACCTGTTTCCAAGAGTCGGGGAAGCTATACAGATAAGCTAGTGCTTAACAAAAACAGTCTAGGGGTATTCTCTTATCTCCCCCCCCGCCACATTCCCAACACAAATAAAAAACAAGCCAGTTCAACATTAGTATAACTCAAAATAAACTCTAAGCTTCTTCGTGTGAAGGAGAGAATCAAAATATGTCACTGAAACTCCTCGAAATAACAATGGTCTTCCGCATTGACACTCCACTCCACCCCTGGCATATTTTGTTCCTCACACCTTCATATTTTATAAATTCCAAGTCTCCAAGTAATAAATTGAACATTTGTATACAATCACTTAACTTTAACATACACCATACAGATCAGTATTAACAGAATGCAAAGAGCTATTAGAAAAACAATTACTGGGTGCCAGGCCAAATTTAAAACACTGGTCATACTTGGGCTCTGTCCATATTAATTGAGCTATTGAGCTGATATTAAATCCCATAGGAAGTGTAAAGTTCCATTCTTCAGTCTCCCAGCCTAGAGTTTTTGTTTCAGACTCAATTGCTGCATAATATCCAGTGGTAGTGCGAATGTGGGATACATTACATCGACATTCTCTAACAGGTGGCGAGATAAACTTCCATCCTCCCAATAAACCGGGTCTAGCGATACTATACAGACACACCCTCTACCATTATCAATGATCCTAGGAGCATCATCATTTAACTGAATCCATACACAGGTAGCACTGCTAAAATTAAAAGCACATGGTCCAAATGGAGTAGCACGGGTTGGGCGAAGCCATCTTTGAAAGCCCCAGTGTTCATATCGGGTGGTCATAATAAGGATTCCTCTGTGGTAATCATGATCTGCAAAATGATCTGCAAAAGCAACTACAACCCAAGATACATTCCAGGCTCAAAAAGATGTTCATCTAGGAGATAGAAAATAGTTAGAAACAATGACAGATTTATTGTTAGCTCTTCTACCTTTGCCAGCTTGCTGTATCAAACTATTTCTTGTGGACGTAATTCCACCGTGACCCTTTAAGGTATTATCTTTTGGCATTTACCTGTTTTTGGCGGGGGGGCATATCATAGGTTTTTCCAAAATTAGCTGGGCAATTCGATTCTCTTTCTCAATAGACAGACTGCTGTCCCTCCTTTACATAGGGCAGCCTGAAGGTCTCCTCTGTAAACTGCATCTATTACACTGTGCTTCATACCTGGATTCCCTTTACAGCCAAGCTAGACCTGGGGGCAATCCGGCTATCAATTTTTGGTGCAGCTATGATCACAGAGCTACAGGTACAGAGATCCTGCCCAATTGCTTTTTGAGTGCCCCAGTAGACATCAGTACATTAAAAGCAAAGTAGGGCTTCAAAAGATACTCAAATCCTTTGCAAAAAGGAGGGCAAAAATCCCCTAGTGCAGTTGCTTCCTTCACCAACTGCCTCCCCCAAACCATTTAACATTTTCTGGAGGGGCTGTTGGAAGAGCGGGCTCATTAGCAACCTTTTCCAAAAATGTGACCCATCTCCAAATTACCATGTGTTCAATGCTTAATGGTGATAAATATAGCACCCTTGTTTTGTTGTAAATAAGTTTCTTTATCGAAGTAGAGGTTTGCGCTGACCTCAGCTTCATTTTTCTTGTATTGGAATCACTTATCCACCCCCTTATTTATGAGTTTGTAGAAGGAGCAAAGTGTTCATGCTAAGTGTGGGAGGATCCCAGCACTCTTCAAAATGGCTGCAACTCCTTCACCATCCGGGGAAGGGGAAAAAGTTGTGTCTTGCCACCCATGGTGTGGGGCAAAATCCATGTCCTTTCTGACCATAGGACTCCTAAAAATGTTTGTAGGTCAGTTGAACACTTCTGCAGTAAAGATAAATCATCAAAGATTAACATTATCACAATAATGCATGCCTCTATACCCTGACAGGGCAGGGCTAAATGCAAGCCAACTTGGGGCAAAAGCAGCCCCCATTTTTCAGAAGGCATATTGAGCCTTGTTGAGCACCACTGTTCTAATGTACCAAATGTGATTTCTGCTCCAGGCTCTTTCATCTAAAGCATCTTCTTCTGTTTCATATGTAGTTTCATTTCATTTCTGTTTTTCAAAGTCCCAGAACTGGGAATGCATGCCTTTTTGCATGGCAGGTATTTGTTTATATTTAACAACAAATGTCTTTACATTTAACAATAATTTGTACACCTAGAAGTTGAAGTAGTGGATGTCCTGTTCCGGTCCCTTTAAAATGGGGCCAGGAGGGCCGGGCAGGGATTGTGATTATGAAGAATATGCCAAAGTTTAGCTTCAGTCTAAAATGAAGTTAGTAAAATTTCATTTTAAACTAATTTTGTATTAGCTCTTAATTCTTCTTAGGTCTGGAGAGAAACTGGTATAGGTAAAGAAAACAATTTAAACACATGGAACAACATTGGTTTCATTTTCTTCAATGGAAAAATCATATTCCGCAATGGATTATAATCCTAAAGGACAAACACAAAAAATATGGAACATGGCTTTAAGTTAGAGACAATGGATGGATAATGAAGATGTATGTGTAACTTTTCTTTCTCAGATTAAATTATTAGTGAACTTAATTGATAACTTAAATTATTAGTTTATCACTAATAAAAACTACGTAGAAACTCTGAAGTTCACTAGTAATTCACAATTGTCACATGACATTTTAAATCTGCTTTTATTATTTGAGGCAAGTCTGTTTTTGTACAGAATTTGTTCCCAGCTTAAGGACAAACTTTTTCCTTTATAAAGAATATGATAATATTATGACGAATAAAAACAATTTTACATTCAAGGTTGCATGACAATTGGACTTAATCAAATGTCAGTCTTTTGCATAATGATATCAGTACAAATTACAAACTTTCTCATTTCTTTGGAATAGATAAGAGAATTCCATTTGGCGGGGTCCAGGAAGCGGGCCTTCTCTGCAGTAGCTCCCGCCCTGTGGAACTTGCTGCCCCCAGAGGTGAGACGGGCCCCATTACTCCTGGCCTTCTGGAAGAGTCTGAAGACCTGGCTCTGCCGCCTCACTTGGGACGGAGAGGGGAATAGATCTACGTGGGGATGGCTGATATAGACCACTCCTCCCACATATGGACTGTTTAGATTCTCCTGCCACTTGGACTTTTTTACTTTTTTACTCTTATTTATATTTATTTATTAGAGTAATTTTATCTTTGTATATTCTATTTTTATTCTATGGTTGTTGTTCTAATCAATTATTGTAAACCACCCAGAGTCCCCCAATGGGAAGAGTGGGACGGGGACTGACTGACTGACTGACTAAATAAATAAATAAATACAATAGACAATCTACCCTCCATTCTATCTGTTAAATTCAGGTTTATTGGACATGCTTTTGCATTATCATATGGGCTCTTGAAACGGTAATGCTAGTTTATACTAATGATAGGAATAGGTACTCTTGACACCTGTAGAATTTAGAAGTCTATCAACTGGAGACAGATGGAAAAACGGCTCATATGAAGAACATGGAGCACGCACGGAGAGTCAGTGCAATGTAGTGGTTAAGGGATGGGACTCAGACTGGGAAGTCCTAGGCTCAAGTCTACTCAGCCATGGAGCTTGCTGCGTGACTTTAGACCAGTGATTCTCTTTTAACCCATCGCAAGCTGGGGGGAGGTTTGATGGGGTTTTATATGGGGGATTTTAATTTTGTAAGCCACCCGGAGTCACTGTATGTAAGTTGGGTGGCCATATAAATTTGTGGAATCAACCTTCTTTCCTTGAAACTTTTTTTTAACATATGGCAAAATTATATTGATCTGGAAAAGGACTATAGAAGAAAGTTACTTTCTTCTCTTTCTCTAGTCCAACTTGCTTTGGGTTGGAGAAAATGTGGAGTAAAGAAGATGGAACTTCACATATTGTAGTTTGAGTCATAATTTATGACATGTTAACATTCTAAACTGTAAAGCTCTTGAAGAGTGCGTAGGCTGCTATCACCACACTCGGTTCTTTGAGTTAGAGTGAGGAAGTAGTGGTCGATTTCTCTGTTCTCGTTTGTTCTGTTTTTGCTTTGTTCAGATTGTAGGCTATAAAACATTAGTTTTTAAGTTAGTTAATGTTTTGTTTTTTATTATAGTATTCCATAGAGTTAATATAGCTTTTAGTCAGTTAGTCAGTTAAGTCAGTTGGTTAGTCAGTTAGTCAGTCAGTTAGCCAGTTCATCAGTTAGTCATCTAGTCATTTAGTTTCTTAGAGTTCTGGGGTTTTTTTATTATAGTATTCCATATAGTTAATATAGTTTTTAGTCAGTTAGTCATCTAGTTAGTTAGTCATTTAGTTTCTTAGAGTTTATTTTCTTTGTGATCATGCCAAAGAACCAGAAACTGCTTTATGTATCAAAAGCAAATGTTGTATATGGTCCACAAAGTGGAAAACCTGTGGGCAAAGGCATCAACCACAGCACAGGTGAACAAATGTTCACCTGTGGTCAGCAGAAGAGCATAGAATGTGCACTACCCATGGCACCTGCCTTCAGTCCAGCCTATTTTTCTCAGAGAAAACTGAGCAAATTTCGTGCTGAAGAGGGTCAGCCATCTTCTGGAAACAGTATTACGTAAGTTTTAAGTATCCTGAAAAAAACTTTTAAGAGCAATGTATTACAACTAACTGTAATACGAGTTTTGTGGCAATATTTCATTGACCAGACATTGAACATGCAGTTAATTTAGGCAATATTTAAAGTTTGGTCTAGTGGTTAAGGCAACGGACTCGAATCCAGGAGTCTGAGAGTTGTAGTCCCTCCTTAGGCGCGAAAGCTGGCTGGGTGACCATGGGCCAGTCACTCTCTCTCAGCCCAACTCACCTCACAGGGTGGTGGTTGTGGGGAAAATAGGAGGAGGAAGGATTATTAGATCTGTTTGCCACCTTGAGTTATTTATAAAAATAATAAAGGCAGGTTAGTAAATAAATAAAATAAATACATTGTGCATATGCTTAGATCTAACTTTTTTTAGGGCTCTTCCCCATGGTTAATGTCCATTTAATCTGGACTCAAATTGGTAGAAAAGTATGCCGGCATATACTGGCCTGCTTTCAGTGTTTTGCACCGGTGCATGGAGCAGCTCCGTTGCGCCCTCTGCCACCTCTCTTGCCACACCTTGTCCAGCTATGGCAGTCTTGGGATCAACTATGAATGTTGGACAAGGTAGCCAGAGAGGTTAGGGCTGGCATAAACCGCCGGGTCTCTGGAGCAGCTCTCTGTGATCCGAGATTTGGTGAAGGATCAGCTCCACCATCGCTTCTCTTGCCACCTTGCCTAGCACTTGCAGCATGGAGATTTGTTACAGAAATAGCAGGAGTGGCCAGAAAGTGGGAAGAGATGGCTCTTTGGTAAAGTCCAGCTGTGGGGGGGGGGGGGGAACCAGAGTCCACTCCTAAAGGCCTAATGGCCATAAAAAACAGTGCCCAAGGAGCTGGAATGCAGTGGGGATAGGTGTTACCTGTAGTCTCCTAAAATGGCCAACTGGGGCTGAGCAGACTATCAATGAAGCATCACTAATCACTTAAATTATCAATGAAATGTCACTTGTATTGGGAAAGGAGGGAACGTTAAAACGGTAACAGCCAAGGAGTATGAGCGAACTCTGTTGCAGCAAAAAGCAAGGCAGCTGTGCCCCCTCCCCCCAAGGATTATGGCACAGATTTTGACAGACTAGTCTTCCCCGCGAAATGCAGACAGGCTCCCCAAAGCTATAGGGCCTTGCCTATAGGACCTTGTAATCGCTACCTGTTAATATTGCTAAGTAACACCACAAACGCTGCTCGTAAAGAAATATTAATGAATAGTATCTCTCACCAAACAATCCCCACAGGCTTTCCTCGCGTCGGTACCACTCACGATCCTTTAAGGAGGCAACTTACCCTTTCCTTGCCTATGACCCAGCTAGCCGGCCGAGGGGAGCATTTCACAGAGCCAGAGCGGGGCTGCCTCGGCCCGAGACTCTTTCCCTCCCCATCGCTCGTTCCTCCCGAGAGAGGCCAACTGGAAGCGCCCCATCAGGAATAGGAATGGGAAAGGAGCGACCGGCCAGAAGGGATTAGAGGGGGCGCGGGGAAGAGCAGCGCCAGGGGAAAGAAACCAGCGGCCTCCTCTCCCTTGAGGGGCCTGGGGGTCCCCGCGGGCTGCGGCGGCGCCATGGCCGTTCCCATGGCGACTGGCGGCCCGCAACGCACCCTGAAAGCCGAGGCGGAGGCGCAGGGCGCTGAGCTCGAGCTTCGCTCAGCCGTGTCCTGCCCTAGCATGTACCCAGCGGTGTGTGTGTGGGGAGGGGGGGGGGCGTCTGCCCCTGCTTCTCCTCATGAGGAAGAAACGCTCGGAAGTTTCAGAAACTTCCCAGGCTAGAAGGCCGCATGCGAGTCCCCGACGCAAAGGAAGCGGCCTTCGAGCCGCCCGCTCTCCCCAATGGGAGGCGATCCTGACTGTCTCCTGGCCGGGTTGGGCTGCCCTGCGCTTGCGCTTGCGCTTGCGCTTCTCTTCCTTGCTTCCCGGTCGGTCGCCTTGGGAGACGGCAACGCTTTCTCTCTGGCTTGAGAGGGGGGAGGGGTCCGCCACTGTCTTGACACGGAGGACTGATGTCTCCTGTCAAGTGTTCTGTGTCTAAGGACCGCCCTTTATTTTCTGGCTCTGCTTCTTCCAGTCAGTTTAA
This sequence comes from Candoia aspera, assembly GCF_035149785.1. NCBI lineage: Eukaryota > Metazoa > Chordata > Lepidosauria > Squamata > Candoiidae > Candoia > Candoia aspera. Next base: position 142,564,317 of record NC_086155.1, read on the forward strand.
CCACTGCAATCTAATTTTCTGAATGAATGTGTGGTTCTAAATAACACATTTTTTTCACCCTTTCAAGCAGCCTTTCCCTGTCTGCTTTCCAGATGCGTTCGATTACAATGCTTGCTGTCCTCAGCAAACATCCTTCTTGGCCATGATCTCAGGATCATGAGAGATGTAATCCAATACACTGTAGGACGTCAAGTAGGATTTGTACTTCTTTCACATCTCTTTTACTTCATTTGCCTACCATACATAGCTTGTTTTTTATTCCCATTGCACATTTCATATCTCCATCTAGTTCTTGCTTACCACTAGTTCTACTGTACTTCATACCCCTCACCACACGCGTCCCTAAACAAATATATTTTCCCACAATGTATCTGCAGCAATTTTAGGAGGAAGCAACAACGTATTTTCCCAGAAGTCATTCTGTTGCGGGGATATAATTTTCCAATCCTTTAATACAGTTTCAATGAAAATTGTTATCATAATGTCCAATATGATTATGTATATTCTATGGAAAGGAATGATCAACGGTTGCCTTTTGGGCAGCATGTGTGTGACACTGTTAGGCAAAACATATGTCCTCCCACTCTTTGGTATCATTTTTAAGATTTTGTTTTTGTTTTATTAATTTAATAATAAAAAAAATAAAATAAAATAATTCTTCCAGCCTAAGTGCTTATCCATTACACCACATAAATATGCAGTTGCCTTTAAGGACAAACACTTAAGGGCTAGGCTTCTTTCTCTCCCCCAAATAACTTCAACTGTTTGATAACCCTATAAAAATGTCCTCTTACCTCTTGGAAGATGACTTTCTCCTTTGCTGGCTGGAGCACAGAAGCTGCTGAGTTTTTTTGTGTGCCTTTTGAAGTAAGATGACCATGCCTCTGGAGATTATGTCCCTTTCAGAGGACTAAATAAGGCATATCTTGTTTTTAGAAAAAACAAATCCTTCAATTTTGTCTTTTTTCCCTATGGTCTTACTTTAACATCTGCTGTTACTGTTTCTTTGCAACCTGTCATCCTGGCCCTAGTTTATTTTGAGAACAGAAGCCAACGTAGATGAATATTGCAATGTCTTCTTGAGAGAGAGCTGGTAAGAAATACTTCAAGCATGGACATCTAATTCTAGCCCTATAGTGATTTTTAAAATCATCTTAAATTCAGCCTAGTGGAATACGATTTGGCAGAGCTCTGTCTGTTGTTCCTATATTAACTATCCCTATCACATACAGTTGATTGTCATTTCTTGCTCATCCTGATATACGTCCTTTTTGTCTCTTTCCTAATTCTCCTCCGCAAACAGGCTTGGTGGTGAAAGCAAGACAGACAAGACTGCCAATTTGAAGGAAAAAAAAGAAGCTATCCCTGCAATTTATGGGACTAGAGTGCCACTAAGCACCTTCTCTCACCAGGTACATGAATCTTTCATCAAATGAATCCAGGCCTTTACACGGTACCCATTCATTCTGTACTATATCCGCTGTTTAATGATAAGCTGGATAGTTTGTCATATGAATTAGAGCCATCTTGCTTCAGACTTGGTTCCAGAAAGGGGTTTCAGAGCACATGGGAGCAGGAACACACCACCTGTCTGCAACTCCTCAAAGCAACTGAACCTTTTTCGAGAATCATGCAGCTTCCTACCACAACTGCCATACGATCTGAGGAAAACATGTGGCTGCTTTAAAGACCTGTAGGCAGATACTAAATCCATACTCCTGAATCCGCTGGAGCATCTTTCCTAAAACTGAATTCAAAGTGCTGCGCAGCCCTATAACTATACTGCGTTATCATTTTGAAGAAGCAAAATAGACCCAAATCTCAGATCAGAACATTATGCAAAGAAAGACCTGTCAAATGTTGAATAGAATAAACAGTGAAGCCTGCCATTTTGAGAAGTACTAATATCAATTGAATAAAAGTATTCACAATTGAGGTATTGTGCGTATTGGTTAAATTTTGAAGTTTGAGGCATTATTTTTAGAGAAAACTTGCTTTCGGAGATACAGTGATATGCTGAAAACTCTATAGTTAAGGAAGTTATAATAAGAAAGAGAAATAAAGAGAAATAAAATGAGGTCCAAATTAAGATTGAATAAAATTTGTTGGTTTTCACATTGATAGGAAATGTATTTATGAACTTTATTTCATACTGTATGTGACTTTTATTTACCTGTGCCTATATTATCACATAATTGAACTCTCCCAGTTAGATATACAATCACTGACATCCACCCACTCCTGGATAGAATATATCCTGGCTCTGATGCCATATGACTGCCTGTGATAAAAGATAGAGGGGAAACAATATCATAACACTGTCTTTAATATATTTTATATATGGTTAAGTTTAGGAATCATTGTATGTTTTGAGACAGAGGTATCCTCACCATGGAGGACTAAGAAAGCCAAAATGGTGGGCTTGACTGCAATTCAAAGTTATGCCTCTTTTTGTATCTGCGTACATCAACACATGTAGAATGGGGCAAGGCTTCAATCCACAGCTCATGCCTGCCATTTTGGATCCCTTAGCACTGTCCATTGCAGCTGGCAGTTTTGAGTTGATTTTTTATCATCACTAGTATTTGAAAACAACTTGGTGGCACATAATCAATCAATCAATCAATCAATCAATACCTGGGACTTTAAGTACAGATTCCCCAGTCCTCATAATTTCAGTGTTTAGGCTACTTCATTGTATATCTGTCATTCAGTTCTAGGGCTGGAAAAAACACAGAAGCAATGCAGCTGGTGTGTTTTACTTTCTTTCTGAACGTGTGTAGGCATTTCTTTCTTGGTTATATTCTGTTGTACCCAGTTTAACACCAAACAATAATAGCCATGTTTATCATGAAAAGCAATCAGTGGATACAGCATCTTTATTAGGTTGACAAGGTGTAGAAGATTACTATAAGCTGCTAAATTTCAACACCTTTTCATCCAAAAAGCATGATTTGCTTCCAAGAACTCTTGAAATTACAGGAAATGAAAAATAAGACTGAATATTAGGAATTTCCTGATGATAGGAGTTGTTAAACAATGGAGCAGTTTACCCAGAAGAGTGAAAAATCAGAAATAGCACCTTTTAAGACTGATTTTTATTTTAAGGCATAAGCTTTCATGAGCAACAGCTCACTGCATCAGGTGCATAAAGGGGCTTTCCTGACATGGGATTAAGTGCAGTGCAAAGTCTTCATATGTATGAATTAGTTCTTAGGTGTTAATCTGATATGAGGGCTCTCCCCAAGCTTGGTGAGGAGAAGCAAGCAAATGTCTATTAATTCTGTTTCTGAAAATATTAATTACCCAGTTGGTGAAGTCAAAACTGTTTCCACCATGTATCTCTGAGATACATAGAGCTTTGGCCAGTTTTCAAGTAGAGTATTTGAATTACTTTGTGGAGAGAGGAATGATTTAAAACATACTTGACCCCATATACAAGCTTTTTGCCTCCTAAAACTGAAACTAGAGAACCATCACAATAGGTAGGGATTCAGACCTGTTTTGTGTCTATCAATTTTGGCTTTACACTACACCTCTCTTCTGTGCTCTTTGCATAGGTGTGATTATGGATGTTTTTCATACCTAACTCATTGTCTTGGGAAGGATCCAGATAGCCTTGTGCATACACCAAGAGGGTGGAAATGTCTGATTTCTCTGATGACTGCTTCCCTTGGTGTCTCTGGCTCCCCTTTGGAGATTTGTCCAAAGGAGTTAAACTTTGTAAAAGTTCAGTTTCCCAAAATATGTTGATCATTTTCTGTTAAACAAATAGAAGTTTTTGATTGATTGATTGATTATGTGCCATCAAGTGTTTTTCAACTCCTAGCGACTACATAGATAGATTTTCTCCATGGTGATCTATCCCTAACCCATTCTTTCAAGTCTCCCAATGGGGCACTCATTGCCCCTGTAACTGAGTCTGTCCATCTTGCTGCCGGTTCTTCTCTTCTCTTCTCTTCTTTCCTTCCACCTTTCCCAGCATTAGAGCCTTTTCCCAGAGAGCTGGGTCTTCGCATAATGTGTCCGAGGTAGGATAATTTGAGCCTGGTCATTTGTGCCTCAGGTATGAACTCTTGGTTGATTTGTTCAATGATCCATCAGTTTGTTTTCTTGGCTGTCCACGGTATTCCCAGGATACTTCTCCAACAGTAGAGTTCAAAAATGTCAATACTTTTCTTATCCTGCTTCTTTAAAGTCCAACATTTGCTATAAGCTCTGTATTTATTATAACTTATATATTGCGATAACAATAGCAAAAAGTTAACTCTTGAGACTCTAAAAGAAAGACTCAGCAGGTAGCAATATCTAGCCAGATGTGATTGATCTGGGAAAAGCTAAGCAGAATTGTTATTGGAGGCCACCAGAATAGACTAGACTGGAGGTGAAAGAATAAAATAAAATAAATGCAGAATAAGGCAATGGCAAATCACTTCCATATTCTTGTATAAAATAAAATAAAATAAAATAAAATAAAATAAAATAAAATAAAATAAAATAAAATAAAATAAAATAAAATAAAATAAAATAAAATAAAATAAAATAAAATAAAATAAAATAAAATAAAAAGGGACATGTCTGCATATTCACCAGGAGTCAAACTCAACTTGAGGAAAACTTAAGGTGATACAATCAGGCAGGGCTAGCTCTACATTCTCAAATAACCTTTCCCAAAATGCAGTCCCAAGTTGACTCTTCAATGTTTTTCAAAATGCGCCATAGCTATGGTGGCAAAGTTTTATTTATTTTGTAAGAGGCCTGAACTCCATGACAGCTCTGAGTGGCATACAGTAATAAAATCATTACTAAAAAGATACAAGTAAAAATGTATAGTTTTATTTATATGCAGTTAGTGAAACTGAACATGAGTATAACTACAGGCGTCATGTGTGTATGGCTTGGAAACTGGCTCTTCTGCTGAAAAGAAATTTCATCCACCAGAAGATAAGCTTGCCACAGGAGGTGAGATCAAGTGCAGATATCCTTTATGTGAAGAATGCGCTGCAGCCAGATACTCGGCGGATAACGGATCGGAGGCCACTCCTGAAATTCATCTCTTTGGAAGAGAGTAGGAGACTTGCAAGATTGATGTCAGCCTTACCAAGTAGACCTAACAGGAAACACAATCAGATCGGCTAGTTCTACTTTATTGTCAGATTACATGAACCAGATCTTGCAAGTCTGAAAGTACAATTCTCCTCCTATCTCCTTTAGCCCTGAGGAATTAGGGAGGGTCTCTTCCGAGCCTCTTGCCCCACCCTCTATCCAGCTACAGACTATGATGTCTCTTATCTGACCATTCCCTAGGCGGTGTCTCTGGGCCCAGTCTCCCCAGATCATTCCCACGTACCATTACAGGCAGGAGTGGGATGGGGGTAGTGCATCTATCCTTGCTCTTCTTGACCTCTCAGTGGCTTTCAGTACCATTGATGATGGTATTCTTCTGGACCAGCTCCAGGAGTTGGGGTGGGCAGCACTGCATTGTGCTGGTTCTCCTCCTTCCTACCCAGTTCCAGTTGCTGTTGATAGGAGGGAGAGGTCCAGACCGTGGCCCTTAGTTTGTGAGGTGCTACAGGGCTCAGTCTTCTCCCCTTATTTAACATCTACATGAGGTCACTGGGTGAGATCATCTGATGGTTTGGGGTGAGGTATCACCAAGATGCTGATGATACCCAGCTTTACATCTCCACCCAGGCCACCTGAGTGATGACATCCCAGTGCCTGGAGGCTGTGGGGACATGGATGGGGTGTTTGGATCTTCTGGTTCCAGGGATCTTCCACCTTTGGTTCTGGATGGGGTGGCACTGCTCAGACAGACCTGGTACGTAATCTGGGGGTCCTTTTGGACTCATGGCTCCTGCTGGAAGAGCAGGTGGCAGTTGTGGGTAAGAGGGCTTTTGCACACTTTTGGTTTGTGCACCAGTTGCACCTGTTCCTAGACTGGGAGGCTCTGCTCACTGTCACTCATGTCCTCATGACCTCCTATGTGGACTACTGCAATGTACTCTACATGGGGCTGCCCTTGAAGTGCATTTGGAAGCTTCAGCTGGTGCAGAATGCAGCTGCACAGATAATAAATGGCACTAATTACTTGGCATATGTAACACCACTATTTTATGAGAGGCATTGGTTGCTGGTGTGCTTCCAGGTGCAGTTCAAGGTGCTATTTTTCTCCTTTAAAGCCCTTCTCGGCTCCGGACCCGGTTACTTGAAGAACAGTCTCTTCCTGGTGTTTTCTGCCTGTCTGATCTGGTCTGGCAGGAGGGGCCTGCTCCAGGTCCCATCATCTGAGGAATGCTGGTTGGCAGGCCCCGGAAAGCGTGCCTTTTCTGCAATAGCGCCTGCCTTATGAAACATTCTTCCTCCAGAGATTTAGATGACCCTGACCCTGCTGGCCTTTCGTAGGTCCCTAAAAACCTGGTTCGGTGCCTGGACCTGGGCCCTTGGTGTGTGAAGGGACCCATCTCCTGGTCTGTTAGCAACTGTTGTTTGTGATACCTTCCTTGGCTGCTGTGCATTTCGATTTTTGTATTTCTAGTTGGAATTGTTTTTAACTTATTTTAATGTTCACCTCCCAGAGTGACTTGTTGAGATGGGCTGCTGTACAAATTGATCAAATAAACAAACAAACAAACAAACAAACAAATAAATATATGTGGTCGATTTTATTTATTCATATTTACTTTAAAGATTTACGTCCCACCTACTTCCATAGGAGAGGTGTGGAACTCGAAACCTTAATGCTAGCCCTGAGCCTGTTTTGTAGCCACTGGAGCTTCCTCTGACCACCACTGCTAGAAATTACTGGCAGTTTCCCACCATTCTGAGTCACGGAATACATAATACAATTAGTATAAGGCCTAAAATAGGTTTAACGTAGTTTTTTAAAAAACAGAATTTCCCCAAACATCTCTCCGAAAGCTGGGAAAACACATGGAACATCCTTGTCCCGTCTGTATTTGTGTCGTGGCCCCACCCACACACGTCCCTGTGAGGCCAAGTGTGACCCGTACCCCTTCAACACGTATTAAGGCAGCCTTTGCCATAGTCGGCCCACTCTTCTTTATACAACTCTAGAATCTCACAGCATAAATAAAAACGCAGAATTATAACCTAAAACAGGAGAGAAAAAGCAATTAAATAAGTGAAATGTTAAAAGAATGATTTGATGAAAGCAATGAGATTATCTCTTAAAAGCCCTCCTAAAACACAAGGTCTTTACCACCTTCTGAAAAATTATTGGAGAGGAAGTGGGATGAGATCCCTAGACATTCATACTTCCTCTTTGATTCTTCTGGTCTCCTTTTGGATATAATCTGCTTCAAGTCCTTCCAGAAAAGTTATTTTACTGAATTCCAGAATCACATAAAATCTTTGAAAAAGGATATACTGTACTTTCTGAAAGGAAAACTGCCTTGAATTTGAGCTATTACCGTAAGGGAAATGAGACAGAAAAACACTGTCAGTTTCTTCTCAGAGGACCTCTGCTTTTTAAAGGTAAATCATGTGGGAAGCCCCAATTTTTCTTTCAAGTGATTGTACTATATTTCAGTATGAGTTGCACATCTGTGGAATTTCTTAGGCCGACATGCAGAACTGGGTGTAGCTTTGAGATCAAACATGTAGATCATTATAGTGCATGTTTTGCTTTATAAACATTACAGTGGCTCCGTTCTTTTACAGGACCGCTATAAAACTGCAACGGAAAAGTTGGCAACTCCTAACACGCCAAAAAATTCTAGGAAGGCACAGGTAGTATAAATTTGCAAAAATCATTTGTTTTACAATTTACTTATGCTTGAATTTCAGTGATTTTTCCAAGCTACATACCAATAGTATTTTTGTTAAAAATGTTTTGCATCTTTCAGCTCAATTCAAACAGCAGCAAACAAGGGCAATTCCATTCCCGGAACAATGTACCTAAACAAGGCAATAATTCTGTCAGCAGGTAAAAAAAAAAATTGAGTTTAAAACAAAATTAAACAGAATAAGAGCACAAGCAAGCCACTGGCACCTCTCAATGTCTTCATTAATAAAAACAAAGTGCCAAGTACCAACTTAGGGTAATCCTGTACTCTCACTGCATTTTTGCAGTTCTTGCTTGGCTTCATTCTTTGCTCTTTGTCTATGCATGACAGAAATGCAGTTCTTGCTTGGCTTCGTTAAAAGCATTGAACTCATTTTCAAACTCTCTTGGAAATTACCTTGCTGAGTGGATTGGCATGTGCAAGAGTATGCCAACATAAAAATATATATATATATTTAAAAAACTAATTGTGGAAGAGCAACAAGTATGATAGACATTGAGATATGTCTGCTTGCAAGAAAGCTATCTGTGGGAATGACTTCATATGGCTTCTTATAAGCTATTTATTGTTAATTACCTATTAATAATCATAGTTAATAATAATCACAATCTTAAAAGTCCCCATGATGAATACTTTAAATTTCTATGCTCTCAGGGCCAGTTTAAGCAGAATTTGGGAATTCGGGGTCTCTATTGGAGACGATGGACATAACCCACATTTTGGACCCTTTTTTTGTTGCAAAGCAGGTGTGTAGTGAGCTGAATACGGGGCGGGGGGCATTTCTATATGCCCTTTGCTGAGATCAGATCACTTCCTAATCCAGATGAAATTGGCCACCCAAGATCTCCACAGTACGAATAGCCTGATTAGGATGATCCAGCCCAGGTGCTCTCTGTATCTAGAGATGGCTTCCTGTGGGCTTTAGGATTTTCTAGGCAAACCTGCTGCCATACCCTTCATCCTGGGTACATGCTGTCACCAGGAAGTGACCTGGGTGCTTAATGCAATTACTCCCAAGGGGGCTCTTCCTGTTAGCTGATCCCAGTTGGCTGATTGGTTTACCAAAGACCTGCTGGAGATGAAGCTGTAGAAAAGGGGCTACAGCATGGTGGAAGAAGAGAAAAAGTGAGTCTAACTGAACACAGGTTTGAGATCACGTTCAAACGTACGTTGTGGCAAGGAGGGAGGTGAAGCGTTCTTGTTTCTCATTCATCCTTTATGGTATCCCGAGGCTGTCATCCAGCAATGCTGTTCAGGGAGGCCAATCGCCTTATAAGAAAAATAGGTTCCTCTCCCACCTGGACGTTCTGACTGATCAGCACAACATTTTGATGATCAAGTCACTCAGATTTGCCAAGTCCTGATTGTTCCTGGGTAGGGTCTGTTGTAGTGACTGGAGCAACATTTTGCCCGATCATCTGAGAGTTCTGATGATCTGTGAACTCTGATAACGTAGATGAGGTGCTCTGTCATACGTTTTCAGTCATTTGTGTACGTGATTCTTGCCCCTCTTGACTGAGGACCTGGGGAAAGTGTTCCTGATTGAATCTAGGTGATCAATGTCTCACTTTGGAAGAACAGTGCCAGCAGTTTTCAAACAGGCTATGCTTACCCACGCCTAAAGAGGCTGTTCCTGAATTTGCATTGAACAGCTATACAGCTTGTCTCTAACATCCCCTATTTAGGGAAGGTTACTGGAACTTTCTTGGTATACCACCTGGCCCTTCTTTGGCCAGGATTCAGATCAGGGCATGGGCCAGAGACTGCCTTGGTTATTCTTGTTGAATGGCCTTTGCTATGATCTTGATGGGGGTAATGCATCCTCATCCTTGTAGTATTTACATCAAGTATTAATTTGATGGAAATACAAAGTCTTATTTCAGAGTATTTCGCACGGCACTTCAGTTGCAAATGTAGTTTTTTTATACAGAGTTGGTGATGCTTCTTCTTAAGAGGTACAATGTGACGATCAATATTAATTTAGCTTCTTTCATTTTCTCTTCAGAGACTTCAGTAAACCTTGTGCAGAAATGCCATCTACCTCCAGTGATGTTCCTAGAAACGTAATCCATACTAATCCACTGGTACAATCTTTTTTGAAGAGACATCACCCTGTTTCTTATCCAGGAACTAAGAAGACCGCATCAGAGAAAAAGTGCAGAGATGGCGATGGGGACTTTCCCAAAAGGACAAAGGAAGCTACTACTACTGATTCTTCTCCTGCTAGAAATAGTAGTGGGGATGACGTGCATTTGGCAAACAAATGGAAAGTGAAAAAAAGAAATGATAATGTAGAAAGAAAGCTTTTAGCAGAAGAAAAGGCAGCAGCTGAGACTAAGGGAAGAAATAAAGCTCTGCTGGAAAAGTTAAAAAATGTAAATCTTAACTTAAAACCGGACCCTTTTGAGCACCAGGAAGATGATGTTCCCTCTTCTTCTGCTGAGAATGACACGTTTCCATATCCTGATTTTCTTCCTTCACCCTACAATAATTTGAATTTAAAAAAATTGTCCTTGTCCAAGTCAGATGATTGGAAATCATCTATAAAGCCACCACTTAATGCCTCGCTCAATAAACTAGTTTCACGTCTTGTGCAGATGGAAAGGTTACAGCACGCAACTATCTTAAGAGAAAGGGCAAGCGAAGCTACTTGTCCTGCTGTGGCTGCTAACAATCGTACTATTTTGACAAAAGAAGTACCCCAATCAAAACAGCCAAGGCCACTTGATTGTTGTCAAGTAAAGCGTGATGGAGATACTCACAATTCTAGCTGTGGTGGGCAACAAACAGACGTGCCAAAATGCCAACAGAGCCATAACCACAAAAATCCTGCACCCTCTATGCATTCATCCTCAACGATGACCCGAGCATCTTGCAGCAATGTTAAGTCCAACAAAACTCCAGCAGTTTTAAGCTCCACAAACGTAGCTGCACGACCATCTCTCTCATGCTCTGGAAGCTCATCCAAAATCTGCCCAGATGTGACACTGAATTCTACAAATGTAGACTCATCAAGCACAACCGCAGCTTGTTCCTTACCTGACAGTGAAAGTTCAAAGAATAAACAAACAAAGACAAAAAAGAAAGACCTTAAAAAAAGGGGGTCTTTAACAAGTAGACCCTCCCAATCTCAGAAATTAAAATCTGTCTCTCTCAATTCAAAGCAGAAGTCCTCCAGTGTTGATCCTCAGTGATCTCTGGAGTGAAGTAATCATTGATCAGTGTTATTTGTGCAAAACAATTGAGCAAGAACATTTTGGAAAGCACCATCTTAATTTGTATTTATGTGGAAGAATGAACTCACCACCTGGGACGAACAGGCATTTTTTCTTCCTAGGATGCAGAGTGTTGGCGCTACCCTGGGAAGAAGGGTTAAAACAGCCACACCCTCTCCTTAATTGGAGAGTTTGTTTAATAAAACGGGAACTGAAAACAAACATGTGGGTGAGTGTGTCGAGGAAAAGAGTTAAGCCCAGAGGACAGCAGAGATGTGGGAAAGAGAAACTCCAACCCAAAGTGCCACTTTGGTCTGGAAACCAGGAGACCCTGAGTTCTAGTCCCACCTTAGACATGAAAGCCAGCTGGGTGACTTTGGGCCAGTCACTCCCTCTCAGCCCAACTCACCTCACAAGGTTGTTGTTGTGGGGAAAATAGGAGGAGGAAGGAGTATTAGGTATGTTCCCTGCCTTGAGTTATTTATAAAAAGGGCATTGTCACTGGATCCCACCTTTGTCAACAATTATGTTCTGCCAAGTATCCATGCAGTGGTCAGGTGCTCAGAAATACACTTTAGGCAGATTAAACAAAAGTATAAAAAGCATCTCCGCAAAGGATCGTTACCTTGTCGTGGTGCTGGAGCTTGAGCACCTCAATGATGCCATGAGCTAAACCGTGAAGGGCCACCCAAGACGGGAAGGTCATGACAGAGAGGTCAGACTAAATGCGATCCCTGGGGAAGGTAATGGCAACCCACCCCAGTATTCTTGCCGTGAAAACTAAATGGATCAGTACAACCAGAGATATGTCGGTATACCATCGGAAGATGAGACCCCCAGGTCGGAAGATGGTCAAAATGCTACTGGGGAGGAACAGAGGATGAGCTCAACTAGCCCCAGTCGTGATGACGCAGCTAGCTCAAAGCCGAAAGGACGGTTAGCGGCCGACGGTGCTGGTGGTGAACGGCGAATCCGATGTTCTAAGGATCAACACACCATTGGAACCTGGAATGTAAGATCTATGAGCCAGGGCAAATTGGATGTAGTTATTGGTGAGATGTCAAGATTAAAGATAGACATTCTGGGCGTCAGTGAACTGAAATGGACTGGAATGGGCCACTTCACATCAAATGACCATCAGATCTACTACTGTGGACAAGAGGACCACAGAAGAAATGGAGTAGCCTTCATAATTAATAGTAAAGTGGCTAAAGCAGTGCTTGGATACAACCCCAAAAACGACAGAATGATCTCAATTCGAATTCAGGGCAAGCCATCTAACATCACAGTGATCCAAATATACGCCCCAACCACAAATGCTGAAGAAGCTGAAGTAGAGCAGTTCTATGAGGATCTGCAGCACCTACTGGACAACACGCCTAAAAGAGATGTTATTTTCATCACAGGAGACTGGAATGCTAAGGTAGGCAGTCAAATGACACCTCGAATTACAGGTAAGTATGGCCTGGGAGAACAAAACGAAGCAGGACACAGGCTGATAGAATTTTGCCAAGACAATTCACTCTGCATAACAAACACTCTCTTCCAACAACCTAAGAGACGGCTTTACACATGGACTTCACCAGATGGACAACACCGAAATCAGATTGATTACATCCTTTGCAGCCAAAGGTGGCGGACATCTGTACAGTCGGTAAAAACTAGGCCTGGAGCTGACTGTAGTTCAGACCATGAACTTCTTCTTGCACAATTTAGGATCAGACTAAAGAGATTAGGGAAGACCCACAGATCAGCTAGATATGAGCTCACGAATATTCCTCAGGAATATGCAGTGGAGGTGAAGAATAGATTTAAGGGACTGGACTTAGTAGATAGGGTCCCGGAAGAACTCTGGACAGAAGTTGGCAGCATTGTTCAGGAGGCGGCAACAAAATACATCCCAAAGAAAGAGAAAACCAAGAAGGCAAAATGGCTGTCTGCTGAGACACTAGAAGTAGCCCAAGAAAGAAGGAAAGCAAAAGGCAACAGCGATAGGGGGAGATATGCCCAATTAAATGCAAAATTCCAGAGGTTAGCCAGAAGAGATAAGGAATTATTTTTAAACAAGCAATGCGCGGAAGTGGAAGAAGACAATAGAATAGGAAGGACAAGAGACCTCTTCCAGAAAATTAGAAACATTGGAGGTAAATTCCAGGCAAAAATGGGTATGATCAAAAACAAAGATGGCAAGGACCTAACAGAAGAAGAAGAGATCAAGAAAAGGTGGCAAGAATATACAGAAGACCTGTATAGGAAGGATAACAATATCGGGGATAGCTTTGACGGTGTGGTCAGTGAGCTAGAGCCAGACATCCTGAAGAGTGAGGTTGAGTGGGCCTTAAGAAGCATTGCTAATAACAAGGCAGCAGGAGAAGACGGCATCCCAGCTGAACTGTTCAAAATCTTGCAAGATGATGCTGTCAAGGTAATGCATGCTATATGCCAGCAAATTTGGAAAACACAAGAATGGCCATCAGATTGGAAAAAATCAACTTATATCCCCATACCAAAAAAGGGAAACACGAAAGAATGTTCAAACTATCGAACAGTGGCACTCATTTCACATGCCAGTAAGGTAATGCTCAAGATCCTGCAAGGTAGACTTCAGCAGTTCATGGAGCGAGAATTGCCAGATGTACAGGCTGGGTTTAGAAAAGGCAGAGGAACTAGAGACCAAATTGCCAATATCCGCTGGATAATGGAAAAAGCCAGGGAGTTTCAGAAAAACATCTATTTCTGTTTTATTGACTATTCTAAAGCCTTTGACTGTGTGGACCATAACAAATTGTGGCAAGTTCTTAGTGGTATGGGGATACCAAGTCATCTTGTATGCCTCCTGAAGAATCTGTATAACGACCAAGTAGCAACAGTAAGAACAGACCACGGAACAACGGACTGGTTTAAGATTGGGAAAGGAGTACGGCAGGGCTGTATACTCTCACCCTACCTATTCAACTTGTATGCAGAACACATCATGCGACAAGCTGGTCTTGAGGAATCCAAGGCTGGAGTTAAAATCTCTGGAAGAAACATTAACAATCTCAGATATGCAGATGATACCACTTTGATGGCTGAAAGTGAAGAGGAACTGAGGAGCCTTATGATGAAGGTGAAAGAAGAAAGTGCAAAAGCTGGCTTGCAGCTAAACCTCAAAAAGACCAAGATTATGGCAACCAGCTTGATTGATAACTGGCAAATAGAGGGAGAAAATGTAGAAGCAGTGAAAGACTTTGTATTCCTAGGTGCAAAGATTACTGCAGATGCTGACTGCAGTCAGGAAATCAGAAGACGCTTAATCCTGGGGAGAAGAGCAATGACAAATCTCGATAAAATAGTTAAGAGCAGAGACATCACACTGACAACAACGGCCCGCATAGTTAAAGCAATGGTGTTCCCTGTAGTAACATATGGCTGCGAGAGCTGGACCATAAGGAAGGCTGAGCGAAGGAAGATCGATGCTTTTGAACTGTGGTGTTGGAGGAAAATTCTGAGAGTGCCTTGGACTGCAAGAAGATCAAACCAGTCCATCCTCCAGGAAATAAAGCCAGACTGCTCACTTGAGGGAATGATATTAAAGGCAAAACTGAAATACTTTGGCCACATAATGAGAAGACAGGACACCCTGGAGAAGATGCTGATGCTAGGGAGAGTGGAAGGCAAAAGGAAGAGGGGCCGACCAAGGGCAAGATGGATGGATGATATTCTAGAGGTGACGGACTCGTCCCTGGGGGAGCTGGGGGTGTTGACGACCGACAGGAAGCTCTGGCGTGGGCTGGTCCATGAAGTCACGAAGAGTCGGAAGCGACTAAACGAATAAACAACAACAATAAAAAGCATAGCATAAAGAAATGAAATCATTACATACCTAAGCAAGTTGAAACCCTATCCTGTTAAGCTGTCAGGAGCTTCTTGACCAAGACAGCGGAGATACCCCAGGATGGCTTAATTTCCACAGCGCCCAGTGCTCACGTCTGTGCAGAAGCTCCCAAACTCAAAAGGCAATCCTAAGAGTTTTATCAAGGTGTGGCCCTAAAACCTCATGGCCCTGTTGCCATGGTACCGAGGTTGCATGACCCAACCTTGACTAGGATGCTTCCCAGGGTCTGGTGCACCTGTTTCCAGGAGTCGGGGAAGCTGTACAGATAAGCTAGTGGTTAACAAAAACAGTTGGGGGTTTTCTCTTATCTCCCCCCCCCATTCCAAAGAAAGTTAAAAACCAAGCCAGTTAAACATCAGTATAACTCAAAATAAACTCTAATCTTCTTTGTGTGAGGGAGAAAAATCAAAATACTGTATGTCCTCCTCCTCCTCCCCACCAAAGAAGTTTTTCTAGCTTGTGAAAATCTTTTAAATGTTGCCATGTGACGTTACGCAGCATACTGAGTTATTTAAATGTCATAATACATTCCATAGAGTTTTTTGAACTGCAGACAGAGCCACCAGTGAATTGAAAACCACCCTGAATTGTCCCATTTCCTTGCTGGATCATGCCATTTCCATGGTTTATTCAAAACATTCAAAACATGAAACTTACATATTTATTTATTTACCATTCATGATTTCTATGTTCATAATGATTTTTGCTTTTTTTTTTTTTTGGTAGGTACCACTTTTTTCTGAAAAACAGAATTGCAAAAGTTAATATATCATAGGAAACTGTACTTAAAAAGGAACAAATTACACAAGCTGGACAGCCCTAAAATGAAAATGAGCGGGGGACGCCGAGAAGATGGCCAACTGAACAGACTGCCCGCAAGCTCAGCGGGCAGACCTGGCAGCGTGGGAGAACTACTCAAACAATTTTGCAAGATTTTTAGAAGGTATCAGTTGGCTGAGGGCTTTCTGAAAGGAGTGGAAGAGATATATCAAGAAGGAGAATCGTAAGGATCCAGAATGAGCAGGCATGCTGCTCAGGAAAGAGCTGCAATTCGACTTGCAGGACTGGTCTGTTTGTCTCAGGGCTTGTTTCGGGAATGGGATAGCTCTGATATGTGGGAAGTTCTTTGCAGACTTGCTAAGGGGGGCACTCGGGCTCCTTGATTCATTTATAAAAAATGGCCTGTGTATAATATGGAGACAAATAAATGTTCTGCTTTACTAGGAGGTGGGATAAAAAACTAAGAATAAGTATGTGGATGGATTTCAGGGCTGTATGACTCTCTTTTTCCATAATGATTCAAAGTTGGTTTGATTTTTTTTTAAGGTATAATAGAGGCAAAGACAAGGAATATGTTAAAGATTGTATGATTAAATGGGCTAAGAATTCTAGGTACAATATTATGATAAAACGGTGGGAAAACATGTGGAACAAAGGTCTGAAATTCACTTGGGACCATAATTTGAAAGAGAATTTTTATAAAATGCTGTACCGTTGGTATTTAACTCCTGACAAGCTGTCTAAAATGTATAATGGGATATCAAAAGTCTGTTGGAAATGCTCACAGGGGGAAGGAACTTTCTATCATTTATGGTGGACTTGTGGAAGAACTAAGAAATCCAGGAACCAAATATGTAGTACTATCCAAAAAATTCTTAAAGGGGACTTACAATTGAAACTGGAGCTGTTGCTCTTGGGTTTGGTGGAACAACAGCCTGAAAAGCAACATGGAACTCTGTTCTGATATATGATAACAGCAGCAAGACTCTTATATGCTCAGTGGAGGACTGGATGATTCAATTGATAGAATTAGCACAAATGGCTAAACTGACAGCAGCGATAAGAGAAAACACTGCAACTAGATTCGTTTCCATTTGGAAACTGCCCTTGGACTATTCACTGGTAACGCAATAGAATGAAGTCTTGATTTTAGGTTTTGATGATTGAGCGGTTTGATTTTAGAGATACAGTGTTACTAAATGTTTAAGTAGTAGTAAGAGATTAACTTTTATGTACTTTTATACCTGTGCTGGAAAAGATCAGAAGCCATTGGTCTGATATGCTTCTTTGCTTATTCCTGTACCGTTTTAGCTTTTCCGGTTTCTTTTTAGACTTGTATTCTATCGGTCTTATACTCTGCATTATGTGCCTTAATTATATCTTGAACAATTAATAAAACATAAATTTTCAAAAAATGAAAATGAGCCATATTTTTTCTTTGTTCTTTTATATATTCTTTTATAAATACTACAATTCTGTCTAGGGAAGAGTCCTGGTGGTAGCAGTGATAGGAAAAGTTATGTATACAGAGTCGGGAGAGAAGTTGGCGGGATTGCTTATGATTCCTTTTTATGCTTTCTTAACAGCATTTCAATGAGCTCCGTAGTGGCTACATCAGTGCAACCCTATTGGGCTAGATTTGCATGTAATTATTTTACTCCCCACAAACAGTTGTGGGGGGAAATAGATACATCCAATTTGTGAAGCTCAGATTACCTCTTTATACATGTCACTGCAAGTGTAGCATGATCTAAGGTTCAAGATTTCTAAGATTTAGATAGCTAGACAGCAACAGAACGAACGGGATAGTGATATATGTCATATACGTGTTTTTTTCTTTTTAAAGAAATTATTAAGAGATTTTAGATATAAGAAATATTTAGCAAAGTAAATGTGAAAAAGAAAAGAAATAATTAAAAAAGAGAGAAAAGAAGATAGAAAGAAGAAAACATAAAAAACCAGAAAGCATATATAAAGAAATTGCTTCTACTACACAATCAATTACTGTAGGGTTCTGTAGTCTACTAAATGCCTCTACATTCTTTGCAGCAGGATTAGGTGATAAAGTCTATCTGAAGAATTGTAGTAGGAAAAATGAGCTATCTGAAACATGTTAATGCCACTGAAATATCTGCTTCACAATTTTTACAAAGGAATGACTAATGGAGGCACCAACATACCACATAGCCAGAATATCTACCTACCTACCTACCTACCTACCTACCACCATCCATCCATCCATCCATCCATCCATCCATCCAGTGTTCTGTCACGAATGTACTGTATAAATTTGCTTGATGCATATTTGCCTGATGCAGGTAACTTTTATAGTCACCAAAACTTCCTCAATCTGGTTCCCTCCTGCTGAGACTATGACAGCAAGAACGTACTGTATTTTCAGTGTTTGCAATTAAGTAGTACATCTTCTACTCTCAAGCATCCACAGAGACTAAAAGAGGAACAGGGTATTTGTAGGTACAGTATGTGTGGCAGCTGTGCCACATAGCTAAAGGGAGGTAAGGGAAAGGGAAGCATGGAAGATCAGAGAAGGGCAGATATAAGGTGGTGTGGAGGAGAGGAGGGAGAAGCAAGATTTACCGGTCTTGTCTTACTCACCAGAATTACCATTCAGAATTTGTCTTATCCCAGATTTCAGGGTGTTGGTCTGGGTGGGCCACAACCTGACCTGGAATGGTCTAGGCCAGTGCTTCCCAAACCTGGGTAAATTACCCACACTTGGGTAGAAGTGGTTTTTCTTCGAGTAACAACACACAAACCCATTACATTGACTTTAAGTGTTTTATCTACATTGGGTAAAAAGGACTTTCTGATGTGCAGTTGTGGGTAAGGAAGGAAAAGGTTTGGGAAGCAGTGCTCTAGCCAAACTTCTGAGTCACAGTGTGCTTGTTCGATGCTTGAAACAAGACACATTTTTTTGTCTTGCTCACACCCCTATTACTGCATGTGAACAGCACTTTTGAAGCATTTTAGAGCATGAATGGAATAAAGTTGGGGAATTTAAGAGGAGACAAATAAGTATGCCAAGTTGCCTAGCTGAATAGATCGTGGTTTGAAGGCTAAAGAATTTACTGAAAGTTACAAAGACAAACTTCTGATACAAGGAGCTTTTGGATTGAGCTAGTTCCATATTAATATTATATGGATCACCCCTTTTTTCTTTAGTTTTAGTTCACTTAAATTATTGTTACTTCATTTAATCACTATCAATTTCTGTATTAATTTCTTTTTGCATTGTATCATCACTGTTACATTATTCCCTTCTGTTTATTATATTTTGGCTGTTGTATTTCACCAAAACTTTTTAAAAAAATCCTGTACCCATGTTTACACAGTCCAAAATATTGCAGAAAAAAGAAGTGTACCTTGTTTTCTTTCTTGGCCTGCATATTTGACTTATTTCATCCAAGACTGGCTTAGGTTTGCCTACTACTGTAAAATGTTATTTGCACTCTTGGCACACTGTCTTTGAATTTGTTCAGGAAGGTGAAGAGTAGATTAAATATCCAGGGGAATAAAAGACTGAACCACCTAAAAGACTGAATGACCCAGCATTTGGGGAGGGGCAGGGAACAGAAGGAGCATGGCTGGCTATCCATTGAAGGTTCAGGAATCACTTCCCAAGGGTTTTTTTAAAAAAATCTCCAGAATCTTTGGTTTACATTTTGAGCTCAAGCGCATAGGCAGAAATTAGGGTAGCGTGAGGAAGGTTTTTCAAGGAGAACCTTGGGCGGATCTCTCAACTGAAGATGAGTGTTTTCTCATCCTCAGTAGCCAGAGGGTATTAAAAATATTATCACTATTAATTGCCCTTTTCGTGTTCCCTTTGGTTGTTTATGTTTGGGTGTGTGGGTGCCCATCCCTCTAACTGTATAGAAAATGAAAGGGCAACAGTTTAAAGAAGTTGAAATAGAAAAGCTGGAGTAAAATTTATTAGAGAAAGCTAAATCATTTGTCTCTGCACCCAATCTTTTCCACTATCATTGGCAGTAATGATAAAAAGATAACTGCTTTAATTGGGGTGAACTTGACTCCTGATATCAGGGCTTTGTTAAGGTGCATATGGACCAAAGTTACAAAAGGCCTTTCTGCTTTGGTCTTGGAAAGTAGAAAAAGGCACAGAATTTTGGGCTGAAATTCCTTATCAACGTCTTCAAACCCAAAGTCCAATGAACCTAGGTCACCTACTAAATCCTACGCTGTGTCCTGATAATGCAGTGTTTGGGGGTCAGGGATCCAACTTGGTCACTTGACCTTCAGAAGAGCAGTAGACCATCTGGTAATACTGGGTATCAGTGGAAGAGGCATGTGGAACATTTTTGGCCTTTTCTTTTGGTGTTTTCAAGAGAATTTAAAAATAGAAATGAGAGTGAAAAGCCTCTCAAGGGCAATCCAACCCCCCCTCAAAATGGACCAAAATCAGGCGGCTGAAGTTTGACAATTTTATGTCAATTTTTCAACAGTATGGTGATGGGGGGCGGCAAATGGGATGCTCGGGTATCTATCCCTGCCCTAAAGTAATTATCTATACCTTATTATTCTGAATGTTTCTGAAATGAAAGAGACAGCATTTATTTTTTAAAATGCAGTGTATATTTCTAAATTAAAAAGTAAAAATAATAATTGCAATACCATGGCCTCTAAAATTTTCCAGTTATTATTAGCATATGGAATTTAATTTGATTATAGATTAGATTCTTTTTGTTCCACAATCCGTGTGGAGCCTAACAACATAAAAATTAAATCAACAACAGAGAGATGGCAATAGGCAATGCTGAATCCATAAAAGAAGAAAACAGTTGTAAAACTGGCATCCACAGCACAGCATACCTGACAATTTCCTGAAGCCTTCTATTACCCTCTCCAGGATAAAACCAGTTGATAACTACAGCTGCAGCTTGAAGGTAGTTCTTCAAGATTAACAACTGAGAGTATCTTCTTCCTTCCTGTTGAGTCTCAAGTCCCTAATTGCACTTCTATCATTTCAGAAACAGATTGTACCGATTTCTGCTTCCAGGATATTCTCCTATTCCTGATATTTATAAGAAGAAATGCCGTTAATATATTGCATTATGGGTACTCTACAGTCACAAGACCTAGTGAGAATTAAGCTCTTTGGAAACCAAGGGACTGCTTTTGTTTGTTTTTATGAAGGAACATAAATCTGAAAAGATTAGCAACTCTCAGGCAGTACTTAATATTTCTACTCTGAAACAAAGGATGTCATAATTACAGTTATTAACCATATGATGGTAAAATATTCCAGATTTTGCCTGAACATAAACAGATATCACAGATAATCAGCATGCAAGTTAATACTTAATTGATAAATATGGCTTGCCAATATAATTGCTTTTATTTATTTATTTATTTGGTGCCTTCCAGTCAGCCTTGACTCCTGGTGACTGCGGCTTCCTAGGGCTGAGAGAGAGAGTGACTATTCTCGCTCCATGAATTGCTGGAGTCTACCTTGCAGGATCTTGAGGCAGATCTTAGTGTGCTATAAAAACAAATCCACACATCTTGGTTAAGGTACTTACATTGACATTATTTATAGAATGGCTAATATTAATAATGGATGAATTTGATATCTGACTTCCTTTAATTACTTTCTCTGGGATTAATACACTGCTGCAACATACTTCTTCCTACCTAACTTTTTAGAAGCAATAGGTAAATGGCCAAATTGCAGCCTTTCTCAACCTGAAAACCTTCGGATTTTATCTGCCAGGAATTGGCAATGCCTATCAAACAACACAACTGGATGGTGAACAGCTTGGGAAAGCTTTCAGTATAAATTGCAAATAACTCTACACTGGAGAAGAATTGCTAGCAGCAGTAGCTATCCTATAACTGGCGTCCGTTAGAGCAGTGTTTCTCGACCTCAGCAACTGTAAGATGTGTTGACTGGCTGGGGAATTATGGGAGTTGAAGTCCACGCATCTTAAAGTTCCTGAGGTTGAGACACACTGACTTAAAGGAAGACCGTAGGTTGTCTTTGCGCATGTCACGAGGGAACGCTAGTGACTGATGTTGGCCACAGATTTACACAATTTGTAGACTGGACACATAGCCCCAATTATGAAAACTAAACTTCCCGTGCACGCCACCATCACGATTTTTCCACAGATCTGAAGAGAAATCTCTCTTAGACCTCTATTAGAAAGTCCAGTGGCTCCTCTATTTCTCGGATTTTTAGGGTTACGGGGGATTTTTTGGAAGGGGAAAGCAAATAGTTGCTTCATTCCGGGATGGAGAAATACTGAATTAGTTACTGCATTTTCTAGGCAGATGAAGCTGAAGTTCCAGGAGAGACTGCTTCACTCACGGAAACTCAGGCCCCTCCTAATGAAGGAGTGCTATAGTTTAAAAATAAATGTCTATATGCAGAGCACTCTTTGCGTCCAACCACCCTCGTCACGAAGAAGCTGTGTCTCATGTTTATAATGGACAAGCTAGCGGTAGTTATTATTGTGAAATAAGCCACGGGGGTGGAGCATTGGGGTACAAAACCTTGCCAAGCCGTACATTCTTCGAACCGTGTAAAACAACAGAAAGACGCGATTAGCGTGACCTGAGGGTGGAACTTCTGTTGACAGGCGGAGCGCGTGAAGGAACAGTCGACGGCGAAGCGGCCATCGCATTGGTCGCCCGTTCGAAGCCCCGCCACGCCCCGCCTCGTCCCGCCCGCCCGCGTCCCGTGCTTCCTGGGTGCCGCAGTGGAGTTGAGGCTTCCAGCTCGGGGCGGCGGGGCTGCCGGCGCGCGCTGGTTCCAAGTGGGAGATGTTGGAGAGTTTGCGCGAGCGGCTGCTGAGCGTGCAGCAGGATTTGACCTCCGGGTGAGGGGGCGGCGGGGGAACGTCGTTGCGGGTCTCCGACACTCCGAGACGGGGGGGGCGACGCTCGGTCGGTGGGGTTAGGTGGCGGGTCGAAGTCCAGGCGCTGGGCAGGCTTGAATCGCCGAGCACTTTGTTTCTGTCCCGAAAAAGGCCCCATTCCCGAAGAAGCCCTAACTGCGTCAGTCGCTTCGGCAAGCAAACGGCAAGGAGCAGTGGTTGTAATCCCAGAAGCTTTTACGCGCGAGTAAGCCCCTCTGCATGCAGTGGGGCGAATTTAAGGGAAGCGCCTAAAGGATTGTACTGCTTTGCTGCAGGCGTAGGCACGCCATGAATTGTGATTTCCTGCGGCTTACCCCTGAGTAAATAGAAGGTGACAGAGTTGTAAGACACGTAGGGTATGGGGGTAGTAGCAGCCTTTGTTGACCAGTACTTAATTTAACCATTTTTGCCTCTTAGTATGGTGTCATAAACTGTCACGCATTTTGGGGTGAACTCTCTCAAAAGTGCATTTTAATTTTTCTGATATACTTACCCCTGAGTAATAATGAACACTTCTTGCTTCTGTTCTTCTAAATCACTATTTGTAATTTGGATGTTTCGGTTAATAGTCTAACATGTTTTGAGATAGCGTGAGAAAAGCGTGCATATAAAAAGTGAAGCTTGGAACTTCTGCTCAAGTGTAGTGCATCTGAAAGTAAAGTATGCTTTTTAAAAAGTAGTTTCAGCTCTTTAAAGAATATGCTCCAACTAAAATGCAATAGGTCCCCCACCTTTTTTTAAGTAAATGTGAAGTTAAAGCCTGTGGTACAGTTCTGCTCTCTTCTGATGTATCTCTAGTGGTTTTGTGGTCAGATTTTTAAAAGTGGCAGTTTTTTCCTGACAAGTCAGTAGGACAGGATTTTCAGTTGCACTTCTTGTGAGGTCTGTTTCCCAGCTGCAGTTTTGTTTACGTGGCTGCTTCATGACACTTTTTGATTAAAAACAAAGGTGGAATCAGGTGATGTTAGCTATCTAGCATGTTGATGTGTTCAGGGTTGAATTGCAAGTGGCACTGGATTGCCATAACAATGCTAGCATAAGTATTCTCTCCAAGAAAGAGTATAACTAGGAACACAATTGCATAGAAAAATCCATATTTAAAAGAATGACCTATTCCAGAATGTCTTAGGCAAAGATTTTCCCTTATTTTTCATCTTGTATTAGATCATCCTTTTTTTCATAGACGAGCTGTGCAGTTACTTTTTGATACATAATTTTAAACAGTCTGTGGCTGTGTTGATATGATTTTTGTGTGTTTTGGTAACAGCACTTGATAGCTGATAGGCGTCCTACAGTGTGTAATGTGTCTGTCTTTTCAGTGTCTAGACCAGCACACTTTCTTGGTATAGATGCTATTTTAGGCTGCAGAAGATGAAAGCTTTAATATCCCAGGCGATTTAACTTCAAAAGAAGATGGGAATAATGCACGTTAAATTACTTACCGGAGATCACCTACTGCAAGCTAAGCTGTATCTCAAAATCATAACTCCCTTTTTAGATGTAAACATTGAAATTCAGACAAGAATTTACATTTGAAATTAATGTAAAATGTTAATGCACGAAAGTGGAGAGTATGATCTTGTTAATAGAAAAATTGGAAGATTAGCTGAAAAGGTAAAAAAACTTCCACAAAAGGTAACCTTTTTTAAAAACAGAAACTGTGCAATTGCAATGCGGGTGTTTTCCTGATGTGAGGAAGATTTAAACAAGACACTTGTTAGCTAAAAGGTACCTGACACCTAAGGTGGCACAGTCTACTCAAATCACTTCAGGATTATGATTTCTGCTTCATGTGCAGAGCAGGATATGTGGTTTGGGAAGGAGATGGATGAATACCAGAAGAATAGCAATTGGAAAGCATCAGCATGGATGCAGTAGCTCGGCACATGTTTCCCATGTTATTTTTAGGTGGTAGGAGGAATACAGGGGGACTAGTACTTTCAGTAAGTTGGTATTATAAATGTTGAAAAGCTTTTAATTGTGACTCTTAACTGACTTTTCCTCCCTCAACATATGTTTTCTAGGCTCAAGATCTTCAGTGACAAATCAAGAGAAGCTAAAATAAGTAAACAGAGGTACTGCTAAATATTTTACCCTTATACTTGTAAAATATGTTTTCATTAGGAAAACTGTATGTTAGTAATAATTATTTCATGGTATAGGCTGTTAAAACATTCAAAATGTATGCTAGCAGGATTAGAGTTTCTGTTTTGATATTGCACGCAGGGCTTTAAAATTTAATATCCATGTCGATTTATAATAGCAAAATATAATATTGGGTGGTATGTTCCAGTCATTGTGATTATACCAAATGTATGTGTGCCACTTTGGAGAGCTGCCCTGCATCATAAGCTAGATTGGGACAGGTAGTCCTTGCTTAATGACTGCCCTGTTTAGTGACCAATCAAAGTTACGATGGGGCGGAAAAAATAACTTGACAACCGGTCCTTGCCCTTACGACCACTGCAGCATTCCTGTGGTCATGTGATCGAGATTCAGGTGCTTCACAACCGGCGGGTGTTTACGACTATTGCAGCGTCCCACCGTCACTTGATCGCGCTTCACAGGCAGATTCCGACAAGCACAGTCAATGGAGAAGCTAGAAGTAAAATTGCAAGTCGCAGTCATGTGATGTCTTGCTTAATGGCTGCATTGCTTAGTGACGGAGCTGCTGGTCCCAATTTATTTATTTATTTTCCCCCTGGCCTTTATTATTTTTATAAATAACTCAGGGTGGCAAGCATACCTAATACTCCTTCCTCCTCCTCTTTTCTCCACAGCAGCAACCCTCTGAGGTGAGTTGGGCTGAGAGAGAGTGACTGGCCCAAGGTCACCCGGCTGGCTTTCATGCCTAAGTGGGGACTAGAACTCACAGACTCCTGGTTTCTAGCCCAGCACCTTAACCACTAGACCAAACTGGCTCTCAATTGTAGTCATTAAGCAAGAAGTACCTGTATCTGTACTCTGGAGAAGTCTGTCTTCGCAAGAAGAGACATAACAGTGTGCTGTTACAAACCATAAAAGTCATTTGATATGATAGCTTAGAATTTTCTAGAGGCCAAAGCAAACCAAAAAAAATTGCATTTCCAATTAGCTGAACTCTGGTGATATTATAATTATCATTTGATTTTTTAAAAAAATGATTTGTTGATTCTACAGATCCTAAAGATCAATTTAAAGTCTTTTTGAATGTGTGTATCTCTAAGATGTACCTCCAATTTTTTATTATAGGACTGCACAGAGCTTACCAGAATTTTCTGCTGGTTTAGTTTTGCTGAGTAGGTAAGTTTCTTCTGTAAACTCTCACTGTTTTCTGACAATTTGTTAATCTGCTTATCTTTCTGGAGAAAGAGATATGAATACAATAGATGTTGTAGGGAATTCCCTTATTTTTATATTGCTTTCTTAATTGGAAAGCAGTAAATAACAGTATAAAAATCGGTAAGCTCACTGGTACAATGGCTTTACTCTCATTAATGACTAAATATACACTAAATACACTCAAGAGTGTTTATGAAATGCAGAATTTTAGCTTTGGTGCAGTTCCTGGGAGTTTCAAAGTATCTATATGCTACTAAACCTCTCATTGTGTTTATCTGTTTGTAACCTCAAGTTAACCCAAACAGTGCATTATACCGCAACAATTTTTGAATCAAGGTATCTAAAATCTGCTAACTTAAAGAATGCATAAAAAAATCTGGGATGCATTACTCCTGTGGAATTGAAATTTCCAATGTTCAGACCAGTTTTATTTGCAAAGTTATGGCCATTGCATAACTGTGATCACGTGACCCTGATTTCCGATGCTCCCTGCCAGCTTCCCACAAGCAAAGTAAATGGGGAAGCCAGCAGGAAGTCAGAAGTCGCTCCCGTTCCCACTGCTTTTTTGCCCGCCCGTGTTCCTTCTGTTTATCTGTTTAGGTAAGTAAATATTGACTTATTCTTGAAGTTTGTTTGCCACTACAATTATTTTTCTACTTATGATATATACTCGTCTTAGATGATCACGGGACCATCCAGCATAGGGGTAAAAAAAGTATGGTCAGCCTAAAATGTAATGTTCCTTCTGGTCACATCAGACTGAAGTACCTTTTTCTCAAAGGATGACCCAAGGGTCACAGGGTTGTTTAGTATTCTAATAAAAAGATCATTGAATGCTTGAACCAACTGATTGTTAGACTGACTGTGCACTAGCTTGTTTGTAGAGAAGTGTAATTGAAAATATGTGACTCAGCTCCCAAGAAGTGGTATATAATTGCAGCCTAATATCACAATCCATATTCATTCTGATTCATATGTTTTGAGTTAAATCCCACTGAATTTACATCCAAAATGAGTGCATGAATATAGTCTAAATTTAATTCTGTGAATGATGTAAGCACAAATTCCATATTGGTAATACATAAAATAATGCTTAAATAAGATTAACTAATGTTCAGATTGGAAAACCTTGTTCTTGATTTTAAGTAAAACTTATCCCATTTTAAAGGAAAGCTTATTTTCTGTTTTTTTCCTATTTTCATTTTATTTGTGGAAGTGTAAATTGGTTATTCAAATCTATCTACATAACCCACATTTGGAGTTTTTCAAATTTGTAAGTTTATTCTTTGTTTATGTTGGGTAAGTGACCCCAGGAGAATGTCAGTTTTCATTTACAATATATGATGTTGGCTCAAGTTATGCTATGCAGTATGCTACCTAATAATTTTAGAGAAAAGCATGAAAAGACTTCTACAAATAGTCTTGTTTACTGACAGGAATTGGGACTTGGAACTCCATTGCTAAGCAATGTGATCATAAGGTACAATGACATGTGACTGAGCTGACCTACGACGGCAGTCCTTGCAGTCCTAGCTGCCATCATTAGGCGAATCCCACGTGCTTGCAGTGTCCCGCGGTCACGTGATCACCATTTGTTAACTCCTGCCGGCTTCCCCACTGACTTTGCATGTTGGAAGCCAGCAGTGAAGGTTGCAAATGGTGATCATGTGATGTTGCAATGTTGTAATTGCAAGCCAGTTGCCAACTGCCGGAATCACTATCACGTGACTGTGGGAATGCTTTGATGGCCGCACTATGAGGACTGGTTTTAAGTCCCCCTCGTTCAGCGCCGTTGTAACTTCGAACGAGTGGACATTAAGTGAGGACTACCTGAACTGGCACATGAGAAAAGGTGAGAAGTGTGAACGTTGGTAAAACTGGCTTACTCAAATGTGGATTTTTTGCCACTGAATTTTAAGAGGGCTATACCCCATGCTTCATGGGTAGACTTTTAAGTGGCAGAGCAGGATTCCGTATCCTCGCTTCTGCATTCTTCCTTCTACACTTCAAATCCATACCTTTCTGGAGAAAATTCCATGGAAAAGTGAATCAGAATGAATCAGTTCTTCAAGCCTTTTAGATACCAATCGTTTGATCCTAAAATGAAATTCTGTACATACTTATTTTGGAGTAAGTCAGATTGTTCTGCTGATCTTACTATAAAATTCTGAAACATGCTGATCTAAAAAAAAAAAAGTTCTGTAACTTTGTGGTGTTTTTATAAAAATAAAGCTAAGCTGTGACAAATATCCATAGATTATGTATAGTAAAAAAATAAGCACATCAGATCAGCATTTGTTATGTTTATGGTCATCAATTTAAGAATAAGTGTTTATGCTATTTCGTTTTGTGAAGGTATGAAGATTCTTGGGCAGCACTTCACAAAGGAGCAAAAGAGTGTGCAAAAGCTGGAGAGGTAATAATTTATAGATAATATGGAAAAGTTTAATTAAAAATGACAACTACTATTTGAATGTTTCAGGAAGAAGACGTGGCTGTCATTTAAATGAATATTCTCTACAGTATACTGCGTTTGTAAGAATCTTGCATGATGGTTTTAGAGGCTCTGTAGTGTTAAAATATTTTGGGAGTTTAGTAGTGTCCCAGGTATAATTTAAGTTGATGACATGCAGGTTGACAGCCAATTACAGTTCAGTAATCACAGTATTTCTATCCCAAAGTCATACCTGTACATAAAAAAAAAGGTGGAAGGTCTCCTGTGCAAGCACCGAGTCATGTCTGACCCTTTGGAGGGACGCGGCTTTCACGACATTTTCTTGGCAGACTATAGAGCGGGGTGGTTTGCCATTTCCTTCCCCAATTGTCACCTTCCCCAGCAAGCTGGGTCCTCATTCTACCGACCTCGGAAGGATGGAAGGCTGAGTCGACCTGAGCTGGCTACCCGAGAATCCAGCTTCCGCTGGGATCGAACTCAAGTTGCTGGGAGAGTTTTCAGTTGCAATACTGCCGCCTACCACTCTGCACCACGTGAGGCTATCACTTGTACATAAAGAAGATGGTTATTTATGAGCCTTCGGAGTTCCAGACACACATCCGGAAAGCTTCACTGGAATCTTTGTATTGTAACTATACTAAAACTTTTGCAATACAAGTGTTAGTTGTCACATACTCCATATAGTCAGTCTCAATCTGTAATCATGAAGGCATAGTTTCTAAACAGTCTTCAAAGGTAATCACATGTATCATGTGTAGTAAATGTGTTAACAAAATGTTCCAAGTGTGTGAAAAGCTGAAGCCTGCTATTTGTGGTTAAGACCTGTAGCAATTGGTACAGCAGGTATATATAGTAGAGAATATTTTGGATTATGGAGATTATTTGAGTTTCTAAGGTAGAGTCTTATCCATCAACTTCACTAGTGCATTCTATTCAGTAATGTAACTTTAACATTACATCTGAGTTCTTGAACCACCAGCTCAGTAGTGGTTAGACAAAACAGTCTATTGTTTCCTCTCAGTGCATTTCAGATTGCAGTATATTTGGTACTTCATTGTTTTGTTTGAATTAGATACTAAACTAAAGTCACCATCTAAAGTCACCAGCTACGTTTACATAAACTTGTATAGCAGGGAAATGCAAATGTTATGTTTATTAGGGCTGTAGAAAATACAGTATTGATTCAGAAATTCAAATAGTTCTGAAATGATTTGACTCACTTTTCCAAAGTAAGATGTTAAATCAGATGCCTTTACAAAACTTGTTTGGACCTTGAATTAGTTTGTTTTCTGACTTGATACAGAAGCACTGGATGAGTTGACAATCTGAATTGAATTGACCGTTATATGTATTGTTTATTTCTATTCACTGTGCTGAATCCAGACTAACATTAGGTTTATTACTCTGTTTTCTTTTAACCATCTCAGTGCTTTGTTGAATAAGACATAATATGCAGTACTAAAAATCAGGAAACCACATGATGCTTACTGTGATGTATGAAGCTGCTCTTAGTTATAGTAGATTCATTGGATCCAGCCCCTAAGCATTGTCCTTGTGTTATTGTCATCTTAGATGTCTGAAGAATGCAAGTACATAAGACAAGATTCAGCAAAAGATGGTATAAACTGCAAAATCAGTAGTAGGACAAATGTTTAGCCATATATTTATATCATGCTCTTCATTGTTAATTTCTCTGATTTTGCTGAAGAGAGTTATATAAGTTTGTCTTTGCAGCAGGAAAGATCTGGGTTAAACAGAAATGGCATGATGCCCTCTTCTGTCGTCTGCAAATGAATTATGAAAAAATGTAAATACATTAGACTGAGGAAGATAGTAACAGACTTGAATAAAATAGAATGTAATAAGATAATAAATTACCACGTATTTTAACCTTACAATTTATGTTTAACTGAATTTTTTCATGATTTAAATAAACTGTGAAGGTTGTTCTTTTCACTTTTGGAAAAACTGTGAGCAGAAAAAGGGTTTAAAAAATAGTTACAAAAGTGGACATTTCTTCTGAAATACTAATTTTGTGTTATGTTGAAAAATACGATTTAATTAAAAAAAAAAACCCCTCTATGAGGCCCATGGAATTAATTGCTCTGAATCAGTAATTTTACTTACAGCTAAGTGGGAGTGGAAATCTGCAGCTACGAAATCACTTAAGGCTTTGGTCTGTCGTTCAGAGCTTGAAACTAAATTATAAATTTGGTAACTATAATTATATTCTTGACTTTAAATATTTTAGCTGGTGGATAGTGAAGTTGTGATGCTTTCTGCCCACTGGGAGAAAAAGAGAAGTAGTCTCTTGGACCTTCAGGACCAGCTCCAACAAATCCCAATATTTCTGGCAGGCTTGGAATCTACAACAGCTAGCCTGAGTAAGTCTGCATTCAGTTTGTTTTTATTTTATAGATTTATATCCAGATCCTCAGAAAACTGTGAAGATATCATTATATCACTGCTAATTATTAAAAATGAGTGGTTTGTTTATTTTTTGCCCAACCCAAACCCTAATAAAATCATTTGTTCTATTCATAGGAGCGGGTGCATCATTTTAGGAGGTTGCAGTATTGCCGAGTTTGAAAAATGCTGTTATAAGCCAATAAGCCTGAGTTGTATAACTTAGGTGTATTTTTAAAAGTACTCACTAGGGGGTCTTCAAGGACTAGTTTTTCAAATCATTGGAGTTCAGCTTTTATTCTTGGTGGTAATAAATCCTCTTTATTGAAAACAGAACAGCTTGGTAATATCATTAGTAGGACCGCTCAAATTAATGCAAAATGCAGTGCAGACCTGCAAGTTCTGAAGAACTCATGAAATGTGATATTATAAAAACAATAAGTGGAAAAGAAAGATGAAATCCGGAAAAATGTGGCTGGATGCTGAAAGCCATGATGTTTATAGTTTCAAACAGACGAAGGAGGCGGCAGTGGACTGTATGTAAAGTCCATTTTCTTGCTAGTATGATATTGCACCCAATTGAAAGTCACCAAGGAAACGCCTCCTTCCCCTGAAGGAGAACAGAAATGGCATGATGCCCTCTTCTGTCGTCTGCAAATGACTTTGCTTATGTAAGACATCAGTGTTTCTGGCTCTGTCATATCAAGACTCTGTATTCACCAATATTATAGATAGGGTCTCATTGTAATTTGTTTCAGGGGTGATGTAGGTTACTATTTTCGTATATTAATTTGTATTTTAAAGGTACTCTATTCTAAAGTTCTGTCTTACGGTTTTGAAAATAAACTATAGGGATTTGTGAAAGCCTGCCCTAGAGAAAAGAGCTGAACTTTATAAGTCAAAATTCTGAATTCGTTTCAGTTTTGATTCTCTGAGAGAGAAAATGAATTCTGAGCTTGCCATTCTGCTTTTCACCATACTTCAGGCTATTGAATACAGTGATGAAGTTGCGGGGGAATGAAAGGATGGGTTTCCATTCTCTAATGTCCTTATACAGTGCTTGTGGGTGCAGAAAGCACAGTAATCAATAGGAGATGTAATTCCTCTGAGAATTATGGCCATTGCAGTGCTTTTTAGAGCTCAGAAAGAGCCAAATTGATTTTCTGAGTTTTAGATTAGTTTGGGAAATTATTTTTGATTTGGGGAGAATTAACTAGTTGAGGGCTCAGGAGCAAACCTGCCACTTCTGAGCTCCATTTCTCAAGTAATTATTCTAGCAAACTCTTGGAAAACTGTGTGTATTATGTAACTGGCCATCTCAGCTAGTCTTCTCCAAATTGCCTGATGGGAAGATGATGTTAGAATTGAAAGGGAAGCAGGTGTCCTGAGAGACTTCCTCTGTCCGTGTGATATGTCATTCACTGTACCAGTTCCAGCACAACGCCTGTGAAGTGGAAAGGAGGATTCCCCATGAAAACACTTCATGACAGCAAGAAAAATAGTCCTTGAATCTTTCCACATGTTTGTTTCTTGAAAGGTCCCTGCTGTAGAGTTTTGGGGGTTTTGGTAGTGATACTGTAATGCGTGAGATTTTTTAGCATGGAATTACATCAGTAGTGATAATGATGTTAGAGAAATGATACTTACATACTCTGTTTGAATATTTTGTTCACAAAGTCCAGTTGGAAAGACATTTTAAAGAAATGGAGCATCATTTATTGTATCTTGAGGATCTTTGTGGACAGTGTGAATTGCAACGATACAAGCATATTCAAGTATTACATCTTGAAAATTACAAGAAGACAAAACGGTAAGCTTGAATGTATTTAATTTACTCACCGAGTACTTTCTATTGTGTATGTAAGCAATTAACTTTTTTTCTTGTTTGAGGATTGCAAAACCTTTCATGTATGCAGAATTCTTCATGGGAAATTATTAAAACACCTGCTGGTTAAGAATTCCTAAGGTTGTATTCCTTTAGGCGTAGCTGGCTACTGGGATTTTCTTCTGAGTAAACATGTTTAGGCTTATACTGTGTACACATTAGAAAAAGTTTGTTTTGGGATTTAGGACTTCATCTTTTACTCATCATGGTGTCCTAATCTGTCACATTTGTTAGTTCCACAGCACAGAAGAAAATTACTGTAAGCAATAGCAGGGACCAGCTGTTTTGGGATGAGCTGAATGTTAAATTTGTTCCTCAAATTGTTACTCTTCCCTCAAGAAAATCGCAGGATCTCATTTCCTGTGGCCAAGTGAGGGAAAGATGAATAGCTGTTAGGAATAAACTTGAATCAATTGATCACAAGGGAATCCATGGTTATTTAATTGGAAGGCCGATTGAAACTAGAGTTTTGACTTTTTAAAGGGATCTTCAAGAAAATTTGAATATAAATTAGGTGAGATGAATTAGAGGGCCTTGTTTAAATAAGAATTTTATTAAGCTTCAAAGAAAGATAAAAGTTACAGAAAAACAAAAAACTACAGAGAAAAAGAAAAAACCTAAAAAAGTGTGGAAGCACAAGAGCATTTTTTTTTTAAATTACAAAAAGAGGTGATTCCGACTTTCAATAGCGAGGATATACAACAGTTTTCCATAATCAATCCCTTACTCTACATTAAACCAAAATCACATTATTTCTATAAATCATTCCATTGGCACATTATAAAAATCACTAAATACAGTTGCCCCCTCCCCTTATATTAAACAGAAAAAAATATGTAAACCTCCTAATCAACTTCTCCCTCAAAGATAACATTTAATTATTTCCTCCCTACTATTTTATTTATTCCTGTCTATTATAAAGATCAAACTAAAAACATATAAATTGTCTACCATTATACTTGATAATACAACAATTTTAATTATCTTAATCATGTTAAACCCAAAACCAAGCAATATTTTTTATACCTTAATCTTAATCCAAATTGTTAAAGATAAATGAAATCAGCCAAACCCAAAAACCAATCCAGATAAATATTCTTAAACCCTTATCCCACTTCAAAATAAACCAAAGCATTTACATATCCACACAATGTGCACAGAGCTTTTTTCTTACAGAAATCAAACAGCCCAACTGCCCCCCTCAAAAACTCCGGCTTCTTTTCAGGAAACCTCTCGTACATAATGACCCCTTCTTTTCCATGGCATTCCATCAGAAGATCAATTTCAGTTACGGCTTGCAACTCCATCTCTCCTTTTAATTTCTTCAACTCAACTATCCAATCTTCATCCAGCATTTCAGCAGAAATCAAAGAGACATTTCTGTCGCTGTTAAATTCCTCATCTTCATCCACAACATTCCCAATCAGATGACACATTTTAGAGGTCATATCTTCCCCAATGTCCTGAATGCCTTGCATAAAGACTTGGCAGGAATCAGAAAGAATCTGTTTGAAACCTTGGTGGAAGTGAGAGAGTCTGTTTAAGATCTTCCATGTCTCAAGTAGTAGATTATTGCGCCCCCTAGGTGTTTAACCAGCAAAATTCAAAGTTATGAAATAATGTGTTTACACAAGTGAAAGTATGATAAGCAGACAATTCCCCAGGGAAAGTAGCAGCAGAAAGCTGAAAGTTCAAAACAGCCGATTCAACGTGTGGGAAAATGCTCATATCTTCAAACTTAGTACAAAAATAATAATGGGGAGAATTATTTACTCTCAATCCTCCTTAGTATTAGGATGGAAGACAAGCCAAAACTTTAAAAAAAAAAATTTTTTTTAAAATCCCAAAAATAACGATAAGCACGAAGAGAACTCTCCTTGCTGTAGAAAGCCTTTCTTAGGGTACATATACTTAAGAAGTATATAAATTGGGTGGTTTAGAAAAGGGGGGGCTGGTCTTAATGTCCCTTTAAGGCTACAGCGTGCTTGGAAAATGGTGATGTCACAGCCTCCTGGCTACTCTTACCAGTCAAGCACGAATTCTGGTTGCAATCTTCTGGTTGCAAGCCTCCGTCCGAAGGACAGATGGGGTGATTCCAAGTGTTTTCCTTTCCCAGAAAAACACTCCTGGGCTTTGGGAAAAACCTGTCTGAGCCCGAAAAAAATGCCGTGCTGTCAGTTCCGGCCACTAAGCTCGTGGGCAGAGCTGTTCAGTCCGCCATGTCCCCACCAGAAGTCCCAGTTTAAAGAGAAAGTATTAAAAAAGCGCAAGGGATTTTTATCAGCTCAGTTTATTACAAAATAATACATAACCTCATTTTCCCTGGACGTATGGTATTGGATAAGAACTATAATCTCTGACCATTATAGTCAAGAACCATTGGTAGGTGACATATCATGCCTCCCAGAAAAGCTGTCTAGCCTCATCCATTGGATAGTGAAGGCACAATTGTAGGAGTTTGTTATCTCCTGTCTGCAAAGAGTAATTGGCTTTGACTGCCAGTTCCCCTGTGACTGAAGAGCAGACTAGAAGCCTGCCTCTGGTATCACTAATCAGTTAAAGAGCTTATGTATAGGAGATTTTTTAAAAATTGCTCATTCCTTTTGCACCTTGAGAACAATTTGATAATGAAATAAATATCTGTAGTAAAGTAAAACTAACCACAACAGTCCAATTTTTCATTAGTAGAAGATGAAATGCGTGCTTGCTTTATAGAAAGTAAGGTCATCACTGTTAGCACAGAGCTAGGCAACTAATTTTACTTTTCTTTTGTTTCAAGAAATTGTTATTACAATTAAATCTTTTGAAATCATAGACGATTTCTGGCCTTGATGGTTTTCAGTAGGTTCATATAAAAAGTATATAGGGATTTTTTCTATTTTATGGGAAATTGAAAGTTGTTTTTTCAAATAAATCCCATCCTTTAGTTTTAGTGAAACAGATCACATAATTATTCACAAGATGAACAAGAATAGTATTTTAATTATAGACCTGTTTCTTTGAAAATATCAATATTTTTAAGAGCTACTTTGGACTGTAGATTACAGTTTATTTCTCTGATTATTGAACATCCAATTCAGGCTATATTGATATAAAAATGCCCAGAGTTGCTGGGATTCTGGCGTCATATAATTTTAATAAATAAATAAATAATAAGGGCATAAAATTTCTGATAGTACCAGATTTTTAACAAATGTTCTTGCTCTAACTCATCATAGAAACTAGCAGCAATGGTTTCTTGGAAGGTTTAAGACAGGTTTTGATTTGTGATTCCTCCAAATTTTATACTTTGGATTGATATGATTTAGTCAACCTTCAAGTCATGTAATTATTAATAGTATGCTGTCTCTTTGGGTACAAGCCAGTGATCCTCTCTTTCTCCCTTTCTTGATATGTTGCTTATCAATATTTGAATTAACTATTTGAAAAAGGAAAAAGAATATAACTTAATGAGCAATATGGTCATAATTTTCAAGTTCTGTTTACAACATAATTTTCCAGGCTTTTTCTTTTTTCTTTATTTCTGTGAGGAGTTGGAATAAGAGCCCAAACTGAATTAATTATGTAACTATATAAGCTTACTTATAATACCACATATATGCTTTTACAGGTGGTCATCGTATTATAATACTAATTAAGGGCTTGACACCTCTCACATATCAAAGCAATACTGCCTTCCAAGGAATGTGTTTGTAATGTTTTCAGTCTATGAAGGATAACCATGTCTGTGTTTATTGTTACCTTGTTTTCTTATCAGTTGTAAAGCAGTTCTATCCATTGCACTCCTCAGTTAATATATATACTCAGTTGTCTTTGATCAGCATTCTGTATAAGACCTATGTAACCTTGGGGCTCTTGCTCTTGGCTTGTCTGGAACCAATGACTCATAGTAGCAAGCTTTGGAATGTAAATTGATTGTTTGAATTCTTGCCAGTTGGTGTTTATTGGATGAGGTTTCTACCACATTTGCCATTATTATTTTGACATTACATCACATTATTCATACTGTTCTCTCTCTCTCTCTCTCTCTATATATATATATATATATATATATATATTTGTTGATTGATATAAAATATATATAAAATGAGAATGTACTAGCAAAATATTAGTAATTGCTTCTAATTAAATGAAAGAATCAGTTTGGTGTAGTGGTTAAGGCATCAGGCTAGAAACTGGGAGACTGTGAATTCTTTTCCTGCCTTAGGCACGAAGCCAGCTGGGTGACCTTGGGCCAGTCCCTCTCTCTCAGCCCTAGGAAGGAGGCAATGACAAACCACTTTTGAAAAACCTTGCCAAGAAAACTGCTGGGATTTGTCCAGGCAATCTCTGAGAATTGGACAAAATTGAACATATTATAAAAAAGAAAGAAAACTAATGTTACAATTCTGTTCCTTTATAATATTTCCCCAGATGCCTTTGTTACAGGTAGTCCTCACTTAACTACCCTAATTGGAACTGCCAACTCTGCCACTAAGTGTGTAGAGATTGGAGAGGAAGGGATTGTAAGAGAGTAAACTGTTTGCTCTTCTACACATCAAAATAATGAGATCACACTGGTAGTCTGGGGCTGGGAGCTGCAGGTGCGCTATGCGAATAGCTTACAGTACTCTCTTGAAATCCCTTTTTCTCCAATCCTCTCCTCTGCATGGGGGGAAGAATCAGGCAAAGGAGAGATTGCCTACAGAAATTGGCATGGGATGTGCAATGATGCATGAGGGTGTGAGGGAGGGTTGGGGAGGGTGTGTGAGGGTGCGAGGGAGTGCACAAGAGGTGTGTGGGTTGGGGAGGGTGTGAGGGGGTGTGTGAGGCGTGGCATGGGTCAGGGAGGAGGTGGAGTGAGGGGATGCATGAGAGGCAGAGGCTGGGTAGGGTATGTGAGAGGCGTGGAGCAAGGAGGGTGTGGGAGGGAGGGTGCATGAGGGTGTGAGGAGGTGCATGAGAGGTGCCATACAGGTTGAGGGACTGCAAGGTGTTATGCAAGAGGTGCCATATGGGTCAAGGGGGTGCACGAGGCACAGCGTGGGTCGATGAGGGAGTGCTCAAGGGGGTGCGAGGGGATACATTAGAGGCGTCAGGGAGTGTAAGAGGGGTGTGCAAGAGGTGCCGCATGGGTTGAGATTGCGTATGGGTGTGTGAGTGACCGGGGGAGGGTGCATGGCTGGGGGAGACTTACCCCAGCAACTTTCAATCGTACCTGTTGGCTTCCCCATCGACTTTCAGGGGAAGCTGGCAAGGAAGTTTGCAAATGGTGATAATGTGTTCGCGGGGCATTTGGCATCCAGTCATAAGTGTGAATGGGTTCCCAAGCACTCAAATCGTGATCACGTGACCTCAGGGGTGTTGGGCTGGCTGGAACTCCGAGGACTGGTAGTAACCACCATTTGTTCAGCATTGTCATAACTTGAAACGGTCACTGACTGAATGATTGTAGGTCAAGGACTACCTGTAAAATGAAATGTCTTTCAGCTGTGTAGTAATTTATGTTGTATAATTCTAGTGGTTCTGTTTGATGAATTAATTTGTATCCTACCCTTTCTCCCAAAAAGTTTAATAGCATAGTCCAGTGCATGCCTGTTTAGAATTCTGAATCCTAAAATGGTATTTTTTAGTTATTTTCACAGCATCTATTGATGCAGGTTAGGCAGAAGTTTCTAAGCTGCCTGACTTCTGAAATGTATGAAACAGAAGGAATCTGAATTTGGGTCTCCTAATTCCACATTGTGTGTACACACACATACACACACACATATTGTTCTGTTAACTGGCTTCATTTGAAAAGTACAAGCAATATATACATATAATGTACTCATTTTCTTATCTGCTCTGAATGCTTTTTATTGCCTAGAATATGTGCCTTTTCTTTATAAAATTTGAAGAAAACATTATGCAGTGTCAAATTTTCCTTCCCAATTTTTTCTTCATTTACTATTTGGCATACTGCATATTCATAATATTATGTTTTCTAAAGATAAGAAATTAAGATTGTTGAATGACATGCTATTTAAATAATCTAAGAACCAGTAGCGTGTTCCAAATTTCACTTAAAAGAGAGGCAGCTCCTTATTCTTATCTGTCAAAAAGAATTGTCTTGAAGTGTAATGGTATTATACAAGTTAAAACTTTTCCAGAGCACGACTTCCGGTGGGGACATGACAGACTAAGCAGCTGTGCCCACAGGCTCCGTGGGTGGAACTGACAACACGGCAATTTTTGGGGGGCTCAGGCAGGTTTTCCTGAAGCTCAGGAGTGTTTTCCAGATGAAGGAAAAAACCAGGAATCACCCCATCTGTCCTCCAGATGGCTGCTTGTAGCCAGAAGATCGCAAACAGTGTTTTGCGTTCGACTGGTAAGAGCTAGCTGGGAGGCTGGAACAACACCATTTTCCAAGCCGCGCTGTAGCCTTAAAGGGACACTAAGAGTGGCCACCTCATTTCTAAATCACTAAATTTATATATTATTTTAGGTATGCATAGCCTAAGAGAGGCTTTCTACAGCAAGGAGAAGCTGGTTCTCTTAGTGCTTATTGTTATTTTTTGGGATTACTTTTTTAAAAAAATCTTTTTTAAGTTTTGGAATTCATTTCCCTTCCAAAGATAAAGGAGGATTGAGAGTAAATAATTGTCTTCATGTTATTTTGGTATTAAATTTGAAGATATTAGCATTTTCCTACACTTTGAATTGGCTGATTTAAGCCTTCAGCTTCCTGTTTCTATTTTCCCTTGGGAGCTGTCTGTTTATCTCACTTTCACTTTGTGTAAACATACTTTTTCATATCTTCTACTTGCGCTGGTTAAGCTCCTAGGGGGCGCCATAATCTACTGCTTGAGACATGGAGAATTTTAAACATATTTTTTCTGACTTCCATCAAGATTTTAAACAGATCTTTTCTGACTCCTGTTAAGTTTTTATACAAGACATTCAGGACATTGTGGAAAATACGAGTTTTAAAATGTGTCATCTGGTTGGGGAGAGGGATCTGCAAGCAATAAGTAAAATTGACCTTTTGGTGAAACGTTATGAAAAAGAAGGGGTCATTATGTATGGGAGGTTTTCTGAAGAGAAGTTGGAGTTTTTGAGGGGGGCAGTTGGGCTGTTTAATTTTTTCAAGAGAAAAGCTCTGCACATTGTCGGGATATGTAAATGCTTTGGTTTATTTTGAAGTGGAATAATGGTTAAAGAATGTTTATCTGGATTGCTTTTAGGGTTTGACTGATGTTTGTTTTTAAGGATATAGATTAAGATTAGGGTATTAAAATGTTTATTTGGGTGGTTTTAAGAATTTGATTTAAGGTCATTGTTTTGAATTGCTTTTCTTTTTTGGGTTTATTAAGATTAAGATTATTAAAACTGTTGTGTTTTTTAGTATAATGGCAGACAATTTATGTGCTTTTTAGTTTGACTTTTATTATAGTAGACAGAAATGTATAGAATAGTAGTAGGAAGGGAATAATTAAATAAGTTGTTTAGGAGGTTTATATGAATTTTATTTGAATATAAGGGGAGGGAGTAACTGTACTTAATGATTTTTATAATGTTCTAAAGAGGAACGATTTATAGAAATAATGTGATTTTGTTTTAATATAGAATAAGAGATTGATTATGGAAAATTTTTGTATATCCTTGCTGTTAAAAGTCAGAAGTCACATCATTCTGTAATGTTGTAATTTTTTTTTCTTTTGTGTTTTCACACCTGTTTAGTTTTTTTCTTGTTTTGTAGTTTTTTGTAGCTTTTATCTATCTCTTTAAACTTAATAAAATTCATTAAAAAAAAACTTTTCCAGAGCACAATACCATTTATCTTTAAACAGAAATGAAAATCTGCTCTCTTTGATTTAAATCAGATGTTTCCAACCTTTCTTGGGGTGCTGCAGTGAACTCACCAACAATTCCATTTCTTAAGTAGTAAAATATCCCACAGTGCCCCTGTGAGTTTGTGGTGGTGCTACAGGGTAGTGCAGCACACAGTTTGGGAACTGTGAGTTTAAACATTGCTAATACAGAACTTGGCTTAAATATTTATTTGACCAGTATTGTTAAAAATCAGCATTCATATTGGTTTCTAATTGTGTAAAATCATATCTGTTCTGATATGGTAGATTCCAGAATATATTTAGCT
This sequence comes from Candoia aspera, assembly GCF_035149785.1. Classification (NCBI taxonomy): domain Eukaryota; kingdom Metazoa; phylum Chordata; class Lepidosauria; order Squamata; family Candoiidae; genus Candoia; species Candoia aspera. The sequence continues at coordinate 142,605,079 of NC_086155.1, forward strand.
GAAAGGAAGCTTATTCTGAATTGAAGATCATTCTTCTCCCTAAATGAAAAATAGATAGAAAAAAATACATAAACACTAAGAATTTACTTACCTTCAGAATATTGGAAGATAAATTGCAAAGGACTTTTTTTTGCAATCCACTGACATACTCTCTCCGCTTTTTTGTTGTCAACACCCAAATATCCAGATCCTTCTCAACATGTCTTCTGCCTTCAGTAAGTTTGATTGTTGAATAGTCACCTTTGGTAGATTTTCATGGCTGTTCTGACTCCCCTCCAGTTTCTCAGATTCTTAAATGAGCGTCTCCACTAATGACAACTTTTCTCTTTTTCTTTTCCGTGTTTCAAACCTGTTGGCATTCTTCATTCTTTCTATTTTATTTTTGTTCTCTGTTCTTGGGTAATTGAACCCTGTAACTTTCAGAGTCACCTAGATGCTGATGAAATTAAGCTAGCGTCCCCCCTTTTATGTTTATTAATATATCTCTGCCTACCTGTTTGATTTGGCCTTCTGGAGACCTCCCACAGCCTAGCTAAATATACCAAAGACTAAATCACTTTCCACTCCCAGATATAGGGTAAAGGTAAAGGTTTCCCTTGACGTAAAGTCCAGTCGAATCCGACTCTAGGGGGCGGTGCTCATCTCCGTTTCTAAGCCTTGGAGCCGGCGTTGTCATAGACACTTCCGGGTCATGTGGCCAGCATGACGACTCGGAACTCCCAGATATACCTCTTGATTATTGATTATTTTCTATGGCTACTAGTAAATTCCATGATCAATGGCTGTTTGAGTGGGAAACAATTCTGTCCATATACAGAGAAAATATATCTCTGTACATTTCTAGTACAGAGAGCAGTTTTTAAAAATGCCAGCAGTGAACTTTTCAGGATGTATTTTTGTGAAGTTTGAATTTTTTAGCATGTTTGAGAATGTTTTATTTACCATGAAACTGTAATAGGCTAAGTCCAACAAACATGCTTGTTTTTGTGTCATTGCATGGATAATGCCTATCTGTAGATGTATATTGAAATTTTATGTATTTTTCCAAATTAATTGGGGTTGTCCTCTTTTCCATACATGAATTAAGAAAAGCAATGTATATTTGAACATTAGAAAATATTTTTGTAAACTTCTGTCCAGGATTTTTTTATTGTTGTTCTCAGAACTTTTTTAGAATAAAAAGAGTAGCATAAGCATGCTTTTAAATAAAGAGGTATTTTTAAAATCCATGGCCAACATTATTTTCAGAGGAATACATCTCAGTGGAAATCGTTTGAGATTGTTTTAAAGAGAAACAACAGTTTTTTAAAAGCTAAACTATTAAGGGAGCAGGAACGGAATAAATCACCTATTCTCAGAAATATAACCACAGAAAGTAATTACAAAATCCTAAAGCAGTATAACAAGGGAAAGTTAAAACGTATACCATTAATTAATTAATTAAATTTTTATCCCGCCTTTATTATTTTTATAAATAACTCAAGGCGGCGAACATACCTAGTACTCCTTCCTCCTCCTATTTTCCCCACAATAACAACCCTGTGAGGTGAGTTGGGCTGAGAGAGAGTGACTGGCCCAAGGTCACCCAGCCGGCTTTCATGCCTAAGGCAGGACTAGAACTCTCAGACTCCTGGTTTCTAGCCCAGCACCTTAACCACTAGACCAAACTGGCTCTTATATTAATGGTTGCAAGAATAGATAACATATTTTTGAGCTCACATTTGTAAGTTGTGTTAATCTAAATAAATATGCAGATTAATTAGCTATTCTGCAAAAATAGTTACAGTCTGTAGACACAGATGTTTAGGCTTCAAATGAGTGCTCTGGTAGGAATTTGCAAAACCCACCATTACAGATATGGGAAGTTCCAGGGAACGCTTGAATGACTTTTCTTCTGGAACATGGGGATCCAGCTGTTCCAGAGCTGCATTCCAGAAGAAAAGAATTTTCTGGAGTTCCCAGGCATGGTAAGTTTTGCACATGCCTAGTAAATTCTTTTAAAAATCCTAACTCTGTAAAGGGGTGTGTGCATCCTTTTTCGACTGAGAGTTTCACTTGATCTTTGGATGATGATCTAGGGGCCACAAAAACATTCGTGGAACAGAAGAAAAAATTATTTAATGGAAATTTTCATTGAATTTAAAATATATTAATTTAATATTAGGTAAAAATTAAGATTTGCTGCCAGTGTTTCAAGGAACTATATGGGCCACTTTAACTCTTTCAGGGGCCACATGAAACCCTGGATGTCATGTTCATCGTTTCAATGTTCTGCATACATCGTAACGTTTCGCATGTCACTTTTCTACCCCGTGTTTGCGGGGTGGAAATTTCCAGCCGTGCCAGGCTGTAATCTTCTTACTGCAACTGTGGAATGTATGTTTGGGTTAGTGACTCTGTTCAAGGTTACTTTCTCAGGCCGATGTGGGTAATGGTTGCTAACACTTGGGAGGGGGTGGTTGCTAGGAGGGAGGAAGGGCGGGGCTGGTTTTGAAGCGAGGGTTTTTAGTTTGTATTTGGCGCGCTTTTGCTCATTCTCAGCTTTCTTCGTATTTGCGTACTATTCTTTCAATAAATCAGTTTTCATAAAGAATCCCCTTGTGAGACTGAGTATGTCAGAATAGGCAATCATTACACTGGATTCTTAAGTAGTGTACCTCTTTAACTTCTTTATAATTTTTTTCCTAGTGCCTACAAGAACACGTTTTGCAGTTACATCTGTGTCATTATGTTTTTTCTTTTTCTTTTACAGGAAAGAACTTGAAATCATCAAAGGTATTTGTTGTCATCAGTTTTAAACATCAAATATATTGTGTCCTCAATGGAAGAACATTTGCCAATTGTATGGATTCTTTACTCTTCCTCCCCCCTCAGATCTGCTCCAAAGGATTGAAAGATTCTTTGAAGCAAATCTGAGGCTTGTACCAGGATTAAGAAGGTGGCCAGGAAAGCAAAAATAAAAGTCTGTTGTATAATGTTATATGATGCCTGTAATAAATAACATCTGTATGCTTTTGTTACAAATTAAGTTTGCTTGCTTCAGTTGTAGCTACCATGGTACAAACAGAGATCTTGATCTGTCTCCCTTGATATATGTTGTTCTGGTAACAGTAGAGTGTTATGCACAATTGCAGTGATGATCTTGGTGATACAGATAGTCCTTGCTTAATGATGCTGATTGGGACTGGCAATTCTGTTGCTAAGTGACATGGCCATAAAGCGCAATGTCACTTGACTGTGCTGACTTACGACGGCAGTTGCGGCAGTCCCAGTTGCTGTCGTTAGATGAATCCCAAGTGGTCACAGGGTCCCGTGGTCATGCGATAGTCTTTTGCAATCTCCTGCTGGCTTCCCCATTGACTTTGTCAGAAGCCAGCGGTGAAGGTTGCAAATGGTGATCATGTGACCACGGGACACTGTGACTGTCATAATTGCGAGCTGGTTACCAAGCACCAAAATTGCAACCCCTTGGCTGCAGGGACGCTGTGACAGCTGCAACTATGAGGATCTGTCATAACTCCACCTTGTTCGCTGCTGTTGTAACTTTGAATGGTTGTTCAATGAGTGGTTGTTCAATGAGGACTACTTTAAAGCAGATCAGTGGTGAGTGTATAGCTTGTGTTATATAGCAATTAGAGGGAATCAACAAAATACAAGTATGAGAGGTAAACACACTGGTTGGTCTTGAATGCCAAATTCATGTTGTGTACATGTCGACAGGGAGGGGGAACTAATTTATTTATTTATCAAATTTCATCCCTGCCCATCTCCCACAAAAGAAGGACTCTGGGCGGATACTGTTATGTCCTTTGGAATGTTTACTATATCAGGATTGAGTTATACAAAATATTTGTTTTTGCTGTTGTATATGCTGATGCAAAAATTATTTAAGGAAATGTATAATGTATCATTTTGCAAAAAGTTAACCTGATATACAGTATAACTTTTAAAATTATTAGGAATAGCTAAATATTTCTAGTAAGTGGTTAATCTTACTGTATAACAACCGATATTATCTAACTTCGATATATGTTATATATTAAATCACTTGATTTTAGCTCAGTGTTAAAATATGTTGATTAGTGTAACAGTATTGAAGACAGGCCATATTAATTGATGGACAAAGAGAAAGTAAACCTGATTCTGTATTGCTGAATATCAGTATATTTTAATTTTATAAATAATTCATTTTGAAGAATAAAATGATTCCTGAAAACTAAGGTAGTATATGTCAGAAGTATTTCTATAGAGTTTCAAGTACTTATATAGTTATATATTCAAATTCACTGTTTACAGTAAAACTTCGATTTTGTTTAGTCCTTGACACGATGGACTTCAGTAGCCCAAATTCCATTGTAGTTTGTGCATATGTATTCCTTCTATTTGCCTCACTGAATTTTTGGGAATATTGAACACTCTCTCCCTCCAATGAATCTGTTAAAATGAAATTTATTGTATTTTGACAAGACATTTTAATTCTTATCCAGTACCCATTTAAAAAGGAAGAGGCTTTTTCAGTGTGGTACAGGGACATGTTTGCTATCAGAAATTGCCCTCCATTGGGAGTAGAGTGCTGGCACGAATAGTATCCTTAAAATAAAAAATCTTGTCTATTTTCTCCTATTATGCAGGGAACAGCATTGTGGGATCAAGTGGGATATTATGCATATGTTATATATATATCAAAGGGACGTGGTGGCACTGCGGGTTAAACCGCTGAGCTGCTGATCGGAAGGTCGGCGGTTCGAAACCGCGCGGCGGGGTGAGCGCCCATTGCTAGTCCAGCTCCTGCTCACCTAGCAGTTCGAAAACATGCAAATGTGAGTAGATCAATAGGTACCGCTTCGGCGGGAAGGTAACGGCGTTCCGTGTCGTCATGCTGGCCACATGACCTGGAAAATGTCTACGGACAACGCCGGCTCTAAGGCTTAGAAACGGAGATGAGCACCGCCCCCTAGAGTCGGACACGACTGGACTTTACGTCAAGGGAAACCTTTACCTTTACCTATATATATATATGTTCATATATGTTCATGTGTTATCTTCTTGAAGATTACATGGAGGATGTAAAAAAGATTCTCATAAGTCAGAATTCTGTGCAGACTTGAAAGGAGAGAGAGAGAAGTTGAGTTGACCAAAACTAAGCATGCAAATAAGTTTCTGGAAAGACTGAAGGCAAAAGAATATTCCAGTCTTTTATGTAAAGCAACCGCAAAAGTGCTGTATTGTACTTAAAGAGATTAGGTGAAAAGCATGGTTGTGTTTCAGGCTAAGTCTAGAAGTCCAAGTAAGCAGAGTAAGGTTGAAGGTTTGGGATATGGGGCAACCAGGTGGGAGGTCACAAACGTTGTTTCTAGTGATCTGATCCATTTTACTTTATGTGCCTTTATGGTCTAGGCAGCTAAGTCTATCAGATTCAGCTGGTATTTACTAGCTTATTTCTATAGCGGCAACTCATGAGGAAGTTGCTACTCTCAAGGACTACACTGTGTGCACAATTATTAGGCTAGTGAGTATGTTGACCATATCATCATTTTTATGCATATTTTCCACCTCCAAGCTGTATAAACCTGAATGCTTATTGGATATAAGCATATCAGGTGATGTGTATTTGTGTAATGAGGGAGGGTGTGGCCTAAGGAGATCAACACCCTATATCAAGGTGTGCATAATTATTAGGCAGCTTCTTTTCCTCAGGCAAAATGAGCCAAAAAGAGATTTAACTGAAAAGTCAAAAAATTGTAAAAAGTCTTTCAGAGGGATGCAGAACTCTTGAAATTGCTAAAATATTGGGGTGTGACCACAGAACCATCAAACATTTTGTTGCAAATAGTCAACAGGGTCGCAAGAAACGTGTTGAGAAAAAAAGATGCAAATTAACTGCCAAAGATTTGAGAAGAATCAAACGTGAACCTACCAGGAACTCATTATCCTCCAGTGCTGTCATATTCCAGAACTGCAACCTACCTGGAGTGCCCAGAATACAAGGTGTTCAGTGCTCAGAGACATGGCCAAGGTAAGGAAGGCTGAAACTCGACCACCACTGAACAAGACACATAAGTTGAAACGGCAAGACTGGGCCAAGAAATATCTGAAGACAGATTTTTCAAAGGTTTTATGGACTGATGAGATGAGAGTGACTCTTGATGGACCAGATCGATCGGCCTGTGGCTGGATCAGTAATGGGCACAGAGCTCCACTTCGACTCAGACTCCAGCAAGGTGGAGGTGGGGTACTGGTATGGCTGGTATTATTAAAGATGAGCTAGTTGGACCTTTTTGGGTTGAAGATGGACTCAAAATCAACTCCCAAACCTACTGCCAGTTGTTAGAAGACATTTTCTTCAAGCAGTGGTACAGGAAAAAGTCTGCATCTTTCAAGAAGACCATGATGTTTCTGCAGGACAATGCTCCATTGCATGCATCGAAGTACTGCACTGCGTGGCTAGCCAGTAAAGGCCTCAAAGATGAAAGAATAATGACATGGCCCCCTTCCTCACCTGACCTAAACCCTATTGAGAACTTGTGGGCCCTTCTCAAACGGGAGATTTACGGTGAAGGAAAACAGTACACCTCTCTGAACAGTGTCTGGGAGGCTGTGGTTGCTGCTGCACAAAAAGTTGATCATCAACAGATCAAGAAACTGACAGGCTCCATGAATGGAAGGCTTATGTCTGTTATTGCAAAGAAGGGTGGCTATATTGGTCACTGATTTTTTGTTTGAAATGTCAGAAATGTTTATTTGTAAATTTTGAGTTGTTTGTTTATTATTCTCACTTTAACAGATGAAAATAAACGAGTGAGATGGGGGAATTTTTGTTTTTCATTTAGTTGCATAATAATTCTGCACACTAATAGTTGCCCAATAATTGTGCACACATAGATATGCTCCTAAGAAAGCCAAAACCTCACTTTTACTTTCTTAAATATTCAGGTTTGAGGTTTATTAACATTTTGGATTGACCGAGAGCACTGTAGTTGTTCAATAATGAAATTCATCCTCAAAAATACAACTTGCCTAATAATTGGGCATGCAGTGTATGTTTATATACTCTAGCACTCCAGCAGTACTCAACTCACCTACACACAGTAATAGCATTCCTTCTTAAGAGTCAGGGGAAGATGTGTCAGTTCAGGATCAGAACAGTGGAAGAGATAGGATCTGGTTCATAACACCTGCCAGGATTCAAATTTTGGCTAAGCATGATTCTGTGGGCTCAGCTTCTGTGCTCTTGACTATTCATTTCTCTCCAGAGTCTGAGGTGGTCATGACAAAGATCTGCTTTGTATACTAATCTCATCTATTTCATGTTTGGGTGGCCCTAGTGGTCTGTATGTGGTCTTTGAACACCTTTTGGTTACCTCTTGTTGAATTTCATTGGCACCATTGATGAAAATTGGCAAGTTACCTTGCTGATTCTAGCTGTTATATTATTCCTTTCATAATGATACTAATAGCTGATAATTATCCTGCTGTTGCCAGACATACTAGCTAAATCCTAATTGTAATTTGCCATCATGTTCATTAATACACTTTAGTGTATTTAAGATTTGTGAATTATGATTGTGTATTTTAGTGACTATCCAAGTGGCAAATGCATTCCTGATCATGCAGTGACTGGGGGGGTGGAGAAGGGGCTTGTACTTCAAGCACCAGTCCTTATACTGTCGCGTCGCGCGACCAGTCCTTCGCCCTTCGGTCTATGGGATTCCCTGGGGGGGAATGAGCCAACGATTCCCTCGCAAGGGTGAGGTCGAAAAAACAACGGTAGGTACAGGATTCTTTTGTGGTGAGTGACGCCACATCTCAGGAGGTTGCTGGTACTGCCTCCTGGTGCCACGCCCCCACCTCCTTTTATTCAGCAGTTCTATCAGGGCGGGGGAGTGAGTACAAAGAGAATAGGGAAATACAAGTCATGCCCTTATAAGGGAATATACAGCATTCTGAGGCTACGTGAGAGACATGCAATCTAGCTGTGCAGTAATGGAGTCAGGTTCGTCACATTTCCACCTTTTTTATTTAATTTTGTCCTCCCCCCAGAGGGTCTGAGTCGGGGAGCCAGGGACTCTTCAGTCCAAGGAGACCCATCCCAGCGTCCTCTCTCGGGGGGTAGTGTGACTGGGGGTCCTTGTCCATTTCCGATTCACTATCAGAGGACCATCCCAAGAGTGGTGTTTTCTCCATACCTACAGCAGTGACCAGGTGTTGAACAGCAAGCTTTGTCTCGGATACCTCTGAGTCCAATGTATGAAGTCTCTGCTTTAAGAAGCGGAGAACGCGACCCAGCACACAGGGGCCTATGGTGCATACGAGAATCAATAACAGGAGGGGCCCCAACAGAGTGGACAACAGTGTGGTTAGCCATGGAGAAATGCTAAACATATTTTGATACCATGACATGGATTGTTGGCGCTCCAATTCCCTTGTTTTTAAACGGGAATTGAGCTCTTTCATAGAGTCCAATACTACTCCTGAGTTGTCGGCATAAAAACAGCAGTCTTCCTTTAGAGCAACACACAGTCCCCCTTGTTTGAGGAACAGAAGGTCGAGGCCCCTACGATTTTGCAAAACCACTTCGGATAGAGAGGTAAGGGAATCTTGTAGCGCCACAATAGATTGTTCGATGGCGCGAAGGTCAGTGTCAATGATAGCACTAAGGTGACGCAGGTTCTGATCATTGACAACAAGGGCTGACACACCGGTGGCGGCTCCGGCCGCACCTAAGCCCAGTAGGACTGATAAAGTTACAGCAGTCACTACTTCGCGCTTAGCCTTGAGGGGGTAATGAGGGGGCTCTAAAATGGAGATAAGTTCATCAGGGGAATAGATAGAGATTTTGGGGAGTAGGAGCACCTGAATACAAAAGGCGTTAGTTCGTAACAAAGTATCACCATATACACATGCGGTGAGGCCAGAAGAACATGCCCAAACAGAGTTGTTCCCAGGGATAAAATATTGCCCTGTCAATCGGGCAGAGATATTACCAGAGGTAGTGTAGAGTACACCGTAGCCACCATGGCCGGTGTAACCGTTGATGTTCAAGCGATTTTTTGGAAGATAGAGGGCACAGTGATCATGAGAAGAATTAAGGCAATATTGAGTATAGTTAGCAGGAACACGGCCAAGGCAGCAGCCCTGCCCTATTATAGAGGTGATAGTCAACGTGGTGTTTTGCCAGCGGCAGGAGGAGGCTGAGGTAGAGTTTCGGATAGGGTCAGGAGAACCGACTGCTTCATAGAATGGTGGGGAGGAAGACAAACAAAGCCAACATCGAGATGTGTTAGAAGCGGTGTGAACAAGGGAAAAGGAGGAGTTAAGAAGAGAGACAAGGGGGTTTTTTTGTTTGGTGAGGGGTTTAAGAAAGGTGGAGTGAATGTCGTCGGCATTGGGCCCAACAGGTGGGGACTGAGGGAGAGTGACCTGTCGTTGAATGTAGAATATGTTGCCATAATGAAACCCGGGCCATCCGGCATATATACGACCTCCCCATTTTACACCTGAGTCCCAGGCATTCCCCTGAGCTTTTCCTGCAGCAGTGAATTGTACAATAACCGGATTACATTTATTCCAACCCTGATTGGTCGCGGTGCACTCAATGTCCTCTCTCAACCGAGTGAGAGTGATGTAATCAGTCTTATACGGAGGGGTCCAGTAGATGTGGCCGGTGGAAACGCAGGACCAAGACTTGCAAAAGTAATCTGCTAAGCCTCCGCAGTCGTGCACGTGGTCAGGGCGGGTGTCATGTCCTGGGCACACATACAGGGGATACCTTTTAACGATGGAGTGGCTGGGCGGGGTGCCGTCCAGCCTCCTGTAGGCTGTCACTCCTAAAAGCATTTCTGAAAAGTCAAAATACAGGTTAGGGAAACAAGATACAATTGGGCTATAACAAAAGGAGGTATTCAGGATCTGACCCAAGGCATCGCAGATTGTCCAGGTGATACTGTAAGGGCGATGCGATCCCTGGGCGTCAGATGCCAGCAGGCGTCGTCCCTGCCAACGGGCGGGCTCAGGAAGGGAGAGTTGAAACAAGGTGAGCGTAAGGCGAGATGAGGTGGCGAACCCCTTAATTAATTTTGTTATTTCACAGTGATATTGTCCTAGATCGGTCAACTGTACGTTGGTGATAGCAAGGGTAGTTTGGCGAAAGTGATAAGTGATGGAGTAGGAATCGCCATCTTGGAGAAGAGTGTTGTTGCGAAACCAGCGCCAGAAGGTGCCTTTTCTTTTGATGGGAGAGCGTTGAAGACATTCCATGGCGTTGGATGCTGAGCTGCGGCCGATGGTGGCAGGGTAGCGTAAACGATGGGTTCGAATGAGAGAGGTTGTTTTAGGGTTCGTTGTGAGGGGAGCAAAGATGGAAGAGAGATAACAGAGAAGGAGGGTCAAGGAGGTGCTTGTCAGGAGGCTGCCCATGATATGGCCGAATACAGCGAGCAGGAACCCAGAGCACTCGATCAGGAAGTTGCACAGCAGCGTAGCCTTTTCCCCAGGTGACGAGTTGCGCAGGGCCTTTCCACTCAGGGCTGGGCAGTTGCCTAAAATAAACAAGGGGACGGGAAGAGGGAACTACTGGCTTAGAAAAGTGCCGAGATGCAGCCGTAGCAGGGGGGGTACCGGTAAGATTAAGGAAATTTAAGGTAAACAAGGTGAGATTAAGGATATTTTGTAACATCGGGAGGCTTGGGGGGCCTAAGGCCTTTTTCCCCGGTTGCCGATCAAGGGCATTCTTTAGGGTCTGGTTAGCCCTTTCCACAATAGCCTGACCTTGGCTGTTGAATGGTATACCGAATCTGTGGGTAATGGACCACTTACGGCAAAACTCAGCAAAGGGAGTGCTGACGTAAGCAGGGCCATTGTCAGTTTTCAAAGTTTTGGGACATCCCGATGTGACGAAAGTGCGAATACAATGATTGATTACGTTTTTCGTGGCTTCTCCTCTTTGCAAAGTTGCCAGGATGAATCCCGAATAAGTATCCACAGATACATGGATATACTTCCAAGGTGCAAAAGAGGGATAATGAGTGACATCCATCTGCCATGTGTCACAAGCTTGGATACCCCTGGGATTAACTCCCTCAGGGATGCACTTTGCCTGCAAACTGCAGGTTGGACATTGTTGAAGAATGGCGGTAGCTTCTTGATATGTAATGCCAAATTGGCGCACCAATGCTTTTTTATTTTGGTGGAAATAAGCATGGCTGTCCCCTGCTAAAAGCTGCGGAGGAAGAGGGGAAGAGGCCATAATTTTGCAAGCCTCATCTGCCATGTGGTTGCCTTCGGACAGGAAACCGGGTAGCTGTTGGTGGCTTCTAATATGCGCTACAAACAAAGGGGATGTTCTGTCCTTCAGGAGAGTTTGAAGCTGCAAAAAAAGCGTCATGAGAGAGGGGGGGGTAACAGGGGAAATATATGCATCAAACATGGCCACAGCCATTTGAGTGACATACATACTATCTAATATAACATTCAAAGGCTGTTCTGGGAAAAGGGACAAGGCTAACAGAAAAGCGGCTAACTCAGCCTGTTGGGCAGATGCTTGTGGGCCTGTTAGGCGTTTATGCCATTTGCAATTATTTTGCCATGTACAAGCCCCTATGGTTTTGGAGCCGTCTGTAAAAACAGTGAGGGCTTCCTTGAGTGGCTGCTGAACGAACGGTGAGGTTAGTGTGAAGGGTACTGTTCGCAACAGTTGCAATTGAGGATCAGGGGGAAGATGGCATGACACCTGGCCACACCAGTCCTCCAAGGCATCCTGCAATGCAGTGGAGTTTTGTAGGAGGGGTTCCCATTGAGTAACCTTAAGGGGAATGTACAGGGTGGAAACATCCAGTCCCATTAGGGCTCTAATCCTCTTCCGGCCTTTCTCAACAAGAGAGGCCATTTGTGCTGCTCTGGTGATGATGGATGTCTTAGGTGTGTGTGGCAAGTGTAGCCATTCTAAAATATGTAGATGTTTGTTATCAGACGTTTGGACAATGATGGCAGTTAATAATTGATGTGTTGAAAGAATGGCAAGAGAGGGTGGTTTGTCAGTGAGCGCACGGTCCACCCATTGGGTCGTAAGGACGGCATTGACCTGTTGTAGGGCATGCAATTGTTGTTCTGTAAGGTACACCTTGTCAGCTGGGTTTGTCAAACCCACTAACGCTTGGAATAAAGGTGATAACATGGGTGTAGTTAAAGCGAGGTATGCGCGGGCCCAGTTAATGACCCCCAGACATTGTTGTAATTGGACCAAGGTGGTCGGCTGGGGAAGCGTGAGCATAGGTAGAAGTGGGGCAGCCGTGGAGGCTAAAACTTTGTGGCCTAGATATTGCATTGGATAACGAGACTGGACCTTTTCTGGTGCAACGTGCAACCCTGCCGTTGCTAGGGTGGCTAAAAGAATAGGAAAAGTTTTTTGAACTGTCCCTTTCGGGCCCTCAGCAGCGACTAAAATGTCATCCATATAATGATACACAAGAAAATGCGGAAATTGGGATCTATAGGGTTGCAATGCTTTATCGACAAAAAATTGGCACATTGTGGGTGAGTTCAACATGCCTTGTGGGAGGACCTTCCACTGGTACCGAGCAGTAGGCTTTGAATTGTTAAGTTCCGGTACCGTAAATGCGAAAATAATTCTGTCCTTTTGTGCCAAAGGTATGGAAAAAAAACAATCCTTGAGGTCTATTACAATAAGGTCGTGTCCTTCCGGAATCAAGTTGGGGTTGGGAAGTCCACACTGCAAAGGTCCCATGGGCTGAAGGATGGTGTTGATAGCCCTAAGATCCTGTAGGAGGCGCCATTTGCCAGACTTCTTTTTGATGACAAATACCGGAGTATTGTATGGGCTGGTGGAGGTTTCGATATGGCCTTCAATTAACTGCTGTTGGACCAAGATATGTAAGGCGTCCAGTTTCTCTTTGGTGAGTGGCCATTGATCAACCCATATCGGCACAGAGGTTTTGAGAGAGAGAGAGAGAGACCCTAAAGGGTCCTGTAAAGCCATTAGGGAAGTTGAATAAAAGCGTGGAACTGTGAAAGCAAGTCACGGCCCCATAGGTTACAGTGCAAAGGCAAGATATAAGGCTTTAGATAAGCTGTAATATGAGAATGAGCAGTCACAGCAGAAAGCCAATGAGAGCTGACCTTAGCGGCCTGTGCTCCGCCTACTCCTTGCACCGAGGAGGCTTCGGCGATAGGCCAGGAGGAGGGCCATTCAGCGGAACGAATGACAGAGACGTCGGCGCCGGTGTCAATCAAGCCTTCGAAAGAGCGACCATTTAGTGTGACAAGGAGGGTGGGTTTAGAGGTTTGGACTGGTTGCTGCAAGGCAAACAATGATGGCATATCAGGAGAAGGGAGAAGTATGAGCGTGGCGACAATTGTTCCTTTATCTAAGGAAAAGCACCTATCTCCCACTCCTGCCAGAGCAATTTGTGTCAAATCTGACGAGTCATACAAATAGGGAGCAGCAACCATTCCCTCAAGCGTGAGCGAGGAGTTGGGAATAAGCAAAGCAGGGGTAAGAGGAGGGAGGGGTTTATGCAGCGTGACAACAAGAGGAAGGGAAAGGACAGCCCCCGGATCGTCATACAAAAGATCCTCTGCCAACTCCACAGGGAAGCTGGTGATGGGTAATTCAGCCTTTGGGGCGGGGTTAGCTGACAACCCCCGATCTAGTTTTCCGAAGGCTGGTGAGGGGAGGAGTAACGGCTGGGTATGGAGGGGGTGGTGGTGAGGCAGCATCGAGATGGGCGGCAAGAGGGGGTGGGGTTTTTGGGCCGGGAGGAGAAGGGCAAGTTTCCGGGGAAGACGGGGGAGGGTAAAGAGTGTTGATGGCCGCCATAACAGCCTTCCAGGCAGTCAGAATAGGCACGGGTGCTCGTGGGGTATCATGAAAATATTTTCCTATCCTTTCCCAAGTGGATGCTTTGAGCGACCCCTCTGAAGGATAGACAGGGCAGTGTCTCTCCATGTACAGTAGGAGTTGAGTCACCGAATTTTTTGAAATGGGAAAGATGGTCGTACCGTTAGCCTTTTGACAAGAGTTAGCCTTCTTCACTAAATCATAAAGTTCGTCCCTATGAACTGACGAAACTTTGGAGAGTGGGGAGCCCATTACTTACGATTGCAGAGCCTTTGCCAGGTGCGTAGTAACGAGAGTGAAGGCAGTGCACCTCTAGACAGAGATCACACTGTGAGACCGAAGGGATCCCGGACGAGCCCCCAGTTGTCGCGTCGCGCGACCAGTCCTTCGCCCTTCGGTCTATGGGATTCCCTGGGGGGGAATGAGCCAACGATTCCCTCGCAAGGGTGAGGTCGAAAAAACAACGGTAGGTACAGGATTCTTTTGTGGTGAGTGACGCCACATCTCAGGAGGTTGCTGGTACTGCCTCCTGGTGCCACGCCCCCACCTCCTTTTATTCAGCAGTTCTATCAGGGCGGGGGAGTGAGTACAAAGAGAATAGGGAAATACAAGTCATGCCCTTATAAGGGAATATACAGCATTCTGAGGCTACGTGAGAGACATGCAATCTAGCTGTGCAGTAATGGAGTCAGGTTCGTCACATTATACTCCAGAAAATAACACACATCAAAATCAATATCAGCAGGGACTTACAGCTGCTTATAATAGTTCTCACTTCATAACATTCAGATGCATTTTTTTTACTTTTCATACCAGAAAGTTTCTCTGAGTACTTGAAAAAAATTAATGTATTTAATATTTCTTTAACAAACTGGCATTTGTATTTCTTTAATTCTTAGGCTCCTCTTAGTTGCTGCTTACAAATATTTTAACTGGTAATACCTTTATTTTTTCTTCCTGCATACTGTAGTCTTTTATGCTTCATTTTTCTGAGCTGTAAAACAAAGCAAAACTCATTAACTATATTTTACCTTCATTTGTTGTCATTTTTTGCCAGTATAATTCTCAGTTGTGTTTTTGCTATGATTGCCCTATTGAAAGTAATTTAATAATTGAGATAGTGGAGAAAACTGCCAATGCTTTAAAAGGCACTTCATTCATTTGCTGTTCTCAGCAGCCTTTTGCCTTATTTATCAGTAATTGCACATCTCTGTGTCCATTTTGTGCATAAGTGTTCATCTGCATTGTGTATATCATGTCTGTTTTATCAGTATTATATTGCGTGTAATACACTATAAGATTTCATGCTCCCAATGAAGTGGACTGTAGTTCATGAAAGCTAATGCCATAATGTATTTGTTAGTCCTTATGTGTCACAAAACTCTATGCCGGGGTTTCTCAACCAGGGTTCCGTGGAACCCTAGGGTTCCACGAGAGGTCACTAGGGTTCCTGGGAGATCACAATTTATTTAAACATTATTTCAAATTCAGGCTTCCCATTAAAGAGGTAAGTTTCATTCTTTATTTTTAGTTTAAAAATAACTGTTAATGCATATATACAGGCCTCCACATGAAACGAATATAATAATTTTGTAACTTCTGGCCTATATTTGAGCCTGAATGTGCAGGGGTTCCCTGAGGCCTGAAAAATATTTCAAGGGTTCCTCTAGGGTCAAAAGGTTCAGAAAGGCTGCTCTATGCTGATTGGAAATCAACAGTTGATTAAATGTATATTACTAAAAGATTCCTGTAGCTTTTTTGAGATTCTGAAGTAAATGGAACAACTTAATTTAACAGAAGCTGTCAGTCGTTTGTTTGAGATAAGACTTTTCAACATTTTGTATTTCATTCAGCATGCTAATAAGATGAAAACCAAATTAACCTCAGGAAATCACTGTCTCTAAGTCGTCATTACTGATTAAAATTGCCTTCTACTGCTTAATTAGTTAACTAGATTAAACTATCAGTTAAATAATCTTTCATACACCTGATAAAATCTAGTTTTCTTGGATTTTATTAGTAATATTAATTAACAATAAGAATGCTTAGGGAATTTGCCTCTTTCAATTCAATGTAAACTGTTTAAGGCTATGCATATTCTTTTTTTTTAAACGTTAGGAGCCAAGAATCTCTTGGAAAAGTTCCATAACAATATCAACTACTTTCTATCCTGTTTATATTATGAAATGTATGACTTCAGTATGATATATTGGCAAAAAAGAGTTGATGTTCTTAAATAAAGGAAAACAGCCTTCAAATAAAATATTAATTAATATTTTAATTTATTTAATGCAAATAATCGTGGTAAAAAATGGTATTAAAATTGTGACTCATATTTAGAAACTTGCATGTATAGTGCTGACTACTTAATTGTAGAATTGGAGAATGTATTTAAAAAGCAATTTAAAATGCAGGGATATGAATTTTTTTTCCTGATTAAAAGGACTTATAAAATGCTTTTCCAAGTATATTCTTATATGCTCTATTCAGCAACTAGGTCCTCCTCGGTATTTGGGTAACTGTAACTTTATCAGGTGGCTACTAGGAACCTGGCTTTTTCAGTTAGTGATTCCCATTTTCTGGAATGTCTATTTAAGTATGATGGCTTTTTTCTGAGTAGACATATATAGAATGTTTTGGTAACTTTCCTTTTTGGAAAAAAAAAGTCTGGAAGCTCACATTGCATAGATAACAAAAAAGAAGAATGTTAATATCTGTTGCTCCTAACAATGAATCCTGGATTTTAATGTTGTTGTTGAATCTATCTAGCTATTTAGCACAGTGCATTTTTTTTATTGCTTATATACATGCAAAAGAGGAAAAATGCTTTCCTGTTAAGACTAGTTCATAATCTTCCTTGTAGGGTTCTCAAAAAGCCATAATTATTCATAATTTTAAAGGTAAAAGCAAAATAAACACTGTTTGAAACTAATATCTGTTCAGCAGTGGTTTAAGTTGAATAATGTTTATATTTTGTTAAGCTATAGATAATTGAAAGATCATACATTGTTTAGGACTGTATTTTCACCCCTTTATTCAACAGAATGTGGTATGTTCTCTGATACTACAGCTCTTAGCAGCTTGCTTTCAGCTTGGGAGCAGCACTAGAAGGAAGTGATTGTAAGTCTTCATTTTATATGAATGATTAATTGAAAAATGGTGTATCATTCTTGAGAAGGCAGAATGGATATATAGAACCATTCTTATTTTTTATATTGGGGAAGATGTACATCACTAGAGCTGCTTGGTAATTGGATGTTTCACTTGACCAGTATTGTGCTTCTGTTTATTTGCATGTTCCTTCTGCTATGTCTTCTCCAGGAACCATGGCGAATAATCAGAATAATTCTTGTAGGTGAAGTTTATTATGCTTGTCATTTATTAAGCTAGAGTTAGAATCCCATTTAAATTAATATATTTTAAGCTTTTAAAAACTGCCTTAATTGTAACCTGCATTCTTACATTAGATAATAGGTTTATGTAGCTAAGCTGAATAAAATGTGAAAATGTATAATAAAGGGAAAAGAGGGTTCCTCTGCCTTAAGACAAAGTGAATTTCATTAGTAGAACAACCATAAATCTAGGCTAATCATGATGCAGACTTGTGATTATGTTATATATTAATAGAAGTTTGTATTGCTGTGTGTTGAATAAGATTTGTGTAATAGATATTTAAAGAAAATCTTACTAATAGTAGATATGACTGATTCATTAAAGAACTGTGCTGGACCCAATAATCAATAATCTATTTCTGTTAAATTGTATTTTTAAGGCTACTTATTGGCATCATCTTAGTATGCTTTGGTAGGAGCATGTTTTAACCTAGAGGTTCTTTTGGATTTACTAGCTTTCGAATAGCTTGGATCTGGTAGTTCATAACCATTTTTCATGGCAACATAGTATATATATGAGATGTTTGCCTCTTGTCGTGGGTTCTGTGTTAAATATAGTCCTAGAAAAGTTCTTGTTTTGTAAATCTCCCCCCTTTTAGGGGGAGATGGGCGGGGATAGAAATGTGAATAATAAATAACTAAATTTAAAAAAAATGAATATTTCCTCCCATACTCAGATCTGAACCACAGTCAAAACTGCCTTTTCAAAAGATGTATTGGAGGAGTATCATTAAAAAAAACATTTTTATAAATGCATAAGCAAGACTGAAGGTTGACCTAAGCTGGCTATGTCATCGTTCTGTAGGAAATATTTTAATGCAATCAATACTGTAGTGGACAGCATTTTCAGGCAATAGCTATCAAGAACAATAAATATATAGACTTCCTCAGGGTTTTTTAATGGCATTTGATGGTGTAATTTCAAAACGCAAAAATAATTTACCAAAAATATTTAGTTACTTAAACATATACTATTGGTAAACTTTGTCATGACAAAAGTCACATTTTGAATGATTTCTTTTTTTTAGTTTCATCATAATATTTTTTTATGTAGCAGAAGATAAACAGACTCATATTTGTATATTTAGTTATTTATTAATGCAGCATACGCCACTCAGTTCCAAAAAAGACTTGTTTGTGTGGGGTAAGCCAATATGAAAATGAACATGGTCTAAAATGTAGAATTGAAATATATACAAATTTAATACTTCACTGGGCAAAATGCTGTAATGACTGCCTATTCGAAATGACAGACTCACACAGGTATTCTATGGATATCTAATTTAATAATGAATAGTATGCAGAAACACAGGCAAAGCTGAGAATACTAAAAGCGCGGGATTTCTCCCAATTAATTCCCAAGCAATCTCAAACCCCTCCCCGCAGAGTCAGTACAATTCCATCCTCTTGCAGGTGTTCCTAATGGTTGCTGTCAGTCTTTGGGTAATGCCCTTGACCAGTTGAGATAGCCCAAACATGCATTCCTTCGTACTTGCATCATCCAGCTCGCTGCCTGGCACCAAGGAGCAGTAGCAGCCCCCTCCTGTACAACAGCACGTGTCAACACCAGCATGGCATGGGAACTCGTTGCGATGTTTCAGGAACATTGGAACAGGAACCATGACAAATGCCTTCTTAGAATAAATATTCAAAAGCTACATGAGGAGAAAGAAGTATTTTGTCAAGCAGCCAAGAGGAAGACTAAACACATATAAAGGACTTACGTACTGTACACTGCCTGTAACAGTCAACATTTGTTTGTTCCATGGGGTCTGGAGATAGAACTTTGAACTCCAGTCAAAGGGGGGAAATATGACGTTAGCAAATTTGCTGCTTAACAGCTGTTACAGAATAAAGTTCCTCCCAATATTCAGTTAAAGCATCCTTATTTTTGATTTGAATCCTTAGCTCCTTGTTCTGCTCTTGGTTTCACAAGAGAACAGGTCCACCCACTCTTGCATGTAACAGCCTTACATATGACAATTTTGGTGGGGCTTGGCTTCCAGATTCCTTACCACCCTGGTGGTTCTCTTCTGAACCCACACCAAATTCTGTGTCTTTTTTTTTTTAAAGTGCAGTGCTTTTAAAGTGCAGTGTCAGATTCCATGTTTCATATATGGTCTAACCATGGAACACCATGGAACTACTGTGGTATGGGCACAAGAGTACTGTTAATGCAGCCCTTTACAGTGTCCATAATTACAACCTGTTTTAAGTGTTCTTAGTAATTGCTGTAAAAGCTGTGTAATGAATAAAACAAATTGAACTCTCTTATTAACAATCTGGACTTAATCTTGTTCTGAGTGATTATTAGGGTAGGTTTTTAAAAAAATCAAAATAGAGGGTAATCCTTTCTAATTTCAGCCCATACATGTTTCAGAGGGCACAAATATAGATGGTTAGAGACACGTGGCCTTACATTAGAGAAATAAAAGCTAAAACAGCGAACTTGGAGGATACATTCTTATTAGACCATTCATTTTAGATTCGATCTGGACATGCTCATAAAGTATCGATTATAAAAGCATGCTGAAAGTTTAATAAACTTGATTAAATATTTAGCACTAGAGCTTGATCCCAGTGCTTCTACACTGGTAAATAGACGCAGACAGCCTTGAAGTGCCAGAAACTACGTGAATGATGACTGAAGAAAGTGGGTGGAGGGAGGACGGTGTGTATATAACACATTAATTTCTATGCTTTTTTTGTGAGGGTTGGTAGATGCATGCCTGTGAATAATGACACAGTGGGTACTATTAGCTCAGCAGTAGGGATAATATATTTCAGTGCTTTGCTTTCTGTGAGGGAAGGCTCACAGCCATGCCAACACACATTATTCCAATCCTTGAATTGACAGAAAAGCATAACAGTATAAATTGCACTGCCCCAATGGCCAATCCCTATTCTATCTCAGGTAAGAGACTGTTGCTGTCCTTACAGTTTTAATGTGAGACAGGTTAAGGAAAGCAAACATTCACAGCTTGCTCTCCCTAATGTGAGCCGGAGTTGGGAGGAGGCAAGTTTTGATAACTGTCAAAAGTCTGTTTTGGAGGAAGCGTTTTGCATTGATACATTCAGCTTATAGTTTGGTTCCTTTTGGACTCAAGTTTAATTCTGTTCTAGACTCAAACCATGTTTAAAGGAACCTGAAAAACAACCAGCAAGGAGGAAGGGGATGTTGTAAGGTGTAGTGGGAAGGCTCTTCCATTGCATCAAGCAATATGTCTTAATAGCAATATGACTAACGGTGGTAAATCAGTTGTAAAAATATTGAGAAGGGGAGCTCTTCAGTGACAGGGATGGATTCAGATGGAAATTGTGGGATAGAACAGGGTGAAAGGGCAGTGCCAGCTATAGTGTTAGTGCTGCCTTACATATATATATGGATATGTTCCTGTATGCCTTCTCCATGCCTCAATAAAAATCTTTCCTGATACCAAATTGGAAATTAAGAGGCACCCCAATTTCTTAAATGCAGTGTGGTTCTATTTAAGGTCTATATCATAGATCTAAAAGATTTTAAGGTGATATCTTGGAGGTGGGGGGGGGAGAAGATTGTGGGGTGTGTTTAAGTTTCAAGGGATTGATTATGTACCATTAAGATGGCATCGACTCTTAGCGACCACAGAAGTGAATTTCTGCCATAGTGACCTTTCACTTGTTCCTTTAGGTCTTCCACTGGTGCCCCCATCACCTCTGTAACTGAGTCCATCCACCTTGCTGGTGGTTTTTTTCCTCCTCTTCTCTTTTCTTCCACCTTTCTCAGCATTAGAGCCTTCTCCAGAGAGCTGGGTCTTCACATAATGCGTCCAAATTTGAGCCTGGTAATTTGTGACTCGAGTGAGAACTCTGGGTTGATTTGTTTGATGATCCATTTGTTTGTTTTCTTGGCTGTCCATGGTATTCTCAGGAGCTTTCTCCAATAAAGTTTCAAAGGAAAAGTTACTGTGTCCTGTGGTTTAAATAGCTTTGACACTGATTTACATATTGAACTGGCATTCAAGGCAGAGAGGAAGAAACTATTATGGTGACATGGAACTGAGCAGTTTTGCCTTTGCTGTAGTCAATTTCATAATGGGCTCTTTCTTCACTTCCTGGATGAATGGTGGGGGAGAAAGAAAAGAGGTGACATATCTGCAGCCTTTCCCATTTGATCTGCAAATGGAATGGAGGAAAAGGCTGACAACACTTACACCTGCATGCACACATACATACACTCACACATACACTTGGGCTGGCACTCAAGAGAGTGCAGGTCCTGTTGTTGTTTTTAAGATAGGTACTTCTTCAAAACAATGGCATACCTGTGCTTATAAGTATGCTCACATAGCACCCAACCGTAACTTCAGAAATGGTTGGTCAGGTATTTTGCAGGAAGGTGCCTCCGCAGAAGTCAGGTGTCCAGTCTCTCCTCTTTCTCAAACCAAAATTGCCATTGAGGGCATTGGTCAGCTACCAGCAGGAAGTGGGCATGCCCACAGCAGCCTAAAGTAGCCATTGGGAGAAGCTAGACAGGTGCCAGTCCCTAGCTGAATCATTGGCTATATCTTGAATGAGGTATCATAGATCACTGGTATGGCAAAACTTGTGCTGGGAAAAGAGGAACAACCCTACTTGCTAAGGATTAATTTAAGGTGTCTTTGCAATGGGGTGAGGATGGTGACATCATGAGGCTATATCCTTTTAAAATGGCTAGTGAATCAACTTCATTCTGGGGTTAGCCGGAAGTGAATATGAGCCCTTAATGGCTCTATAATTAGAAAATTAGCATAGAAGGGAGCTTGTGGCTAACTCTAAAATGCTGTGTAGTTAGAGGTGGATTTTCACTTAAATGTTTTTAAATAAGAGTATTAAAATTTCTTAATTGAAATTGCATAGTCCATTCTTGGCATTTTATTATGCACATAGATTTAATACAGGTTTGTTTGAACCTGTTTCTAGCCCTGTTCTTTCTACATAAACAGTAGCATTTAAGTTTCCACCAGTCTATGAATCTATATCTGGCATTTGAAGAATGGAATTATCAAGAAGAAATCTTGCCCCCATGATTAGTATCAGTTTTTTTGCCCAGAATTATAATGCTTTTTCTGTACTTGGCCTGGTATCATTCTGTACCATGGATCCCTCCTCCCTGAAAGACTGTTGGAAAAGATGCACTAACAAATTGAGTAATCAAGCCAGTGTGTTTATGAACAATTGCTAGAGCACTCTGCTGTAAGAATTCTTTGGACTGTTCCTGGGCTCTCAAAGGTCCTGTGTTCTTTGGAAAGTACTCATTTTATGCAACTTAAATTAGCAGCTGAACTACTAGGTGTTAGTTGTGATCTTAAACTGGGCTGTAGTAAGTTACTGTATTAATTTCTTGACATAGTATTTTACTATTTTGTACTATGCCTAGTTATAAGTGTATGCAAAATAAAACTACTGCTACTATTTTTGCTAAGCAGAAATTTTATAAAAATAACATCAACTTAATAAATTGAGTATCTTCTAATATTTGTGGGGAAAAATATAGGACAGTTCATTTGAGTCCTTTCGGGAAGGAAAAATGAGTTATTTACGATGTACTTTGCTCTGATAATATTTTGAAGGTCATGTAGTTAGGTCTTCCCTTAAAATTGAAATATTCAATTAAAACTACTTTTTAGATATATATTAAAAAATCCTATATTTGATTGGATCCTCTGGTGAATTATTCAGATAGGGTAATTGTTTATATGCATATCTTGTTTCTAATAATTTACTGCCTTCATAATTTTTTATCATTTTTGTAATGATTAAATTAATTGCTATGAAAGTTGAAAGAAATGAATTTAGTTATAAGTGTTAAACATTAAAAGAAACATTTATGAATACCTCATTTGTTTATGAATGCAGTGAAAGAAACAAGCACATAATTAGGTTTGGATTATGTTGATTTTAATTTCATGTAATGTTCTTTCTCTCATTGGGCTGAAAATCAGAACAGTGGTATCTATAGAACAGATTTTCTACCAGGAGAAATGTAATATTCACTCTTCCTCCCTCTTGCTACCTTTGCTTTTCACTACACTGTTCTGGCATGCCTCTGGGATTTGAGAATAACTGAAAAAAACTAGTAATAACATTTTATAGTATTTAACGTAGCATCGGGGATAGCCAGTGATTCTCTTTATAAATACAGAAACTGATAATTCCAGATTGAGGGAAAAACCAAAGTATTGTACATTGTCATATTCCACATCTATGGTTTATTTAAGAACTGGATACAGTTATTTTAAAGACATTTTTATTCCATGGTTGTTACTATGTTTACTAATTTTTCGCTTGAGAGCCAGTTAAGCAGTTGAGGCATCAGGCTAGAAACCGGAAGACCGTGAGTTCTAGTCCCATCTTAGGCACAAAGCCACTGGGTGACCTTGGACCAGTCACTTTCTTTCAGCCCTAAGAAGGAGGCAATGGCAAACCGCTTCGGAAAACCATGCCAAGAAAACTGCAGGGAATTGTTCAGGCAGTCTCCGAGAATCGGACATGATTGAATGGATTAAAAAAAAAATTGCTACATTGTAAACTAGCTTTTCCTCCCAAAAGGTAAATCAGTAAGTTTATTGTTGTAACCACAGGTCATAACACATAATGTACTATAAAATACAATAAAATAAAATAACAGTAAAATAGTAATATTGTAAAATAAAATAATAAAAATAGTATTAGATGTAAAAAGGTTACAGCAAGATAAAACCAAAGCTACAACTAAGAACTTAAGTATTTCTTTTTAGGTTTAAATGACAGCAGAGGAAATGTAGCAGCTTGGTTGCTGGTTGGGAATACGTCTGCAGGAAGATAGTTCAATTTTTCAAGGTCTGACCTCCTGAGTTTACCTACCATCAATAACATAGCCCTAATCTCATTGTAAATGGGTCAGTGGAGGACATAATGGATACTGCCCTCCACTTGACCAATACCACAGGGACAGGGATGTTCTTTAATAGGATGCTTGCAAAATCTCCCTTTGAGATATGTGGAGGGCATTGCCTGCAGATGAAGAGATGTTAAAGCCCTTCTCAGTGAAGCACTAGCTTTGATTGTGAGCTCAGTTGAGAGTGCTGGCATAGTTTCTGTCTTTAGGATAGACTATTAAAGAAACCAGCAAATGAGAAATATGCCACACACTAGTGTAGCAACGAAGATCTTGGAAATGATATTCACATACTGTGACAAATCTATACCTATAAAGATCAGAATCATACAGGCAATGGTTTTTTCTGTGATACTCTGTGGAAGTTGAACTTTGAAGAAGCAGGCTAGAAAAAAATGTTGATGTTTTTGAGCTTTGGTGTTGGAGAAGACTCCTGAGAATACCATGGATAGCCAACAAATGGATCATAGAACAAATAAGTCCAGAGCTCTCACTTAAGGCACAAAAGACCAGACTCAAAATATCATATTTTGGACATTATGCAAAAACACAGCTCTCTTGAAAAGTCCATAATGCTAGGATACGTGGAAAGGAAAAGGACAACCAGCAGCAAGGTGGATGGACTCATTACAGTGGTGGTGGGTGCACCATTGGAGACCTGAATTGCCAGTCTAAGGACAGATCATCTTGGAAAAGGTCTATTTGTGTGGTCACTAAGAGTTGACACCAACTTGATGGCACAGAATCAATTTGCATACTTCTTAAATGTTAGAATAACTAACATTGTGGAGGAAGCAGGTTTTTTTTCAACATGTTATATAAAGCTATATTTTTGTTCGTGCATGTCTGATTCTGGAGAGCTTTTATAAAGATTTATTTTGCCTGTTTTTCAGAAACGTTGAGACTTTACCCAGCAGAAAGTAGTCAATTGTTATAGATTAGGAAGAAATGTGTCTTCATAAACAAAAGAATTTTCAGTGTCTAATGCTAGTTCAGGTCATAGATTGATCCCAGTATAAAGGATGTTTGAAGGAAAAGGATAGAAATCCTTAACAAAGAGTAAATTGTATATCCAAGTATCTAATTTGTTTTTGATTTAAGATGAGATCTGTCAACATCTTTAAAAATGGCCCAGTTCTGGTGTCAAGGTAAAACTCTGTAAAAGCTTTGTAGTTGCCTTAACTGATGAATCAAGAATTATAACCTGTAAATATTTAATATTTTCTTTCAATTTCATACTGGATGCTAGATATTCTTGGGTTTCAAAATTCCCATCCCTGTTTATCTCTTGTATCTTGAACCGCAAGATGTTTCATGCTTCTAAAGGAGAAATTGATAGTGCTTGCATCATAACTATTAGCTATTAGTTCCTTTTGTGATAAAGTACACTGATTACCAGACTTGTACCTGCGCTTCCCATCTCCTCTTCACCCCATTGTTCCTGTCCTCCTTTCCTTGGTATTTTCTTGATGATTTTAAAGTATATCATTATTAACAAAGGGCCTCCATGGTTCTTTCAAAACACTGTTTGCTTTTTGTATGTTTCCACATATCAAAATCTGGCCTATGTCTTCTAAAAACATGTTATTGTAACTTTAGACAGCTGTGATTTTGCATGCCTATATTCTCTAAGTTAATGAGGCTACATTACTAAGAGCTTTAATTTTCACTGGTGAAATCCAGTCTAATAAATATGTTTTTTTTATTCACTAATTAAACTTTATTTCAGTAATTGATCTTGGTAGGCAGTGCTCTTCTCTTTTTCCAACATGAGAACATAGAATGAGGAACGTATTTAGTTGTGCAGTTTGCTTCCATAATGTTGCTTTTATATTTCATTTTAATTTATTTCCTAAAACAGTGAAAGACAGAGGACCGAGTATTTCATTTTGATTGCTTCAATAACTAATAGTATTTCCTTTTTCTGGAAAACCTTTGTCACTGTATTTTTATTGGGTCCTGTTGTATTGCTATCAATTATAATTTTCTCATTAGTGAATCAATTAAAAAATGACACACCTAATGAAGCCTAGTGTTCTTCCTTGATTTTCTCATCTGCATAATGGTTTGCGTTAGGAATTAGGAATATATAGTTTATTAAATGCATAAGGATGTATTGAAAATATGTAATAATCCAGAAGGCAATAGCTAATATTTTATTGCATGCAAATACGTAGTATATAGAGACCTATGGAAAGTAATGTCCAATGGAATTGCTGAAAGACCAGTTCCATTGGATGTTTAAGCTCCCTCCAGAGAGCCATTTGGCTGAAAAGTAAAATGAAAATTTTGGTGTGCACCACCAATAATACATCATTTAGATCCTCATCATAGTCCTCAATCATTTAGTGACTGAAAAAACAGCCTGATGATTTGGTGGTTGCCTGATGCAATCTGGAAACACGAAGCTTTGTTTTATTCGTTTTATAACACTCAATGAAGAAACCAACCAGAGAATAGCAAACAGATAAAAATGCCAAATTTTATACTGTTTAAATATTATGCAATAAAATTATTAAAGTTAATAGGATAACAACTATGAAAATTGTTAAATATAAAACATTCAACAAACATTTTATAGATTGTTTGAAAATCCTTTTTAGCCCCTTTATTTAAAAAAAAAAAAAAAATTCCAATACTGACATAAATCTACAGTCTGCAGATGCAAATCACCTATAGATTTATTCTTCCAGTCTTGTGTAATAATTATTTTGGCTATTCCTTCTGTATGAAAGGAAAATATTAGAAAATAACGTATTTGCAGATGACATAAACACTTGGACAGGATCAAAATTCAGGAGGATTTTGAGAAGCTGAAACAATGGGCAGAACCCAGCAAGATGAATTTCAACAGAACAAGTACAGAGTCCTACATCTGGGTAGGAAAAGAATTAAAGGCTAGATGATATAGGTAGTCCTCATTGAGCGATCACACTTGGGACTGGCAACTTGGTCGTTAAGCAAAGCAGTCACTGAATGAAACTGAAACTATACTTATGATCTTACTTCAGCTTTCTTTGCTTTACAGACTGTAAATGCAAGGATTGGTCACAAAGTTACTTTTTCATCACTGTCATAACTGCAAATGATTGCTAAACAGGGCAGTCACTAAATGAGGACTGCTGTACTACTGTTAAATAGAATTGCAGTTGGCTAAATGATCACATCCAAAGAGCTTTCATTAATGGCTCCACTTCAGCTTGGAGAGGAGCAGTAAATGGTGTACCATAGGGTTTTTATTTGTAACTTGGATGATGTCATGCGCTGCCTACCTCTGAATAACACTCAGACACTGGTTCGCGGATCAGGCTCTGGTTTATTTGCAGGGCAGGTACAGCGTTGGTAGAAAAAAGCTGAGAGTGACAGGAGCGCGCCGGTGTGGGGTTTAAATACCCCGCGCCGGTCAGCGCCCCCTCGCTCACGGTCACGTCACCCCCCTTTGTCCAATACGTTGCCCTGCCGGTGGGTGAGGGTTTCCGGGATCGCCCATCATCAGGTTTCCCATTCCTCTGCTGATTGCTTTCAGCTGGGCGATCCCCGTTGTATTGCCGCTGATGGCTTGGGTGTGCTCCGTGATCCGTTTAGCTATTGTTTGTTGGCCGTTAGTCGTTGTGGGTTGATGGCTACTTATCTTGTACCCCTTCACCTATTTCCTTGCCATTGTCATGTGTGCCATTGCGCTGATGACTTTAGCTCAACGGCACTCATGACATACTGCCCCCTTTTCGAATAGTGTTCTCCCCCGGTTTTCTGGGTTTTCCCCGTGGAGCTGTCAAAACGCCACATTTTTTTTTTTTTTTTTTCAAAGTTCCCGCCGGAGTAGTTGTCGCCCCTCCCTTTGCTCCTCCCTCTACCACGTGCCTTCCCAGGGTGTGTCCATGGTGCGCATGCTCGGGTCCTGACCTGGCGTGCGCATGCTCCAGCCACACCCTGTTTGTTTGGCTCAGTTCGGCGAGGAGAGAGGCGTGGCTGGTCGGGTGCTTCTCAGCTCCAGGTAGGGCCCTTCTTTTTCTTATTTAAAGTGCGTCGCCTTTGTTGTGTCTCCTGGGCGTTGCCCCCAGGTTGCCCTGTTGACTTGCTTGCCACTCCCCCGCGGCCGGGGGGCGGGGGGAGGGTGCTGGCGAACGTTTGTCACCACCCCGTGGGCCCGGGGCGGGGGGAGTGAGTCCCGGGGGGGGGAGGTCCACCCAAGTCGCGGGCTTGGGGGGGCCCTTTCCCTTGGGGCACGGGAGGCGGGGGGGGCCTGCGGGGGGGGGGTTTGGTTTTGCTGACCTTGGTTGCGGTTTGTCGGGGTATGCCCGGTGAAATGCTCTGGTCAGGTCAGGCGCGTTAACGTTGTGCGCCGCCACCCATTCCGGGTGGGGGAAATATTTCCACCTGACCAGATAGTGTAGAGTTCCTCGTTGCTTGCGGGAGTCGAGAATGTCCCTTATCTCGAAGTGGTGTTGCCCGTCGATCATCACCGGTGCGGGCTGTGGCGTGCTTGGGTGCCATCGGGAGGTGGTTGCCGGTTTCAGGAGGCTGGTGTGGAACACCGGGTGGAGTCTCCGGAGGTTGTGTGGCAGGTCCAAGCGTATTGCTACCGGGTTCACTATTTGCGTGACTCGGAACGGCCCGATGTACTTAGGCCCCAGTTTTTTCGAGGGTTGGGTTGACTTTAGGAACTTGGTGGATAGATAGGCCATATCCCCCGCCTGGAACGTCGGTTGTTGGCGCCGGTGCTTGTCGGCCTGCTCTTTGTAGGCTGCCTGTGCATCCTTCAGCGCCGCCGTGATTACTGGCCATGCTTCCGCGATCTTCCGTCCCCAGTCGCTAGCGTCCACCTGGGGTTCCGGGGGTTGAGGTAGCTCCGGTATGGGGACGAAGTCGCGCCCCGAGACTACTTCGAACGGAGTTTTCCCCGTGCTCGTGTGGACGGCGTTGTTGTATGCGACTTCGGCGAACGGGAGCAGTTCAGCCCAGTCGTCTTGGTGGTAGTTAGTATATGATCGTATGAATTGCTCTAAGGTGGCATTAAGAACCTCAGTGGCTCCGTCCGTCTGAGGGTGCCAAGCCGTAGATAGGGCCTGTTGGGTCCCCGTCAGCTTCAGGAAGGCCCGCCAGAATTTGGAGGTGAACTGTGTGCCCCTGTCGGTCACCACACGTGCGGGACATCCGTGTAGCCTGTACACGTGGATGAGGAAGAGTTTGGCTAGCTGTTGTGAGGATGGGACCGACGTGCAGGGGATGAAGTGGGCCTGCTTTGAGAAGTAGTCCTTCACCACCCAAATGGCCGTTTTCTTCTGGCTGGGTGGGAGGTCCACTATAAAATCCATAGAGATTTCCTCCCATGGGCGGGAGGGTTCTGCCACCCGTTGCAATAGCCCCGCGGGTTTGCCTGGTGCCCGTTTGGCCCTAGCGCACGTTGGGCAGGACGCCACGTAGGTTTTTACGTCTCGCCTGAGCGCGGGCCACCAGAATTGACGCCGTGTTAGGTGTAGGGTCTTGAGGAACCCAAAGTGTCCCGCTTGCTTGGCGTCGTGTGACCTATGCAAGATCGCCTGGCGTTGCGAGTCCGGGACGTAGATTCTGCCTTCCCCCCATGCCAGGTCTTGTGCCATCGTTACCTTGTCGGGGTTTGCCAGGAACCAGGGGTCGGTTTTGAGGGCGGCGGCGAGGTCTGTGCGCATTCCCCCTGGTAGTTGCGGTTGGCTTCTTTCAGTCGCCGGTTGTCCCGCCGTCGGCTGCGCCGTAGAGTCGAGCTGCCTCCGTGCGCCGCTTCGGGTGGTCACGGCCATCCCCAGTTGCGAGGCGGATAGGACCGTCCCAATGGTGTCTGGGGCGGGCTCTTCGTCTTGGGGCAGTCGGGAGAGGGCGTCGGCCAGGAAGTTCTTCTTGCCCGGCATGAACTTCAGCTGGAAATCAAAGCGGCTGAAGAATTGGGCCCATCGGACCTGTTTTGGGCTAAGGCGTCTAGGCGTTCGTAGGGCCTCGAGGTTCCGGTGGTCAGTCCAGACCTCGAATGGTTGGGTGGCTCCCTCGAGTAGGTGTCGCCATGTCTCTAGTGCCGATTTCACCGCGAAGGCTTCTTTCTCCCAGATGTGCCATCGCCTCTCTGTCTCGGAGAACTTCCTTGACAGGTAGGCGCATGGTTTCAGGAGTCCCGTGGGGTCTTTCTGTAGCAGGATGGCTCCCAGGGAGAAGTCTGAGGCGTCGGCTTGGACCACGAACGGCCGTTCTGGGTCCGGGTGCGCGAGGATTGGCTCCGTAGTGAACAGCGCTTTCAGCTTGTTGAATGCGGTCTGGCACGTGGGAGTCCAATTCAGCACTGTGCCTGGGTTCTTGGCGCGTCGGGTGTCCCCCACCCCTTTGGTTTTGAGGAGGTCCGTTAAGGGGAGGGCTATCTCAGCGAACCCCCGGGCGAATGACCTGTAGAAATTCGCGAATCCGAGGAAGCTCTGTAGTTGCCGTCTGTTGCGGGGCCGCTCCCAGTTTAGCACCGCTTCGACTTTTGCGGGGTCCATTTCGATGCCGTCCCCGGAGATTCGGTACCCCAGATAGTCTAGGCGCTCTTTGTGAAACTCGCACTTTGTAGGCTTTGCATAGAGCTGCGCCCTTCTGAGCTTGTCGAGGACTTGCCTGACTAGGGTTACATGTTCCTCGTGCGTTTTTGTGTAAATAAGGACGTCGTCGATGTAGACCAGGACCCCTTTGAACAGATGTTCATGCAGTACCTCATTGATGAGCTGCATGAACACCCCAGGGGCCCCCACGAGTCCGAAGGGCAGTACCTTGTACTGGAAAGCGCCTAGGGGGCAGTTAAACGCCGTCTTCCATTCGTCCCCCTCCCTGATTCGGATGCGATAGTACGCCTCGCGAAGGTCCAATTTGGAAAAGACTTTGCCCGTGGACAGGTGGGCGAGCATGTCCTTCACCAGGGGTAAGGGGTATTTGTTGGACAGGGAAGCCGCGTTTAGGCCCCGGTAGTCGGTGCAGAGCCGTAGGGTCCCGTCTTTCTTCTCCCGGAATAAGACGGGGGCTCCGACCGGTGAGCATGCTGGCTCTATGAATCCCCTGTCTAGGTTTTTATCGATGAACTCCCGGAGGGTTGCCATCTCCTTCGGGGTCATCGAATAGATCTTTGGTCTAGGTAAGGGGACGTCGGGCAGTAGGTCGATCCGGCAATCCGTCTTGCGGTGGGGGGGTAGTTGGTCAGCTTCTGCCTCTCCGAAGACCTCGGAGAAGTCGGCGTATTGTTCTGGTAGGTCTGCTGTGGTAGCGGCGTTGTCTTGTGTGGTCGCCTCCGCTCGTCCTACCGTGGGGTTGCTTCTGCCCGCTGGAACTGGTGCTCGATACTCGCCGTCGCCGAATGTGAAGGTGCGGGTCTCCCAGTTGATCCGCGGGTTGTTTGTCGCGAGCCATGGCATCCCCAGGACTGCAATGGGCCGTCCGATATGCGTGACTACGAACGATGTGCGCTCGGTGTGAGTGCCCATTTGCAGGGTGACCGGCTCGGTTTGTAGCGTGGCTGGTTTCCCTCCCGCTGTAGAGCCGTCCAGCTGGTGGAATGCCAGCGGCGTGGGGAGGGGGAAGCAGCGGAGGTCGAGTTTGGCGACTAGGTCGGGGTGGATGAGGTTTTTTGAGCACCCCGAGTCCACTAGTGCCGCGGCCGTGGTGGCTCCGTTGCCGGCAGAGAGTTGAATTGCTGCCAATATTACAGGGCTTTCGTCGTTTCGTTGAGGTGGTCCGCGTTGCTGTCCCACCGCCTGCCTCGCCACGCGTCTCAGGGCAAGCGGGGAGCATTTCCCGCCGGCTGGTCGGGGTCTGTATTGTCCTCTTCCCCCCAGTAAGCGTCCCAGCCCTCTTCTGGTGTCGCTGTGGCCACGGTCATTCGGCGGTGAGGGGGCGGCCCCGGGTTGGGTGGTTTGGGGCTAATTTTCGGAGTGGGTTTGGGCGCGCTGGTCGGCGGTCGGTTGGCGAAGCAATCCACCGTCTTGTGCCCTAATTTGCCACACCTCCCGCAGGGCTCCCGGTTGAACTTCTTTTTTGGGTATATGGGGCCGGCCATCCCCCCGTGTGGTGCGGGTACCTTTTTCCCGGCATAGTTTGTGTCTTCCGTGGTTGTCATGAGGAAGGTGCGGTGCGCATGTTCGGCTTTCCCCGCGAGGTGGATCCACCCGTGTAACGTTTCTGGGTCGTCGCGGTAGAGGGCCCATTGGAGAACGTCGCGGTTGAGCCCCCTTTTGAACATTTCCAGCAGGGTGGTCTCGGACCAGTCGCTGACCTTCCCCGCGAGGGCTTTGAACTCCAGGGCGTAGTCAGGGACCGTGCGTGTGCCCTGTTTAAGTCTTTGGAGTGCGCTTTTCGCCCTTACTTTGGCTAGGGGGTCTTCGA
Source organism: Candoia aspera (assembly GCF_035149785.1). NCBI lineage: Eukaryota > Metazoa > Chordata > Lepidosauria > Squamata > Candoiidae > Candoia > Candoia aspera. Next base: position 142,637,597 of record NC_086155.1, read on the forward strand.
AGTAGTTTTTCATCTCATTGATGAAAGCAGGGAAGGTGGCGAGGGCGGGGGAGCTGGACTCGTACAGTTGGACGTACCAGTCCGCCGCCCTGTCTTGGAGTTTGATCGCCACGGCGGCGATCTTGTCGGCCTCGGAGTCATAGGAGTGTCCGTGCCTCCCCATGAACTCCCTAGCGTTGGTCACGAAAAACGAGAGTTTTGTGGGGGTCCCATCGAAGAAGATGGGGAAGTCCTTTGGGGCCCGGGCGTTTTGTGCGGCCCCGCCTCTCGCTTCCCGGGGTGTGGTGTCGGCCGCCTGTGCCGTCTGCTGACCCTCCGCTGGCCCGTGTGGGTTCGGTGCTTCGCTCGGGGTGTGGGCCTGTGCGGGGACGTCGTTGGGTGGCGCGGGGGGCATAAGCGCCTGGAGCATGGTCCGGAGTTCCGTCAGTTGAGCCCGCATGGCCGCGAGTTCAGCTCGTGCCTCCTCGTCCACAGCCCGCGCCGCCGCTGGGGCCGGTTCCGTTGGCGCGTCCTCGGGGGTGGGTTGCCGGCGGGGTTCATCGTCCCTCTGCCGCGGGTCCGCTTCCTCCGCCGTCTGATGGGTGTCTCCGTCATCCTCCTCCGTGTTGACCGCCGTGGGGCTGTCGCTCCACGCCCGTTGCTGGGGTGCGATGTGGGGCGCGGGGTCCTCCGCTGGTTTCGGAAGTCGTGCTGCTCCCTCCCGCGGTCGGGTTGCCTCCGTCGCCATCTCCCCTTGGGGTTGGAGCTGAGGCTCGGGTCGGGTGGGGCGGGCGTCCATGGCTCCGGGAGTCCGCGGTGCCTCTGGCCTTGGTCGGTCCTCCTCTGTCTCTTGCCGCGCGGCTCGCCCTCCTTGCCCGCGCCGCTCCGGCCTCATCTTGCTGGTCTTCTCGCCGTCTACTCCTCCCGCGGCTCGTTGTCGTCCGGTGGGGCTCGGCGAGGCTGAGTTTATGACTCTCAGCTTTATGTCATGCGCTGCCTACCTCTGAATAACACTCAGACACTGGTTCGCGGATCAGGCTCTGGTTTATTTGCAGGGCAGGTACAGCGTTGGTAGAAAAAAGCTGAGAGTGACAGGAGCGCGCCGGTGTGGGGTTTAAATACCCCGCGCCGGTCAGCGCCCCCTCGCTCACGGTCACGTCACCCCCCTTTGTCCAATACGTTGCCCTGCCGGTGGGTGAGGGTTTCCGGGATCGCCCATCATCAGGTTTCCCATTCCTCTGCTGATTGCTTTCAGCTGGGCGATCCCCGTTGTATTGCCGCTGATGGCTTGGGTGTGCTCCGTGATCCGTTTAGCTATTGTTTGTTGGCCGTTAGTCGTTGTGGGTTGATGGCTACTTATCTTGTACCCCTTCACCTATTTCCTTGCCATTGTCATGTGTGCCATTGCGCTGATGACTTTAGCTCAACGGCACTCATGACAGATGAGGCTGTTGAAATATGCATATAAATTTACAGGTGGCACAAAGCTGGTAGATGTCACTAATACTTTAGAGAAGAGAGAGAAGATTCAGAAAGATCTAGAGAGGCCTGAGCAGTAGTCATAAATAAATGGGGCAGACTTTAATAAGGAGAAATGTAACATTTGCATCTTATAGAAAAAATGAAAGGCACAAGTATAGGACAGGGTAGATTGTACTTGGCAGTAGCACAGGTAAAGAGGATTTGTGTGTCCTTCTTAACCATAAGCTAAACTTGAGCCAGCAGCATGATGCAGCTGTTAAAAAGACAAATGCTATATTGGGGATATTATTAATATTAATAAGAATATAGAGTCCAGGCCAGAGGAATTAATTGTTCCACTCTATTCTGCCCTGGTTGGGCCCACTTGGAATACATTTCTGAATACTGCAGTTCAAAGTGAAGTGAATATAGAGGAGGGCTACCAAGATGGTGAGGGATCTGGAAACCAAGCACTATGAGGAATGGTTCTAGGAATGTTTAGACTTCAGAGTAGACAACGGAGAGAAGATATATCAGCCTTCAAATAGCTTGTAAAAGAGGGAGTGGACTTACTTTTTTTTTACTCTGGAGGGCATTATTAGAACCATTGGGTTAAAATTACGAAGTAGGTTCAGGTGAGACATTAGCAGGAACTTCCTAATTATACAAACTTATCAGCCAGTGGAACAGGCTGCCACACGAAGTGGTGAGTTGTCGTTCAAAACCTTTGGAGATCTTCAAACAGAACCTGGATGGTCTTTCTGCCAGAAATTCTCTAGTGGATCCTGTATCTTCAACTCTGTGATACGATTTTAAGAGTCTATAATTGCAAATAATTTTTAATAGAAGCAAAGATTCTCAGAAATAAATTCTAATCATTTTACATGTTTCACTTAAACTGAACTACAGCAGCAGAAGTACTCTGTAAATGGCATTATTTGTATTCCTTGATTGCTGTGATTATAGGAGGGTATAGGAGAAAAACCAACAGTATAATTGTAAGCTCTGTTGCCATTATGTTGAGTATTCCAGCTGATTTTTGTACAGATGGCTGCATAGAACCAAGAATTCATATTACGAATTGAAATGCATTAATCGGTATAGGGTAAAAGAGAATTGGGGAAAACAGTACAGATCTTCAGTCTTGTCTCCAAAATTTCCTGACCCCCATTTATAAAAGTTTAATCTGCTTTTTGCCAGTAATTTTTTTTCACCTTCCTTCATTCTTCTCTCCAAAATGTGCAGCTGAGAATGTTACTGAAGGGGAAAAATGCCTTATCAATGTGGACATGTAAAGTGCAGGCTGACATCTTGAGTTGACATTAATTACTACTCTAGACAGGCAGATTGTCTTTTTAGATAGACTGTGGAGAAAATCTCATTTCAACAAGATTGCAAGGCTTGTTTGTATTGATTAGAAAAACATTTGCACTTCTTTGATAGAACTGACTGCTGCTGTTTAGCTGCTAGTAAAATATGTTGTTAAGTTACTAGTAAATCTTCAAAAATGCAGGGTTGGTTCATTTTTTTGCAAGCTGCTGCCTTTATGAGAGACAGTCTAGGAATTGTCTGCCACTTACTCCAAATGTTTCATAAAGAAAGTTAAACTCAGACTCTTGTATTTCATTGCCAGGCATTTATACTGTTAAGTAGCTCAGGGGTGCATTGCTTTAACTCAAGGAAAGCCCTCGGACTGTAGCAAGGCTTTTAGGACTCTGTCTGCTGTATATCCATGTTTATATTTTGTACAACTTGTATTTTATATTATAACTGGAATCCCTTCTAATTATTAATTTAAAATGAATTTCTAAACATGCTTAATGTGCATTAAGTCCTAGTATTTGCTGTGGACTTTAGTCCCTACTAATGAGTTTAGAATTGCAGGATTATGGCTTTAGTTTTGGCCCTTATATTCCTTCTGAACATTTTCTGTTAGATCAGTATATTTTCTTGATTATGTATTAGACTGTTTCTTGCATTTAATGCTATATCAGAGGCTTATATGCCACTTTTCAGAGAGCAGATCCTGTCAAGGAGGCTTAAGCCACAATATTGAAACACAAATAATAAAAGTCAGTAAAATTGCAATCCAAAACCATAAATATATTAGAATTATACAAAGTAATTATATTAGACATTATGCCATATTATACATTATACAAAGGCCAATAAAGGAACGTAAGAATCTTCCTTCACAAAGATAAAAAAGTCACCGTTACAAGAAACTACTTAATACTTGGCAAAACCTTTTTTTTTTTACTAAATGCTTGTGTATATTCATGCATCCATATGCCCATGTGTTTAGCTATGCAGGAGTTAATTTCTGTTTGGAACTCTTAATAGTGAAAAATTGTGCAATTTTTTGGAAAATTAATAATTTGACATTTAGGTTTTGATTCAGCAGATATTACAAATTTTGAGTTATGTTTAGTTTACTGCTATAAAATATGAATGCCATCATATACAGGCACTTGTGATGATAAATATGGTACAATGGATAGAAGTTGTCATTGCTCACAGTGTTCTAGTTAAGTAGAGATAGGATGATTGCATAGACCTGGGAGACTGATGGAAGAGCTGTAGACATAGCTCAGTAATAAATGTGTACAGAGTTTACTACTGCCGAGAAGCAGCTGTCATTGTGTATTTAATGTACACAATGAAATGTAAGACAGGATAGGTGGGCATTGATGTCTGTATTTCTAATTTTAGTAGGCACATCTAGTTCAAAAGCTAGATGCCAAAAAAGAGTTGGAGGAGCACATTAAGGCAGCAAAGAAAATCTCCAGAATAGGAAACCAACCAGGGAGTCAATTGCATGATGGGCATTAAACATATACTAAAGGGAGATATAGAAATAGCAGAGCTATATAACTTAATGAATTTGTTGTTTCTGCTGAAAATACCAGATAAGTGCATGTGCTTGAGCTGGCTTTTTCAGGAGAAAAGTTGGATGAACTGAGAAAATAGAGGTAATGAGAAATGAAGTTGTAAGCCAACTTGACCGTCTAAAAGTAAATTCAAAAATTGAACTTCTAGTTCTGAAGAACTTAAATATTACACTGCATCTGTCTCTGAAGACTGGAAATTAGTGCTCGGTTTTTGAAAGGAGATTGAGGTGCAGTAAAGGAAACTCAAGGCTAACTAGCTTAATATCTGTTCTAGGGAAAATGTTTGAAAGTATTATTAAAGAGAAAACAAGAAACATGTAGTAGAATGAACCTGCTGAAAATTAACTAATATGGCTTTTAAACATTTTTAGACTTTTTTGAGAGGGGTTCACCTAAGGCTCCATGGGATAAGAGGACAGGTCCTGCCATCATTTGGGAGCTGCTGAAAAGAAGAAAAAGCAGGAAAATATGTAGAAATAAAATAGTAATTCTTACATTGTTGAGGTGCATGTGGTGGTGCCTTTTAATTCGTATATAAATAATCTGCAATTACCATGGAATAAATGAGAAAGATTTAGTAATGCAAAATTACTAAAAGAGTAATAAAAACCAGAAGATAAATGGTGAATCAGGTTTATGAGTGAAGACAAAATGCAGAAAAGAGTAATAAAAACCAGAAGATAAATGGCGAATCAGGTTTATGAGTGAAGACAAAATGCAGAAAATTGCAGAAAATGAGAGTTCTATATAATATTCTGATTTCTTTCATTCTTGCATATTGTATGCCACCCAGAGTCACTTTTCATGAGATGGGTAGCTATATAAATTAGATTAATAAAATAAATATTGTATATGTATATATTTTAATACCAAGATTTGAGAGTCAATTTGATGTAGTGGTTAAGGCACCAGGCTAGAAACCAGGAGACCGTGAGTTCTAGTCCCGCCTTAGGCACAAAGCCCACTGGGTGACCTTGGGCAGTCACTCTCTCTCATCCCTAGGAAGGAGGCAAGGGCAAACCATTTCCGAAAATCTTGCTAAGAAAAGTGCAGTTGCCAGAAGTCAACACTGATTCAAACAGGCACGTGTGTGTGCACGCGCACACACACACAAAGTATGTAACTAGAGAAAATATGAAGGCACCATATACAGTTACAGTAAATGGAGAAGTAAAATATGGAACAACTTGAATTATATATTAAACTAAAATATCAGTACAGGATTTACAGCGTGCAAGATTCATTATAATTGTATGTTAATAAAATTCTTAAACCTGTCTTAATGTGCCAGTGTTCTCACAAAAAATTAATCTTTTCTAAACTATATAATAATTTTGTCTAAAGGCTAGGTAAAAAAAGATTGATTTGCTACCTTGTGTGAGTTCACATAAAGGAAATAGAAATCAGCCTGGTATTCAAAATGAAGATCCAGACAGAATTAATCCAGATAGAAATGTAGAATGCTTATAGACATAGTGAAGTCTGAACATCAAAAAGGAAAGCATAAAATACAAAGAAAAAGGAATAAGACATTTAGGGAACTAAATAAGTTCCAAATTCTGCTTATCCAGGAATCTAAAACCAAAAAACTTGTATAAATAAATGGGTAGTTCTAGTAAAGAACTAGTACTGTCTAAAGTAAAGCTGTTGATTGCTTGATGTTAAGAACAAAAGATAAAGATCCTAGATGGCTTTTAAGCTAATTAAAAGGTAAATACAATCTGGAAAAAAATGAAGTTTAACTAGAACTCTTCTGAATTTGTAGAAGACAGCATAGAAAATCTATCCAAAATAATGCAAAATTCCCCATTCTGTGTGCTGTTGAGATGAATTACAGCACAAGAGGTGTCAGGAAAAACTGTTGCCACATGCATATAGAAAAGAAAGTTAAAGAGCCTAGTGAAGAAGCGAACCTTCTCTTTCATTACCGTGTGCCAAAAAACATGTCCTGCTCTGTGATGTGTTCTGTTCGGGAGGGATGGGCGACAGTGTGGGGAAGAGTTCATTACACTTTTCTCCCAGTAATGACTTTCTTTTAAGACCCTATAATTAGGTGATCCAGCAAGACACATACCTCAGCATGTAAGTCTATTGTTCAGCCTTCTGGCCCGTTATTTCCTAGCTTGGGAGAGATATGGTCCACCTGGCAACTATTTGCCTTCCCATTATTTTGGAATGGAGAAGTCCAGGCTAAGAAAAATCCCTGCCCTTCCTTCTAATCAGAAACAGTCTGTTCTTGATCCAACCACCAAATTTTCTTATTCTGTAGATTGACAGGCTTGCTACTAATATATTTTGACTTCTGAAACGGGATCTAAGCAATGTAAGATATAGCCATTGAATGTCATATAAAACCTCTTCAATACAAGATCCCATCCATGTAAATAAACATGCATTAGCCTATAGTTTTCAATCTGTTGGAAAAAATAGAGTAGGTAGAATATACAGCCTGTGTTGGAGCCTTTTAAGTGCCATAAATTCTCCAGCTGAAGTTGTTCTCAAGTGTCTGACATCCTGCTCTCACTGACCTCATTATGACATCTACGAAAGTAGGCAAGAAATACCTGTGAGATAGCAGAGTGGATAACTAGGACCTTTCCATAAACAAAGAAATCACCTTTATGTACTTTTTTCACACAAAATATTTTCCATCTTTGAAAAGCTAAGATTTGTTACCCACAATTTCAGTTGAATAATGCAAGAAAATATCTTACGTGTGGGATTTAGGTTTGTAAGTATTAGAACATCTTTTGATTTCTATCAAAAATTAAATCTTGAGGTTATAGAGGGTAGTAGCAGCTGCTGCAACATAAATTTGTAGACCAGCTGCATCCTTTAAAAAGGTACTAAGGTGAAATGATCTTTTTGTCTCCATCCTGCTAGCACAGCAACATAATTGTGGAGTCCTTGGTGCTCTCTGAGCTTGGTTGTTTGCTTGCAGACATTTCATTACCAGAGTAGGTAACATCAGAGCAAGTGAGTGTGGGGTTTGCTCCCTGTTTATATACAGTAGCTTGCCCTGACAGTGTTGGTGGGGGTGGTGGTTTTCGCCTTGGTAGTTCCTTGATTAGGGTATTGTTTTCTGCTTGATTGTTTTCCTGGTGTTAATCCCTGTTTATCTGAGTGTTGGCTGCTGGAGAGGATGTGTTCTGGTCTTTTTGTTTCCTTCTTAGCTTTTTAATAGTCTCTTTTGAATGGTATGTAAATATGGTTTACTTCTGTGTGTCTACTGATGGCTGATTTGTCTGAATGCCAAGCTTCCAGGAATTCCCTACCGTTTTTGGCTTTAGCTAGGACGCTCACAGTTTCCCAGTTGAAACTGTGATTGGGTGCATCCGTGTGTTGTGAGATTAAGGAGTTTTCATCATTTCTTCTGACTGCTAGTTGGTGTTCATAGATGCGCTCTGCTAGTCTTCTGCCTGTCTGTCCTACACAGTGGCTGTTGCGGTCCTTACACTGTATGTTGGATATGACTCCTGTTTTTTCTTCTTGGGCTACTGGGTCTTTTGGTTTACTTAAGATGTTTTGGACGGCTTCAGTTGGTTTGTGTGCTATGGTGTGCCATGTAGTGGTAACAGTCTCTTGGTTGTTTCTGAGATGTTTCTGATGTATGGCAGTGTTATCCTTTTCATAGCTTGTGTTGGTTGTGCTGTAGTGGGTTGAGTGGTCAGGCACTTTTTGATAAAGTTGCGTGTGCAACCATTTTGTTGGAAGATGTTGTATAGGAAAAATATATATTTCTGGTGTTCTGGCTTGCTGCAGTGTGTTTGTACTTGTCTGAATGTTAATATTTATTCAGATGAGTACAAACACACTCCGTTTATTTATTCAGAATGTTGATATTTATTCAGTACTTGTCTGAATGTTAATAAATACATTCTCCAGTAGCCAATACCCAGATAAGCAGGAATTAACACCAGAGAAACAGTCAAGCAGTAAACAACAGCCTAATCAAGGAACTACCAAGGAAAAAACCTCACTCCAACCAACACTGGCAGGGCAAGCTACTGTATATAAACAAGGAGCAAACCCCACACTCACTCGCTCTGATGTTACCTAGTCTGGTAATGAAGCATCTGCAAGCAAACAACCCAATTCAGAGAGCACCAAGGACTCCACAGTTCAGCCCTGAGCTACAGATATTCTCTTCTGTTGGAACCACAACAGAAATCATGGAAATGTCTCTCTGGTTTTAAAGCTTTATGAATTTTTTTCAACATATACATAAAAACTGCAAAGAATGAAACACAGAATACTACAAGAAAAAAAAAACTAAAAAGTATGAAAATACAAAGGGAACTTCTACATAGTGACTTTCAACTTTCTACAACAAAGATATACATAACTCAGTATCAATCTCTTACTCTAATTTAAACTAAAATAAACATTATTTCTATAAAGCATTTCCATTCTTAATATAACATTCTCCTCTAAAACAATCTTTTCCTCTTAAACTATTAAAAACCTTTTACAGCATAATTTTTCACATAATAAACTAATCAAATATTATCCTTCTTTACTACAATTTTACTCCTTTCTACCTGTCTACATTTGATTAATATTATTCAAAAAAGAACAAAAGCATCCATCAAGACCCTTAAAAAGCCATCCTAATAAACATATTTATGCAATTAACCAAAGCATTTATATGAACATTATATCTTACTATCATTATATATTTAAGGAATAACTTTGTGAATATCCTTTTACTCAAAATATATTCATTATCCCCAAAACAAAAATATCTGTCTAAACCTTTAGAAGACCATCCTAATAACACAAACAATTATCCCACTTCAAAATAAACTAAGGCATTTACATATCTCAGTATTACAAACAGGGCTTTCTCCTTACAAGTCTCAAATTTAACAGCCTGCCCAAAAATCAGCCTGTGGTGACCGGTCTACCATGGAGGTTGCCAAGATGCCGCTCAAGATGCCATTCCTCCACCGGAAGTCAGAAATCATGGAAATGTCTCTAGTAATCCTGCTCTTAACTGCAATTTATCTAGTAGTATAAGGGCCTTTTTAGATACTGTCAGGCTAAGCAAAAATACATATAATGTACTAGATGCTTTTTATGTTCATAATTACAAGCATATTTTTAGTAACTTTTTGTTCCTGGCAGTCAAATGAAAAAATAAGTAATAAGATTTCTGCTTGGCTCCATTGTAATCTTTCCTGTAATTTATTTCGAACACTAAGTTTCCTTCAGCTGTTCTTACAGATTTTCTATTTGGGATGTTGACATCCTTAAATGCTTATTTCAGTGTTATTCTAATGATCTCTGAAAAAAATATTTTGACAGTAACTATATCGGTAAGTAAAATAGGTGCATACAACATTAATTAAGAAGTTATATTGCAGTTGTTGATAGATACTTTTGTAGTAATTGCTGCTGTGTCATAAATGAGATGTAATACTGGAACTTAGTGCTGTAGTGCTTTTTGTTACAAACTTTATTTATTTATCAAATTTGTCACCACCTGTCTCCTCCCACCAGGAGGTTTACAACAAAATAATAAAACAATAGATATATAATATAATTACAATATATAAAAATACACTATATAGAATACAATTACAAGTAACTAATAAATATAGATAAAAATGAAGTCCAGATGGCAGTGATCTAATTCAGTCCATGCTTGGGATGAGCACTCTAGGGCACTAGCCATTCCCAGGCATGACCGTTCCCCTCCCCACCCCAAGCCAGGTGGTAGAGCCAGGTCTTCAAATTCCTCCAGAAGGCCAGGAGCGAAGGGGCTAACCTCACCTCTGGGGGTAGGATGTTCCAGAGGGAGGGAGCTACTGCAGAGAAGGCCCGCCTCCTGCACCCTGCCAGACAGAATTCTCTTACTGACGGGGTCCGTAACATGCCCTCTCTGCATGATCGGGTGGGACGGGTTGATGTAACGGGGAAGAGGCGGTCCCTCAGGTAGACTGGCCCTATGCCTTGTAGGGCTTTAAAGGTGATAACCAACAGCTTGAATTGGACCTGGAAGCAAACTGGCACCCAATGCAGCTTGCTTAGTAGAGGTGTTATGTGCGCCCTTCTAGGAATGCCAAATATAGCCTGCACGGCTACATTCTGGACCAGCCGTAGCTTCCAGATACTCTTCAAGGGTAGCCCCATGTAAAGCGCATTTCAGTAGTCAATACGGGAGATAACCAGGGCATGAGTGACCGTTCGAAGGGCCTCCTGATCCAGGAAAGGGCATAACTGGTGCAGAACACGAAGCTGTGCGAAGGCCCTCCTGGCCACAGCTGCCACCTGCTCTTTGAGCAGGAGTCATGAGTCCAGGAGGACACCCAGATTATTCCCTGGTCTGTTTGGTGCAGTGCAACCCCATCTAGAACCAAAGATGACAATATCCCGGATACGGAAGAACCCTTAACCCACAGCCATTAACCCATATTTATGAGAAAGTTTTGGTGAAAAACAATTTGAGTACAGTATCAATTTTACATTCTTTTTGCTTTTTTTCTGTGAGATTAAATGTTTTTGTATTTGAGTTGAGAGTAGAGTTATTGTTCTGTAACTATTGAACCTCATTTTCTGGGACCATTAAAATTACATGCAAGTTCAATTAAGGAAGGGCAATAGGTCTGAATGAGGAAGGATTGACAGTGAACCATAGCCTTCTTTCCTGGCCACTTTATAAAGATTCTCAGTTCTAACCAATTTAAAGGTTTAATGCACAAGGCTAACTGGGAGGGTCAAGAGTTTCAGAAAGGTTAGGACTTCCGGTGGGGACATGGCGGTCTGAACAGCTGTGCCCGTGGGCTCTGTGGGCAGAACTGACAACACGGCAATTTTTTTGGGCTCAGGCAAGTTTTTTCTGAAGCCCAGGAGTGTTTTTCCAGAAAAAGGAAAACACTTGGAATCACCCCATCTATTCTCCGGACAGCTGCTTGCAGCCAGAAGATTGCAAACGGCATTCACGTTTGACTGGTAAGAGCTAGCTTGGTGGCTGGGATGTCACCATTTCCCAAGCAGTGCTGTAGCCTTAAAGGGACACTAAGAGCGGCCACCCCATTTCTAAATCACTCAATTTATTTTTCTTTTCAGTATGTGTACACTAAGAGAGGCTTTCTACAGCAAGGAGAAACCGGTTTTCTTGGTGTTTATCATTATTTTTGTGATTAATTTAAAAAAAATTAAAGTTTTGGATTTTGCTTTCCATCCAAATACTAAGGAGGGTTGAGAGTAAATAACTGTCTCCCTGTTACTATTTTTGTACTAAATTAAAAGATATTAGCATTTCCCTGCATGTTGAATCTGCTGTTTTGAACTTTCAGCTTTCTGCTTTTACTTTCCCTGGGGAATTGTCTGCTTATCATACTCTCACTTGTGTAGACACATTCCAGAATTTTTCTATTATCTTCCACTTTTGCTGGTTAAGTACCTAGGATTTGCATAATTACTGTGTGAGACATTGAGGATTTTGATCAGACTTTTTCTGACTTCCATCGAAACTTGAAACAGATGCTTTCTGATTCCTGCCAAGCCCTTATGCAGGGTATTCAGGATATTGTGGAAAACATGAAATTTAAAATGTGTCATCTGTTTGGGGATGTCATGGATGAAATTGAAGAATTTAACAGCGATAGAAATGTTTCTTCTAACAGTAAGATCGGGGCTTCTGTTGAAATGCTGGATGAAGATTGGACAGTCGAGTTGAAGAAACTTGAGAGATCGAGTTGCAAGCCACAAGTGAAACTGACTTTTTGATGGAGTGCTGTGGAAAAGAAGGGGTTATTTATGGGAGGTTTTTTTGAAGAGAACTCAGAGTTTTTGAGGGGGGCAGTTGGAGTGTTCAATTTCTTTTTGAAAAAGCTGCGTGCATTGTGGAGATGTGTAAATGCTCTGGTTTATTTTGAAGTGGGGTAAGGGTTTAAGAATGTTTATCTGGATTGCTTTTAGGGTTTGGCTGATTTCATTTATCTTTAAGGATTTGGATTAAGATTATTAGGGTATAAAAAAAGAAATAATGTTTGATTTTGTGTTTAATATGATTATTATAATTGTTATATTAATTACAATGGCAGACAATTTATATGTTTTTTTAGTCTGATCTTTATTATAGTAGACAGGAATGATAGATTAATAGGAAGGGAATAAATAAATGTTATTCTTGGGGCAAGTTGATTAGGAGCGGGGTGTGTGTATATAACATACATACATACATACATACATACATACATACTTTTTTTAACATAAGGGGAGGGAGCAATTGTATTTAGTGATTTTTATATTGTGCCAGTGGAATGATTTATAGAAATAATGTGATTTTGGTTTAATGTAGAGTAAGGGATTGATTGTGGAAGATGGTTGTATATCGTTTCCGTGAAAAATCAGACGTCACCCCTTTTTGTAACTTCTAAAAAAATTTTTCTCTTGTGTTTCCACACTTTAGTTTTTTTTTTCTTTGTGGCTTTTTGTTTTTCTGTAGTTTTTATCTTTGTCTGAAATCTAATAAAATTCTTATTAAAAAAAAGTTTCAGAAAGGTTACATAAACTCCATATGTTGCTTTACTGTTTATGGAAGAAAGGGAAACAGATATTATCATTAATGTTAAAAACTGCCACATAGTGTTAGGGATACATCTAGACATCTGTGGGTCTTTTGTTTTGTTTTGTTTTAAAACAGAATTGCCACTCTCTGTAAGAAGAGGTCAGCATTTGCTTTGGGATTTTGGTCTAAGTAGAAGAATACAAAGGCAAATGGAACAATAGGAAAATAGAACAATAGGAAAACACCAAAGCTGTATCCTGACTGTTGATGTCCCTGGCTGATAAGGGCTCCCATTCACAATGGAGCAGGCAACTTTTTTAGTCTAAGGGCTACTTTATGACTTCCCACTTTGTCTAAGGGTTATAAGAGATATTGCTGGTGACATTATGATATCACTAGAGTGGATACTACTGGCACTTGTGGATTTTTTTGATACCTTTGTATTTTGAGAAGGAGAGTTTAAGGGGCAAAATCAGTTGAATACACTCATTTCACTCTTTGGGGGAAATAAATCATTGCAAAGCATGCAGTATGAGAATAGCATGCTGCAATGTGCAATTCTGTATTAAAAAGACTGACACCAACCCATTTGATATTGAATCATTCTGCTAAATAGAGCCGAATTTAGTCTCGGATGCCTAAGAAATTGCTGTTTCAAAACTTGAGATCTAATTCTTTGCTTTACAGTAGTTTTGATTTTTAATTTCATGAGTTTACTGAGATGCAGTTGTGTATAAAATGCTTCTGTAAGTGCTGAAATGACAATGTATCAAGTTTTTTTATTTCCCTATTCTAGCTGAACTTGATGCAGAGCATGTTCAGAAGGTGCTGGACATGGAGCATACCCAGGAAATGAAGCTAAAGGAGCGGCAGAAATTCTTTGAAGAAGCATTCCAGCAGGACATGGAACAGTACCTAACAACAGGCTATCTGCAGATAGCTGAAAGACGGGGCAAGTATTGAAATCTTTCAGTTTAAACCTCCAGGTAAATATCTCTCCATCGAAATCACAGAGGAAACTTACAGAGCTGCCATTACACTCTTTTGGATTTTATAGTCTTTTTACATTTTCCATACTTACACAAAATGGATAGTGATATGCTCAAGGGTTCTCCTTTTCAAAAAATGAGACTAGTTGGTATTAAGTGTAATTGGAATATAACAGGGTGTTCTGTGTTATACCTTTGTCCTAGTTGTAAGAATAGAATGGCAATTATGAAAGTTGTTCATCTGGGAATAGATGCAAGAGCTAATACATTTTGTGTTGCTTCAACCTGTAAACAGAGAAGTGACAGCTTATATCTCTTTAACTTTTTTCTTGCAAATCAGTGAGCTAGATGGCAGAAAGCACAGCTGAGACTTGCTGAATAGTAGATTGTATCTTGTTTCTTATCAAGAGGTTAATCAGAAATCTCCCATGCCCCAAAGGAACCAAATAAACAGAGAAGAGTAGAAACTATTCTGCTTGTCCCTAACGGAGAGGCCCATTAGCAGGAGGTGAGCACACAGGGCTCTAACTCAAGTTCCTTTGTAACGGTTACGGAGATGGTTATTGTCTCTGATGCCTCCAAATAACTGCTGTAACAAGACACTGGATACTTGCACTATGTTGCCTTTTTTTATGGAAGCTGTTGAACTGTATGGACATTGTTGTTTCCTGTCTTGATTAATTGCATAGTTTAATGATATACTGTATAAAAATATTCCTTTATCTGCTCTGAACTTTGCTTTGTTCTGCTTCATTGGATCACGAGAAAGACTTCCGGTCTTTTCAACAGCATGTATAATTCTTTGTCTTGCCATCATACTCCCTAAGGTGCCCCTTATTTTAGATTTATGTCCTGCCTTGGAGGATCTCTATTTCTGGCCTAAAGTCACCCAGTCCTGATCCAAGACTTAACCTTTATACCAGTCCATACTGCCTTTTCTCCTTTTCTTTCTATACCAGTCCAAACTGTTTTTTCTCCTAGGGTAACTGTTTCAGCCCCTTCATAATTTTGGATGAAGTTCCAGCAACTTTATTGTCATAGTAGACTTGAAACTTCTGGAACATAAAACAAGTTGATATAAAAGCTTCTCAGTGCTTCTATTATTTATTGGGAAATGATACCAGGAACGTGCAAACCTCATTGGAATATTCTGTTGTTTCCTGCAACGTCTAATCCAACTCTTCTGAGAGTTGTTGGTTTTCTGTACGTCTGGCTCACTTACAGAACATCAGAAATGCCTCCCCATCAATGTGTTTGGAGAAGACAGGGAACATTCTGGGAGACACAGAAACTTTCCATTACTGGATCATGGAGTTTGACAGATAACTATAATCTCCTTGTAATGATACAATAATGATTTGTCTCTGCGATAGAAAACGTTAAGAAACTATCTCATCTCTTCGTAATAGGTTTCAAATCAAACTGTTACTGCAAACTATTTTTCTGAAATTCATGTAAGTCCTGATTGATCATTTTAGGTGCTGATATAAATAATGAAATTATCAACCTTTCCTAAAAAATCAAAGACTGCTAATTCAAAAAACAGAAAAAATTGGGGTAAAATTCAGTTTTACAACCATGGATTCCAAAAATTAGCAAATATGGGTAAATTTGCTGATTTATTTTTTTATTTCAGAGCCAATAGGGAGCATGTCTTCTATGGAAGTGAATGTGGACACATTGGAACAAATGGATCTTGTGGATATGTCTGATCAAGAAGCCTTAGATGTCTTCCTTAATTCAGGAGTAGAGGACAATACTTTGCTATCTGCTATGAGAGGTAGTTGTTTTTCATTGTATTAGATGAACAAACACAGGAGGGCTAATTGAATCTTTCTGGTGGGATAGATTAATTTTAAATCAAGGGATTTCTTTTCTTGTTTGAATCAAATTTATTTATTTAATTAATTTTTATCCTGCCTTTATTATTTTTATAAATAACTCAAGGCGGGGAACATACCTATTACTCCTTCCTCCTGTTTTCCCCACAACAACCCTGTGAGTTGAGTTAGGCTGAGAGAGAGTGACTGGCCCAAAGTCACCCAGCCAGCTTTCATGCCTAAGGAGGGACTAGAACTCAGAGTCTTGCTTAGAGGAGGCTCACTTATGGGGCTTCGTTTATGCTGTCAGAGGACACTCCCATTATGCCTAGAAAGCACCATGGTTGTACGTTTTCTGCTGGCAGCATGTTAGGACAAATTATAGGAAACCATGGACCTGAATGAATTGGACACTAGTAAAGACTAGCAATATTAAAATAAGGCAGATAAAAAGGAAGACAGTATTAACGGTAACAATAACATAACTAGATCAGAATCGCACACATCCAATTGCACTTTTATAAAGAAATAAACTAATTTTATGTGAGACAAAGAGCCTGCTGTCTTATGATGTTGGCTTTACCTCCTATTTCCTACAGAATTTGGTTATATTGTGTGTAATAACTGAGTACCTGTCTGATAGTAGAAGGCAGACATAAAAGTTCTTTGGGAGAGCTGGAAGTTTGGTTTCAAAGGTTTAAATAAGTTTGCATGTCATAATATTATAAGATACACAACTGCATCCAATCCACATGAATATGTCAGTTAGTAAGGAATCT
The DNA here is from genome assembly GCF_035149785.1 of Candoia aspera. Classification (NCBI taxonomy): domain Eukaryota; kingdom Metazoa; phylum Chordata; class Lepidosauria; order Squamata; family Candoiidae; genus Candoia; species Candoia aspera. Next base: position 142,654,034 of record NC_086155.1, read on the forward strand.
TATGAAACTGGTTTTCCAGTAAGATGGATAATAGTCATCAAAGTAGACTCAGAAGAAGGCTCTGTGATATCCAGGCAATTCTAAGATAACAAGCTGACTACTGAAAAATAGATTTAAATCATTTTGCATTTCTATATCAGAATGCTGTAGAATCTCTCCTCCTTGTTCATATTGCATTGATAAAAAAAAGCTCTGAGGAAAGACCATATTAGGACTGCAAAGCTCTGGATGTGCTTTAGAGTGGACAGGGCTCTCCTATAGTACTTGTTAGCCACTTTCTGAAGCAGCTGCATCTTTTCTTATTCTCTTTATAGTTGCAACACAATTCTGGAAAAACTGCAATTTGGTTTAAGGAGTTGCTGAAGGGTGCTAATGTATGCTGAGCTCTGAAACACTTTTTCTTTCCCAGCAAATCCAAAGTCTGTGTAAACATTAATATTTATCAAGGATTGTTAAGGGAGCCAAACACACAAGGCAAAAAATTAGCTTTAACCAAGAAGCGAATATCACTAATCAAACTCCATCCTATGGAGCTCGGACTCCTCAGACAAGGCTGCTTTTGGCATACATGTAGAGAACTAGAACATTTCCCTCAAGAAATTAGATTACACTAATTTTAGAAAGATGGAGTTAGAATATGGGCCTAATGGACACCAATAGAGGTGTTGGTCTATAGAAGAATGACATCAAAGACCTGGGCAGAGGCCTCCTTTGTGAAAACTCTGAATTTATGCCTGTCCTTTCTTCCTTATCTTTTCATCATTTTTAAAATATTTGAAGATTCTTTAGCTGGTTCACTAGCAAAAATAACATCCCATAATATATGACCAATTCTTTTTTTAAAATAGGAAATACCAATTTGGGACAAGATAATAGTTAGTTAATGGAAAACATTACAATCTTTACTCCCATTCTTTTGCCTTGTTAGCTTTTCCTGAATATTTCTAAAAGGATATTGTGCTAGTTACGTATTTATAACATGTACTCTTGTAAAGCACATAAAATGAATAGCCATAATTCAGGTACCTGTAACTCAAGTTCCTCAAATAGTAATCACCAAGAATTCAGCCAGCCCATCTGCATGCCCTGTTTGGTGTCAAGGTTCCTTTTCAGGGATGTGCTGCATCAGAAACTGTGAGCGTTTAGTGAGAACATGCCAGTTATGTCTGATACGGAGGGCAGGATTCCCACCAAAAGAGTTATTATAAGGTTGAAGATGCCCCAGACAGTACTCTCTGCAAGATTCAAAACCTGTCTTGACTCAGAGACCAAAGGAGAAACTGCAGCTGTAGAGAAATACCTCTTGGCTTTGGGATTTCTTTTCCTCTGGATACCAGGATATATATGCCAAATAAAATATCACAATATAGTATATGACTCTAAACTTCTTGGAATGTTTATTTTAAAAAGCACGCAGGAAGGGCAGGCAAATACATTTTTTTTCCTAAGAGTCTCATCTTAAAATCCATGGATAAGCAGCTTTGCTAAATAAAGGGAAATCAGAGGTGAAAAAGGATAGGAAAGATAGCCCCAGCTGTTCTTACAATGCCTTATTTTCTTGCATTTATTTGCAGTCTACTTACCCAAGACAATCAGTAAGGTCAGAAAAAGAAGACAGAACAGTATTTGAAAGTGGTGGAAATTTGTAAATCTTTTTTTTTTAAAGAATTTTATTAAGTTTCAAGCAAAGATAAAAGCTACAGTAAAACAAAAAACTACAAAGAAAAAAAAAATAAAAGAGTGTAGAAAAATGAGAATTTTTTTTCAAAATTACAAAAAGAGGTGACGTCTGACTTTTAACAGCAAGGATATATAAAAATTTTCCATAATCAATCCCTTACTCTATATTAAACCAAAATCACATTATTTCTATAAATCATTCCATTGGCACATTATAAATATCACTAAATACAGTTGCTCCCTCCCCTTATATTAAAAGAAGAAAAAAAATATAAACCACCTAATCAATTCCCCCCTCAAAGATGACATTTATTTATTTCCTTCCTACCACTATTCTATACATTCCTGTCTACTACAATAAAGATCAAACTAAAAACATATAAATTGTCTGCCATTGTACTTGATAATACAACAATTTTAATAATCTTAATCATATTAAACCTAAAACCATCCAAATAGACATTTTTATTATACTTTAATAATCTTAATACAAATCGCTAAAGATAAATGAAATCAGACAAACCCTAAAAGCAATCCAGATAAATATTCTTAAACCCTTACACCACTTCAAAATAAACCAGAACATTTACATATTCCCACAATGCGCACAGAGCTTTTTTCTTTAAAAAATGGAACAGCCCATCTGCCCCCCTCCAAAACTCAGGAGACCTCCCATACATAATAACCCCTTCTTTTCCATGGCGTTCCATCAGAAGATCAATTGTACTTATGGCTTGCAACTTGATCTCTCCCTTTCATATCTTCAACTATTTGATCTTCATCCAGCATTTCAACAGAAGACCCAATCTCACTCTTAGAAGAGACATTTCTGTCACTGTTAAATTCTTCAGTTTCATCCATGACATCCCCAACCGGATGACACATTTTAGACCTCATATTTTCCACAGTATCTTGAATGCTTTGCATAAAAACTTGGTAGGAATCAGAAAGAATCTGTTTAAAATCTCAGTGGAAGTCAGAGAAAGTCTGTTTGAAATCCTCCATGTCTCATGCAGTAGATTATGGCGCCCCCTAGGAGCCTAACCAGCGAAAGTTGAAGATATGAAAGAATTCCGGAATGTGTTTACACAAGTAAAAGTGAGATAAACAGTTCCCCAGGGAAAGTAGAAGCAGAAAACTGAAAGTTCAAAACAGCTAATATCTTCAAAATTTAGTACAGAAATAATAACAGGGAGACAGTTATTTACTCTCAATTCTCCTTAATATTTGGAGGAAAAACAAAGTCCAAAACTTCCCAAAAATAACAATAAGCACCAAGAAAACCCGCTTCTCCTTGCAGTAGAAAGCCTCTCTTAGGGTACGCATACTTTAAAAATATATATAAATTGGGTGATTTAGAAATGGGGTGGCTGGTCTTAATGTCCCTTTAAGGCTACAGCGTGGCTTGGAAATGGTGGTGTCCCAGCCTCCCGGCTAGCTCTTACCAGTCGAGTGTGAATGCTGTTTGCGATCTTCTGGCTGCAAGCAGCCATCTGGAGAACAGATGGGGTGATTCCAAGTGTGTTCCTTTTTCCGGAAAAATGCTCCTGGGCTTCAGGAAAAACCTGCCTGAGCCCCAAATAACTGTCACATTGTCAGTTCCGCCTGCTGAGCCCAAATTTAAAATAAGTTAATTTTAATCTGCATTGATTTTAATTTTAATGCAGAGTTAAGGCAAAGTGATACAGAGTTGCATCCTTAAAGATTTGCTCTGGAACTCTTTATCTAAGATTGATTGTTCTGGGCTATTTTACAAAGGAAGAGATTGTAAGGCATGCCTGTTCACTGCACCCCAAGAAACCATACAGCTGTTCTACAATCGTTTATATGAAATCATACAGTGTATCTTACTTTCTAAATTGTCCTTATAAAAAGAAGAGATGGTTTGGATCTTATGATAAAAATTCATGATATAATAACCAGCAATTCAGTTTGAATCATTTTAAGACTTTCCCTTTAATTTTTTTGAAGGGTCAGACTCCAGCGCCCATCAAAGTGAAAACAGTTTTCAGGTTCCCATGCAGTCAGAGCTGGGTCAGAAGTTCTCTTCAGAAGCACTCTGGACAGATTCTACTAGCCAAGATGCTGGTGAAGGAGAATCACCTGTGATCCAATCAGATGAGGAAGATGTGCAAGTGGACACTGCCCTTGTGAATACAGAAATGAAGAGCCCTTCTGATGCTAGTGATGAAGGTGATTAACCAACAGATTGAGTCTTATCACAGTGCCCTGTAGGAATTAAGACTGGAGTGAATGAGGAAAGAAATGATTGGCAGAGCTTGTCTGTTATGTTTTATCTTCAGAGAGAGAACCGTATGCAGTCATGTAAAATACTTTTTATATTAAAAACATTCTGAAAGCACATCCATTAAGCAATAAACTCTTGCCTTTGGAACAATATACCTTCTGTGTTGATGCTTACCCAAAAGGACAAATTATGAATGGATTTATTTTAAAATCCTCAGTAGAAATGTAATTCAGAAACCATTTTAAACCTTTGTGACAAGTCGGTATATTTTTGTTTCTAAAAGACTGAACTGAATATCAAAACATGGCAGTTTATCAAGCAATGGAGAATAGACTAGTATTCGGAAGAAGAGAGATTGATTGGATATTTACATTAAAGCATTAGAAAGGTAAAATCCCATGTATGCTCTCTCTATAAAAATGGTCAAAGTGGATGTGTATAGAGTACTGGCTATTCTATGTATGTAGTTGAAAAAAATTGGAACAGCCTCTCTCTTTGTTTTTAATGCAACTGCCTCAGTTGACGGGATTAGCAATGGACAAAAAATGGTTCTGTCTGGATTTTATTAGAGAAAGGGTGGGTGGCCGTTGGATTTCATGTGGCCCGCAACTAAGATTATATCACTGTAAGTGAAATTATGTGGCAGCTCCATTTCCCAGGGATTCACAGCAGGATGTGAAAAGAAGATACATGCTAAGCATATGATTAAAAATACGAAGTTTTAAGAAAACCACACAACCACTCCATACCCAATGGCCCTTACTGGCTGGAAGATGGCCCCCTCTGTATTAGAGATTTGTCGTCTTTCAACCTTTTAGCACAGGAATGAGACTGGTTCTCCAGGTTTTGCTGGACCTCAGTATTATTCACTATTACCGGTAGTTGTAGTGATATTGTGAGGACCCCGGGTTCTACATTGCCCCTTCTGTAAACATTTGGAGGATAGATGTTCTAATTTGAGATTATGTCTAAGGTCTTGTTGTACGATTGGGCAGAAACATTCCCAAACCATTGGTAGCTTTATTTTCTACCTTTTCTACTCATTTTAGAAAATACTGATTCAGCTGCTGACGAATACCTACTGTATATACTGTTGAGGAATTATACTTTCTCAAAGGAAGGTGAAAGGAATTGAGGGAAAGACAATTCAGCTAAACTGGCTTAGTTCTTCAAAACTCTTCAAAACCCATCCTTTTAGGCTGCAAATTAGTTTAAGAATTTATTTCACTTTTGTTGCAGTAATATGGCTCGACAAATGACCTGAAGTTCTATTCCATAAACTACATCTTTTCTAAGCCCATGATAACAGTTCTAAATAAGACAGCTAGCTTTAAATCATATGATATCTACTGCTTTCAGAAGACAGACAAAGTGTCCAAAAAGTGTGTTTTTATTAAACCTTGTATTACAAACCTGAAAAGTAAACAAAATCTGGCAATAAACATGAAGTCTTTCCTTACAAGGAGAGAGCAGAGCAGCGCTAATAAATTAAATGTCAAACTGTAAGCCATAGTCAGAAGTTTACTGTCAAGAAGGAAAAAGTACACAGCAAGGCCATAAAAACCGGACAACCACATTGGAAACACTCGACTCTGTGTTATTGTTAAATATTCCAAAACAATTCAGTCTTCTGCAACAACCAACAATATGTATTTTATAAGACTTTCCTGACAGTCACTCACCACTGGCAAGCTCAGTGCAATATGGGTAGCTCTACGGTTTTGTTGAATTCAATTATGAAACAAGAGTTTGTGAAAACATTTTCCCTTTTTTATTCCACACATACTGTACACACAACCAGGAAAGGGCAACAACTACTCCATTATTATTTTTGTTGTTGTTCAGTGATGTAAGCAGCACTTATAAATGTTACAAGAAAAACCCTGTAAGCATCCAATCCAACCGATGAAGAAAGGGAAACGTAAGGCTTTTCTTCATCTTGTCTCTTTGCCACCCTTCCCCACCCTCCCAAGAAAAGGCTCAAGTATTTAAAACAATTTACAGGCTTATGTACAAAAGTTATGATACTTTTTCTGTTACAACATGAAAGGAAAAAAATAGACAAGATGGGAGCAAATGCATTTTCACATTCAAAAGAAATAGGCAAACGTGCTAGTGGCTCTAAATGGGATCATACAACAAAACAAAATTAATGCTGACCGTGACAAGGTAAAAACAGCAGTGGAATGAAAATGGAATGTTAAAGATTGCACGTCTATGACAAGAAGCATGGCTTCAATCATTTTTAAAGGATGCTATTGAAGGGTTTTTGATAAAGTAGACAACAGCACCAAAAAAACCACAACAACCCAGAATGGATTTCCTAATGAAATCAGGCACAGTTTTCGCTCACATGCCTCCTCAAGGCAGGCAGTCTTTTTCTTTCATTTCCTCCTCGAACAGATGCATAGTGAAGTGCTGGTAACAGAGAACATTTTCTCCAAATCTCCCATTTGCCTATGATTAGAAAACTAAGTCCATCTTCAGCTGCCATAACCTCTCAAAGAAAAGTGTGTATTCTCCAATTTAAAAAGGTACAAAACTTATCCTGCCTGTTACAGAATACAAGCCAAAAGTATAGCAATTTCTTTCAAGTTTTGCCTCCTATCCCTTTTTTTTCCACTATAGAAAAAAAATCTGCTGACATGATTGGAGAACAAATTATAAAACACACCAAACTTCAACCTACCCAGAAAAATAAAAGAAAAAGGGGGATTTAAAAGCCTTTTCACAATTACTAGGGAGGAAAAGGCCTTTTTGTTTTCAGACAGCGGGACAAAAAACAAATTTTATCAGTCCCTTGCTGCTATCAAAAAAGTGAGTGTACAGCAGTTAAAAAAAAATCCTGCTGTATCGAACTATCCTAAGTATAAAATAAAATAAAAATAAAATTCAACAGTTTAATGCTAAATCAAAATTAGTTCTCTAAAACCAGAAGAAAATCTTCTGTAGAGCTAGTGCAAAGACAGCTTGTAATCTACAGCAATACTCCAAACTATGATATAATTACAAAAAATATATATAAAATTGACCAAAACGAGAGAGAGTGTTGGCATCTTCATGATTAGCTTGAAGCACTTTTGGATGAACTGGAGGATGAAAGTCTTGATGATGGCACGTCAAGGGTTGCTCTCTTGCGAGGCCCTCTTTTTGGTGTAGGCTTGCTGATACAGATCTCAATGGTGCCGTTCTTGCCAGATACTTTTCCACAGATTTGATTGACTAAGCTGATGATTTGTTCCTAGTTGAAAGAGGAGAAAAGAAAGTGTTTTGTTTTTTTAACAATCAACTTCCTATTCCAAATAACATGGCAATAATACGGCAAACTGAGGCCAAGATACAGTGAATAAGGCTTTCCTTAATTAACTTTGGCTAGCTGTAATGCAAAATGGTACGTACTAATGCTAGTCCCTGCATATCACACAGAAGGTTTGGCACCTGAATGTCCTCTACCTGAGTTGAGTCTATGGGAGCCCCTGTCCTATCCCATTTAAAATTCCTCTATTATTGTGGTGGATTTTGGCAGTGCTGCTGGTTCTCAGGAAGAAGGGAGCACATTTCAAGGAGGTGGAGGAGATAAGCAGAGGTACAGTCTGGGGGGCGATGGTGGGAAAATGAAGAGGTTCAGGACAGCCCCACCCTAGTCTCTCCCAGGTTATTTCCCCTTAGGTCAGGTAGAATAGCTTTAGTCTGGCAAGATTCTGTCTGTACGGTGTGAGCAAATAAACAACTGGAGTTTGAATGGACTGACTCTTCGTTGTTCTTGGGCTGAGCCTGACAATTATGGCCAAGCAGCATTCTCTGAGTTCACTTGAGCACTGCTGAGTGCATTTATGTCTTCCATTTTAAGTCTTCATATTCTAAAAACATAAGACAACACAAAACCCTCTCTACAAATTGCTTTCTTATCATTAAAATCCTTTTAATCCTCCTTTGTGAACTATTATTTTTAGTTTTAGTGAGGTCTATGGCCTTATTTTTATAAAATGCTCGATTATGAGTACAAGAGCTTCTCCACTAATGAACACTCTAAGGGCTTATTTTGCTGTGGCAAGAGACGTCCACTGGATTTGTATATCCGTTGCTAAAATCTCACTCTGCAGGGATGCCAGAACAGATCCCTTTGCCTTCATGCTTCCGTTTGGGAACAGGCTCTTGCAGCAGTGATCACAAAGTCCAGAAGGTTCCTCTCTGGTTTGGGTGATGCTTGTATGCCCTTAACAGCAGTTAGGCCTAAAGCACTGATCAATGTCAAGGCAGCCAAGACTGAAGTTGGTACCAGTCTCAGCTCTTAAGCTTTCCAACTACAGAGGTTTAACGCAGCCACTCAAAGCTGCAATTTCAGCTTTAACTGTCAATATCAGCGTCCAAGAAATGCAAATAAAGGCCCAGCTAGGCGGATAATAAGCTCCCAAAGAAGCAGCTTCATATTCTAAAGTTGCATTTTCTACTCTGGAGCCCAGCCACCAGTCCTGACTATCATCCAGTAACTGTGTCTGGGAATGAGAATGCTAGTGCCATGATGTGAAGTCAGAATTACATAGTTCTCCCCCTGAGGTTGTAAGGACTTGCACAGAGCAATCTCCCCAAATGCCTCATGATTAAACAACCTCCTCCTGTCAGTGACCTGATACTTTGGCAACCATCATCATTCCTCTCATTGAACAGAGTCTCTCTTTTGTGTGTGAGATGATAGCTGTAGTGTCTAGTTCAAACACCTCAAAAGTTCCTGGTATTCCGCATGCATCCTGGAGTTCTGCATCTTGTACTATTAGGCCTGTATGGCCAGTTTCCAATATCTCTACGGGAGAAAGTAGCCTAAGGGGAAATACTGTAGATCCTATCCCAGATTTTCCATCTAAAGGTATCTCACTTGTAAGTGATGAATATCTCTTGCCACATTGTTGATGGTACTTAGTTGGGGTTATCACCCTCTGAAGGTATCCCTATCTTAGTTCTTTGGACCTAACCAAACTAACAGTCCTGATTTGCCCTTTGAGGGCAAGGCTTGTTCAGTAATAAGACAGTTGATACTCTGGGGAAGCACAGAAACTGAGGAGTACAACCATGTAGATGGGTCTTGCTTTACAGGCTGCATATCAAGCATCTCCTTAAAATATATATTTAGCTGCTATATTGGCTTTTTGTTTTCATACTATTGGCTATTCAGTTTTCTTGCACCAAATGACTCAAATGCTTATGCTAGGTCTGTTTACCATATTTCTAATGGCCCCTGAGACAGGGTCCTGAGCCTCTTGTGATTTTAGCATAACTTTTCTCAAAGTCCTTCAAACATATGGCCATAAGGTCCTTTAAAGCTTCTGAAACTAATGTTTGTCAGAGCAGTGGCTTCAGCATTCTGTGCCTTATGGAATGAGTCTTCTCACTTCATTTGACAGAGAAGGTTTGGATTTTTCCCAGACTTCTCTTTCAGTTTTGAAGGTTACCTCAGACTCTTGTGTCTTGGCACGGTATTATTCAGCCTGTTCTCTCCCCCCCCTCCCCCTGCCAGCTTGATTGGTTGCTTAGATTTTGGCAAGGTTTGTTTCAGGATTTACCAAAGCCTAGTGTTCTACATAGATAACACCAAGCTTTTTTGTAAGTCCTATTGACTATTCTTCTATTCCAAAGAGCAAGGATTAGTTTTCTAATCTCTCCCCAGTATTTGTCTAGAGGGTTATAAACCATCTGCTTTTCTTATGATCTTGTAGGCTTGCTAACTCTTCAGGAAGTCAGGACACTCTCCATTAAAGTGTGAAGTACCCCCACCACATGCACCTTTCTAGGACATTTGCACAGCAGCAGTGTCACCCTCTCTATCCACTTACATTGAATGTTACTGGCCAGATGTGAAGTCTAGAGTTTATGCCTTATTTGGCAAAGTGGTGCTCTATCCTGACTCATCTGTCCTATCTCCACAAAGACTGCTTATCTTTAACTGGTTATCTGAGTGATGATCTGCGCATTCATGTGGTTCTTCTACCTTCCCAACTATGGGTAATTCATTTACTAATTCTTATGGAAACAATGTGATGAGAAAGAACTGAGAATGGCTCAGGATAATTAGCTTCCACTAATTCAGCTCAGCTGCAGGATGTTCTGGAAGACTTGACCATCAGCATGAATGAAGAGATGGTCACTTAAATTAACCCAGGTGAAATCAACTACTATTCAGCATTATATGAATGAGCCTTGGACTGATGTGCTCCTTCCCATTCCTTCATTATTGGTGAAAAGAGATACTAAGTTTTTATGACTGTTTCTGCCAATAAGCCAAGACCTAAATTGTAGTTAATACTGGATTGTTTCAGTAAATCACAATTCTGATCACCCAGTCTAGGATTTAGAAAATATATTACAGATAATATTTTTAAATGGAGGTGAGGAGAGCACATAAAGTTAGATGCTATTGTATAATACTAAAATCGTACTAAGAAGTTATTACAAGCTAGAACAACTGGCATATTTGACTAGTAGCTGCTGATAGCCTACCACTATATACCAACTGAAACTTAGGGACCAGAGTTAATGTTAGAGTTCCACAAAAATATGTAGCCTGTGAGTATAGAGAGCTCTTTCTGCTTCATATTGAACAACTCCTCTGGGCTTCCTGGCAATCTAGATTTTTGCCACCCAAGAATCGTGAGAAGTGTCCTTCTGGTGTTAACAGTTTGGGGTTCCAGTCTATAACGGACATCTATTTTATTTGGGGGGATTGTTTTCTGCCTGTTGCTTTAGATTTGGGCAAGAACTCTTCAGTTGTTAAGGTGCAAAATGGATTAGTCCTCAATGAACAATTCAGTCTGGGTAGAGAAATTCACAACATATTGACATTTATCCCAAATAACTATAGTGACTTTTCATTCCACATTGTTTCAAGTAGTCTGTTGTCCCAAAACTGGCTTTTTTTTTTATTCCTCCAAACCATAGACACATGGAGAGAGCATGACCCAGTCAAACAGCAGGCAAAATACCATCTGCTGCCTCTGTCTGGAGCTAATTAAAGAGTGGAGGAGGAAGGATGAGAGAAAGTCAATTAAATGCCTTTTAGTCATAAAAAAGACAATACTCAGATAGGTTTGCTGCTATTTGAAAATAATTTGTTATAGAGAAGTTAAAAGTACAGATTCCGATGTTGTGTGTACTGTGCATACTATTTATTGAAGCTATGTATGCCAACTGCAAAGACCACAGCTTCTCTTGTTGAGCCGTGAAAAGGCAGCATGTATGCACTGTGTATGTGCAGTAGGAAGAAGTCTCAAGCCAATAGCTAAGGAATTGTACTTTTGCTACTGAAAATAGTTTATGAAACTATTTTTAAGTCAGTCCATGTTTCAACAGAGTAGGGCTGTTCTGAGCTCTGCACCAAACTTTTTTTTTTCATTTTGTAACTCTTAGTAAAGCAAGTGAGGGGGTAAAAGGAACAATACCATTTTATCAAGAAACCTTGCTGCAATGATTCCATAAGAGCAGCAACTCTACAGATCATAGATGCAACGTATCAAACCTACAAATTATACAGCATTAAAAAAACCCTGCAAAAACAAAAACTGCATTGTACAGACCTCATCATAACGATACATTAGTTTCAGTCCACGACAAGACTTCTGTTTTTCTACATGCCGCAAGGCGCATTCGAGGCAGAAGACAACATTTTCATTTTCCTGTACAACCTGTGATTTTTAAAAATACAGCTTGAGAATACTGTTAAAACTATAGAGCATGTTGAATTTCTATGATTCAACTGAAGTCTTAAAGTAGCAGTCTTAGCCTACCTATGCTTTTTGTTTGCTGTATGACTGATATACCATCAGTCAAGTTGCTTTAATCAAAATCCAAAGAGCAAGAGAAGTAGAGAATTAACATTATCATGTTTAAGCTTGTCCCTCAAGCAAAGTTGAACAAATGATAAAGTTTGTTCAAAAGAAATTAGTGAATGGTGCAAACACTGCTGAAACCTTAAGGTGTTTTAAATTGTTTATGCAGAAGACAAAGCCTATGTGTGAGCATGGGCTGGATCCCATAATATAATATTCTCCCTCTGGCACTGCAAAATATGGAGAATATCATCCCATTCATATGAAAGGCACTTTCACCTGTGGACTGTTCAAAAGTGGAACTGGCTGTATTTTGTGCATAACCCTAACCCTAACTTCTGGACTTTATAGCAGGGCTGTGCAAGAATCACATTCAATTTATGTGATGCAATGTAGGTGTGGCTGTCTTGATTAGTGAAATAGTATTAAAAATTTGAAAACAATTTATAACTTCAGTAAAATTGAAATAAATGTGTTATGAAGTATTTAGCTTTCCTATTTCAGAGCAAATTCACCATAGCAAAATTTCTTCTTCTACCCATCTAGTCTGTGACCTTGGATGGTGGCAGATCAATTTTGAGCATCCCATTCATCAGTGCTTTCCAGGAGATTTTGTTGAAATATATGTCTTGCGCTTTGTTGAGTACATGCATTATTATAGATGTTATTCTGCAGTTATGAAACAACAGTGATATAGCAAAAAAACCAATTATCCTATTACATTCCTGTTGCAGCCCCTGGCCTCTGGAACAGCATCACCCAAGAGACACAGATGGCACCCACTCTCCTGGGGTTCGGAAAATCCCTTAAACCCTGGGTTTGTTCCCAGGCCTGGGATTAATGATGGGGTGGGGGTGGGTGGACTGCCACATTGTGTTTTATTATGGTTGCTTTTAGTCTGGGCTGTCTTGTTTTGTCTATGTTTTTAATTGTTTTAACTATCTATTAGACTTTGCAAGCTGCCTAGAGTCTATTGGAGTGGGCAGCCATATCAAATTTAATAAAATAGATATAGATAGTTAGCTAGTATCAGGAATCCAGAGTTTGAGAAATTTCTCTTACCATGGATAAGTAACAGAGATGCTGGCATATCTGACACCTTCTTTCAGACGTCTCTAACTGCCACTTTCGAGGCTTTTTCTTCCCATCCACTCCCAAACTGCTGTTGTCATGGCTCCCATAGCGAGCTGAAGAATGGAGACCGGCCTCATATAGCTGCTGCCGCTGCCTCAATTCTGTATCCCTGTGAAGATTAAAAATAATTAGAAAACAGCAAAGTGTCACAGGGACATTCAAAGTTGCATCTGGAAGGCCTCATTTCTAGATGCAACTGAGCTGTTAGTAATTGTCCGTGGATAACAGCCCTGCATACACTCCCAGGGAGCAGCGCCTAATCCCTGCTGCCCCTTAATCCCATCTAAGATTGTGTCAGTGACCACTGCAGGCCAAGCAGGAGTTCTATGGGCTGAGAACTTGGTTCTTGCTGGAAGTCTTTGATGCCCCTGCTTCAACTAGACTGCTCAGCCAATCTGAATTGCCAACAGAAATGTCCTTCAAGACACTTCCTAGGAATCCAAGAATGAGCAAGGCTCAACTACTTCGACATTTAGTAAAAAAAAAAAAAAAAAGGCTGAGTATGTTGTCCAGTCATAGTGGTTTTATAAGTTTGATTTATGAATGCACTGAGCATAGAGGAGGAACAAATGGAACATCACGTACAAAATTAATGAGTGAATGGAAACAGAATTCAGAAATAGAAAGGTGGCAATACATAAGCAAAAACAGCAAATTCACACACAGTTACATGAAGCAGCAAAAATCAGACTTCAAAAGAAGACTATCCTTGACCTGATGCACTGAAGATGATTTGAACTACAATTTATAACAGCTCCAGCTAACCTGAATGATTAGCAATACAGGAATCAAAATGTTATGGGGAAGGCTGCTGCTGTCCTCATAGAAAAGGAAATCCAATTTGAACAAGCCTGAGGACCATTTAGATGGATAAAGGGAAAAAAAATGCCAGCCCTTTTCACATTTACAAAATGGCCTCTTAAGAAAATGTACATATGGATGTAACATTCTCCACAGAGGGAGAAACTCCATGTGGAGATCCTCACTGAACCTCTCACGTCTTCTGCTCTGAGTGCAAATGCACAGTGAAGAAGACTTGATTCAATCTATGCAAATTAACAAATTAGCTTATTAAATACAATTTGTAGATTCCAGTCATCAGATTTTCTATGGATCCTTGATCTATGCGATGTGCTATCGATCAGCACTACCCAGTGGTCTCACACTTGAACTGTGGGTAGCGAAGCTACATAGTAAGAGAACAAAGAGAACACAGCATTATATTAGAAAGACAACACCTTTTCCCTCCTTTCACATGTGTCCTGGAGAGGGGGGGGAGAATATTCAATATTCTTTCAGTGTCGTAAATGGGGAAGCTGTGGAATTCTATTCACGCTATCGTCAGACTGAAAGAAATGCTTTCCTCACTTACCTATAATTATGAAACAAACAGCAAACAACCTACCCAAATCATGGGATGTTCTGAGCAGAAAGTTTTAAGCTATGGGTCCTAATACTGAGCACATTCATGAGAAAAGTAAACACTTGACAGGAGACAGAATTCTTTGTTCTGGCCTTCAAAGGTTTACCAGCACACCAATCATGAAAGGTCTTCTCCCATATGTGGCTGGGCTCATTGGCCCTGGATATCTCACAGCGCTCACTGTAATTGTCATTAGAGTTTCTCTCAGAGAAAAGCAGGATAAGTAACAAGTTACCTGAGCTCTCTCAGAAGGGCCGATATTGTACTCAGAGCAGACCCATTTTCTTTCTTGGCTTCGGCTGTTGCGATTTGATACAGCAGCTTTTCCATTGAAAATGGCTTGGGTATATGTCGCCTCTTCATTTCCTACACACAAAAATTCCAGTGTTAGCCCTCTCTTAAGATACAATGAAAGTCATTCCAATAGTAAGATCACAGCATAGGCCATACCACATGCAATCGTTCCTATGACATCTCCAAATCAGACTTAATTATTTAATAGCAAACCAAATCTGGGATTCCATTTTGAAAGTTAGACATTGTCCAGGCAATTTATATCCAAACAGGTATTTGTAATATTGACTGAGTTCATTTAATAGTATGGCACACAATTTGTCTGTGAAGTGTTTTGTCTGCTTTTACAAAAGGCATTCTACTTTTTAAAAAGTCTAACACATACACACACTTCTACCTTGGCAGTTTTAAAACCCATGCTTGTCCACTGGGTGGTAGCAAAGTGCACAGTTTCAGAGACATTGTAACCGCAGCATACTTTTGACACAAAAGATCCTGGAAAGCAGACAACGAACTGCCCGCTCTGTTGTACAGTACGGTGCACCTTGATCCCCTCTTTGCACAATACCTCTGGGGAGATCTAAGAGAGAAGAAAGGAAATCACCCTTTTAGAATCTTATTCTCCTGCCATTCAGTACCTGCTGTATTGTGCAGAGCAGCTTGATCTACCTTGGAAGTCTTCAGATTATAGTGTACTTCAACTCCCATAATCCCACACAGAACTGTCCCATGAAACAATAATCGCATAAACTTTAAATGTTGCAACCCAAACAAACTGGAACTGCCAGAGGACAATCCTTACTATTTGTACAGATGCTAAATTCTTGAAAACAAATACAGGTAGTCCTCATTTAGCAACCACATTGGGACCAGCACCTCAGTTGTTAAGTGGTCACTAAGTGAAACTGTGACTGTGCATATGATCTTACTTCAGCTTTCCTGTGCTTTCCAGACCTGTGAAGGTTGTAAATATGAGGATTGGTTGTAAAGCCACTTTTTCATCACTGTCATAACTGTGAATGGTCGTTAAATGAGACAGTTGCTAAACAAGGACTACCTGTACTCCATCACAGTACAGAAACCTTAGATTAGTCTATGTGAGATACCATATTTGGATGATCATGAAAACTACTTTGGGTAGGAGTTTCAAATTTCAAGAAATGTTAACATGAAAAAAATGCTTCCCATCTTTCTAGTGTCGGATGGAGGGTATTTTTAATGGAAATAAAAATACGTGTCATCCTTCTTTACCTATTTACTTACCAAGATATCAGGTGGGAGGAGGTGTAACCTTTTTTTAGTTTGGAGGTATGGGTTGTTTGGGGATGTGGCATCGGTTGTATGGTTTGCTTGATACGAGT
This sequence comes from Candoia aspera, assembly GCF_035149785.1. Classification (NCBI taxonomy): domain Eukaryota; kingdom Metazoa; phylum Chordata; class Lepidosauria; order Squamata; family Candoiidae; genus Candoia; species Candoia aspera. The sequence goes on from NC_086155.1 coordinate 142,669,991, forward strand.
CGGAGAGATGGCAGGAATAGAGTACTAGGAATATGATCTGGTAAAGTGGCTGTGGAGTGGTTGTTGAAATGGATGGGTGCTGATGATCGAGATGATGAGAGAGGCTGTAGGATCTGAAGGTGAGATGTGAATAGGTTACCAGTCTGGAAGTCATCTCATCTTCAGGGTGTTGTAGAGACTGGCTATTGTGCTTCATAGTAGCAGAAGAGAGTGAGATGGGGTCCTTGCAGCTGGGAGCTCCATTTGAAGTCAGAGTGGCAGTAGTGGTGGGATGCAACGTGGTGGCCATCAACACAGGAGGACAACCTTGTTGAAGTGAGAGCTGGAGCTGACACGAGGAAGGAGACTGAGATGGCATTCTTCAGGGGAATACTTCATCTGAGAAGAATGCCAGTGGAGAAGACTGGGAGTCTTATGGTGTGCACTGAGATTGGCCTGCGATCTGGATTTACCATTGCTTGATATGGACTTGGACTGCCTGAGCCAGTAGAGGAGACCCAAAGCAGTGGTGGTAGTAGGTGTTGGTGTCGCAGATGGATGTAAGATATAAAGGTCAAGAGCAGAGGCTCCTGGCTTTCTTTTTACTTGCACTAACCCCAGGTGAAATAATAGAGTTGTTGTAATGGTGATGACGATGACGATGATGATGGCATTGTTATTGATTGTTATGTTTTACTATTTTAAATTACTTACAGTATTACAGTGGCTCTTATAAGTGTTATGGCATTACTGTGAATGTTTTAATTGTTCTGGTCTTATAAACTACTGGGAGTCTCTGGCAGATTTGGTGGTGTATCAATGTAATAAATCAATAAACAATTTTCTTATCAAACTTATATTTACTTGCTTTAACACACAACAGAAAAATGGATACTTTACCATTTGGAAAGCATATAAAATTACACTATTTGCTTTTCAATGAAATAGAATACTTTCATTATTTATTTAAATACTTAAAAAAACATTTTTAAAGGGAAATACTCCCAAAGTAGCTTATATAAACACACCAATACAGGCTCTTCAGAGATAAGACCCACCATTTATTGGTGTTTACTGCTAGGCAAGTATATGCTGGATTATAGGTTCAAAAGTATAAATGCCTTAGGCTTGCACAAGCAAAACTGCAATTGTACCCAATGGATCTGCAGCCTTTACACTGTACTGCAAAAATGATACATCTTATACTGCCTAAGCATGTTTTTATACTCCTGGGAAATAGCTGAAAGTCGAAGTTGAAAACAGAAATGACAAATATTACAGTAAAGAAAAAGCAGTTTTTCATTTAGTTAGGAATAGTATTACACAGTCATAATATTAAAGAACAGCAGGATATTTGCATATTAAACAACACTCCACTTTTCAACTAAATGTTAGAGATGAAGTTGAACAAATGTGCCATGTGTTTTGAGTAAAACCTTCTCCTAAAATATTTCACTCACTGCAACAGAAATATTTTATAGGGTTTTTTTTCTATGTTCTCTAAAGTGTCCAATATTTCCCATTGAAAAACGCTTTTAATAACATAGAGTTGAAATGATTTTTCCTTCTTAGCCTTAGGAATATTTGAACATGTATAAAAAACTAAGATCACTGACCCATCTAGCTTCGCCCAGCTGACAATGACTGATAGTACTTCTTTAGGATTTCAGCAAAAGTCTTTCTGGAGATAGGACCTTCTGCATGGAAAATACCTGCTCCAATTAATGCTTGTAGCTATTTTACACTTGGTTTGAAATCTAGTTAATTTCCAAGTTCTACACTGCTGAAAGCTCTAAACAGGTTTGTAGCAAATCAAGAAATTAAAACTGCAACTGACTTATCACAAAATACCCTTCTGGCAACCAAAAGATGCGCCTGACAGCGAAGGGTTAACTCTGTCTTTTCTACCTAAAAGGTAGGGCATAAGACTTTTTCCTGCCGGGCTGGAGAACCTCCCTTTTCAATTGCATGCACTGACTTGAACAGAGTGCAGTTTACATTCTTTTTTATTACTTCATTATTAAATTAATTATTCATTCACTATTAATTCTTTATTAATAACAAAAAGGCTTGCCAGAAACAAAACAAAACAAAAACACAGGAAAAAATAGAGATCAATATCTTGGACCACATCTTAGACAAACAGCCTACTGGGATCTATACATTAGAACATTTTATGTGTGGTCAGAAGCCAAACATTACATATAATATGACCTTTTATCTGAATAAAACAGTAAAATTGAGAACTGCATTTGTGGATCTGATTGAGGTAAATTGTAGGGGTGATACAGAAATATGACTTGCATTTTTTTTAGTTCTGTCTTTTACTCTATTTGGTTAGATATGGTCTTATGACATGTATTTTGTATTCTGATATGGACTTATGGCTAATCAATAAAATAATTAACACAGGAAAAATAGAGTAACAATGTATAACAACAAAGACTTTAAGCAAGTTAACAGGTTGATCCTTTTCCTCTGCAGGATAGGATTGTCAGGTCCATTTCTTCAGTGATAAGAAGGGTATTTCACAGTGGGCTCTCATTCCCTGTCACTGAAGATGGGGCCGACAGGAAAGGGATATACTGTACTACAGCAATATTCCCAGAGAGGGTCAGTGTATGTTAAAGCATCTTCTGTAGCATGAAAGACCACTTCTGCAGAAGCAAACTTGTCTAGCTTAGAATATTTAATGAATGTAGATGGTTCTGCCTAGGTTTCTACCTCACTAATGTTTACTAGCAGGACCCTTGCTGTTATAGCTGCCAACTGACTTTCTAAGCAGCACTTTTTTTTTGTCTGAGAAAGGCTAAGCTGCAAGGTAGACTCTTAATTAGTAGCCCACCTCACAATGTCTGAGCCATAGATCCTTATGTATGTATGTATGTATGTGTAAGCGGGTGGGTGTGTCTGTTATGAGTTCTGCTGCTCAAGGCTCAGAGTGCTGACATGGTGGGATCTATGGCTTAGCTGTTTGGCTTCTGTTGGAATTTTGGGGAGGAGGATATGCATTCAAATCACCAAAGCTTGGGCAATAATGGAAGAAATAGCTGCAGCCTTACTTCTTCTCATGGATTCTTTTTAGTGGTCTGACTGTTCTACATTCCACTGGATCACTGAGCAGTTCTCCTACATCTTGTGTGATGACCAATTTAGAAATCAGTGTTGCTACATGCTCACCAGTACTAGCTATAGAAATCAGTGTTGCTACATGCTCATCAGTACTAGCTATAGCTAGCTATTCCATGATTTCCTGAGTAGGAAGATACACCTTATACACTAGTCTGGAGGATGCCCTGAATCTCGCTAGTTCTTCCCATCTCTTCTTGATTATCTAAGACAAAGTCCATACATCGCATTATCAGGTCTGTGTAGGAACCTGAAGTAAACACCACAGCAACATCCTGAACTCCACTGGAATCCTTGCTTGTAGAGTTGTTGGAGCCTAGCTCTAGCCTCAGCATCTTACCTGATTTATTAAGTACCACTGGAAACAAGGCAGCATTAAATGATTTTTGATGTGAAGCTGTGGATTGTGCAGACTCTTAAAGCTGACTTCCTTCTTGGTCTGAACGTCGTAAGGAATAGGCTTCAGATGTCTTGTGTGATACTCTCCTTTTTTCCCTTGTAGTGATCATTCTTCATCACTTAACATACTGAAAACTGGTCATCCTCTTTTGGTTCCTCTCACTGTCTCTAAAGCTTCTGGGGTGAATGTTATTCTGTCTATATCTCTTAAGGGAACTTGTTTTTCCTTTTCGCATGAGTGTGAAGAGGACTACGGGTAGGTGGAAGAAGTGGAAGGATAGGATTGCTAGATGAACTTGTGAGAGAAAGGTGAATGGCTGCTCCCTCTTCTAGCTTGTTCTGGGATAGCCTCGGCTCTCACTTAATTGGTTTAATACTGTATACAGTATAACTCAGCTCTGGAGACTGCTTTACTTGGGGTGGGGGTGACAGGGTTAGGGTCTCCTGTTCTCTGTAAGCAGATGACACCCCAAAATATTTTCCCTTCAGGTTCTGAGGTCACCATGCTAATTGTTAAGCCTAACTAGGCCAACTGACGTTTTGGCTGCTCTAGTGTCCCCACACCCCCACTACTCAATACAGTGCTGCTCAATTCTTCCATAGCCATACTAGCAATGGTAAGAAGAGAGAGCTGATTTATATGTTCTTGCCACTGCTGTGTCATCCTTCTTGGCCTTTGCGAGGATTCTGACCATCAGAGGGTCAGTGCAGTTGGCACCTTTGGTGCCTAGCAGCTTGTCCTCTACTCTGCTTTTCTGTCTGATGTGCAACAGGTCCCAGATTGACCCAGTCCGTGAAATTGGGTGATTGCTTTTGTTCTGTTGCTGTGACCTCCATGTGAGTGGTCTTCTGATCCACTGTGCTTGTGTTGCCGGAGTCTTTTGTCATCTGGAGACTTCGAGACCAGTGCTGGTGCTTGAAAGCCCTAGCTGTTGATTTCCTCCTTTTTCCCCCTCCTCCTTCTTTTGGTTCTTGGCCCTCAAAATGGAGACCAGAGAACAGCTCTTGCTTTTCCTAATGGGGACAGCTACAGACTGGATGGGAAGAAATCTCAAACCCTGCCTTCTAGCTAACTCTTCTTTGTCTGCTGTAACTTCAGTAATAGTGAAATAGATAATTTTTTGAGGGCCTTGAATCACTTTTATTCTTGCTATGAAAAAGACAGTATTTGTTAATTTGAAATGTGTTCACTGCAGCATGTATGTATGCTATTAATAAAAAGGTAGCTGCCACACTGTCATGTTGAGATTTAATTAAACAGTTCAGTTCTACATATACCCATGGTAGTATGGTTTGTCAGTATTTAGTCCCTTACAGAAATCAGAAAGTAACTCACCATGACGTTACTTTCAAGCATTTCCAGTCCTGGAGTGCCATTGGCTTGCAACAGGGTATGTACCACTTTGTCAAGTTTTTTCTCCTCTGCAGCAGGAATGCAATACCTGTTCACATTTGTCACAGAGAGGAAAAAACAGAAGGAATATAAATTCTGGGCTAAAGAAGATAATGTGTACCACAAGGCAGTTGCCCAAACTGTATCTCCAAAACTGAATGCCAACCTAAGAGGTTAAAAACTAAGTTGTATGCTGCACTTGTTGGGAAAGACCCCTTAGGCTGGGAAAAAAACAGTAAGTTTATACTTAGGCAGAGAGCCTGAATGCTTTAAAATAAGGTTAAGTTTCGCAATTATTTAGTAAACTACATCGTGACACTAGTACCAAGTAATCTGTTGCCCAAGATAGAACGTAAAAAGGTTTTATCAGCTGAACAGCACATAGAAAGGGGGGAAAAAAAACTTTGCTTGAACCTACCCCTTATGAATCTGCAGTCAGCATGCCTCTGTATGCAAAGACAGATTTTTTTAGGTAAGAATTTTCAATATTTAATTAATTTTACATAACTGAATATCTCATATCTTTTTAAAATCTCCAGCTCATTGTTAAAATCCAAGTAATATACAAGTATCAGCAGCAATAATCAGCACAGTATGAATCATAAAGTAAGATAAAGTATTACAGTAATTTCTCCCTGAACAGTGAAAAACCTATCCTTATTTAACTGATTAAATAACTGAAGTTAAGAGTATTAAGATTTTATGTTAAGAGAAATCCAAATTTCAGATGTGGTACAAGTTCATACATAGAATTATAATAATAATTTTAAAAAATGGTTTCCAAGTTGAATTAAATAGTGTCAGATTTACTTCTGAAATGTTATTTTGGACAACCAGGAATACTCCTACAACTAATCAGCCATTCTGCTGCAGAAGTAACTGTACATACTTTCCAAAAAGTAGTGCAAGGTATTCTTGCAGCAGTTACCATGTACAAAGGTATTTTGATGTACTTTGTGGGGATATAAGGTTTAATAATACTTAATTTAAAAATTAGCAGGTTGGAAAAGAAATTCAGCCTTTAGAATTTGTTTCATTCTATTATAAAACATTTTCCAAAACTGTCAAATTTTGCAATATTGCCACCAAATATAGGAAAATGATCCAAGCTAATTGTTACATTTCCAAAAGTTTAAAAAAAATGAAGTGTGACAGTTTCTTTGTGGCCAAGTCCAGCTGTGGAACCCCCTAATTTTCATACTGGTTATTAATTACTTGAGCAAGCTACCCTCTTTCACTTCCCCTGTTATTATATTGCAGTAATAATACCATACTTTGTACATTAGGCTAGTAAGCAGCACTGAAAAGCTGAATGTGTGAAACACAGCAGATTCTATAAAAAATTACCTGTCTTCCTGAATTTGAGGAAGACTTTTCTTCCTATATAAACAGGCAGGAAAGTTTTTTTTAAAATAGCTGTTTTTAAATTTTCCATTTGGCTTCAAATAGCTAGAATAAAACCTGATTTTCCAGGAGGATCATAAAAATCCATGAATGGGGGTTATGTTTCACCAACTTCCATCCTATCAGTAACTCTCCCTGCCAACCATTTAAAAACTGCTTGTGAAGCACATTTTAAAGGGGTCAAGAAGACCACTAATGGAAATGAGAATGGGTTATTACTTGAACAAGAAGCCTTTCCTGATACCGTGGGATTATTAGACTTATTATGCCAGAAAACACAGACTGAAAAGATTCACAATTTCTTAACACTTTTGGAGCTTAATTTCAAAGCATTTGAACCATTTGGAATTGACTAAACTTCTATAGTAAGACTGTACTAAGCTCACTTCTTGTTGCATTAGGAGGTAAAATTTTAATTGTGCTGCAACAAATGTCACTCTGGCTTTTGCTTGGATATTTTAAAATACATCATAGCAGTTAAGATGGAGAAAACCTAAAATCTCAATCCTAATGCAACTCTATGAAATGCCTTTTTCACCCAGGAAATTAATAACAATAATTTGGAGTGCCAGGTTAAAACGTTTTGTTCATCCTAGGATTCTACTTACTTTACTAAGACATTTAACAGTGCTCATTTTTAACATTATTGGGTCCCGCCTTGAAATTCTAAACAGAACAATTCATGGCATAAACTTTAGGTTTGGGAATAAAAAAATGACAAAATACTTGATTAGAACTCGCAGGGAGATAATATATTAATGGTAAGATATTATAGCTGGGCAGGTTGGGAGAGCCATAAATGTTAAGTAATGAAAATAAGAAACTGATCACCCTTGTTGACAATTGGATTTAACACTTGTATTTAATCCTTTCAATCACTGTATTTTTCTACTGCAGCCTGAGGCCAGGTCAGGTACAGCTGCAGTCTCTTCCTAGGTTCCACCAAGACAATAGCTAAATGCAGACCCATGGCTTGAGCATCAGCAACATTTCTCTTCCCCTTCCCTCTTGCAGTGGTGTATACAGGCAGTCAGGATGATGCTAAAACAAACACAAACTTGTGGCAACTCTATCACATAAATGCTAGAATCCTGGAGTCACACCACACATTTAATCTTGGTACCTCCCTTATCCCCCCCCTGGTCTCATAATGTCGTCTTGCTTTATTATCTTGCCTGATGAAGACTTCTTGGGTATCCAAAAGCCTGTATACCACTTTGTGACCTTCCTTGAGCTGGTCTAATAAAGAGACTGCCCCTAATGTGTATTTTTAGAATAAATTAGAGCTTACTTGACTCCTTCAGACAAGGTCTGCAGATCCCCAACAGAAGCAAGGGCAGTGGAGCAAAGAGGCACACTTAAGAGTTACTTACCAAATGCAATCAGCACCAGTGTGTAAGTAGTCAATATATGGAAGGTGATTTTGGTCTCGAGACCAGCATGAGGTAGAAAAGACCATGCCAATGTTTAGCCAAGGAATTGTCACTCCTAAATCAGCAAAATTAGATCAGAAGAAAACACGGTTAATGCCAAACTTCATAACTTAATAGTCTTTTTTTTAAAAAAATGAGAATTGTTAAAGGTATATTAAAAGCCATGTGTGATATATTGATTGCCACCTGAAAATTTTAGATCTTACCAGAAATGAAAAAAAGAATGAGAGATTTTACAAAAAGGAACATGTCCTTAATCTGATTGGTCAAATAATTTTTTGATCCCTGGTTCTGATGTTAACGCATGACAGTATCTTAACAAATCAACTCACATAGCTTCATATGTAATATGAATTTTGCTTTTGCAAGTACTGTATATTAAGAACTAAACCCTGCTCTACCAAATACAAGTACTGCTCACTAAGTTGGGAAGAAAATAATATTTCCTTTCTCTGAGGAAGCTGAAGATGGGCGATAGGTATACATACTCATCTCATATTATCTCCATTGGTAGATGCAGTCACACTACAGAAAGTGCATTGGAAAAATGGCAAAGTTTTTTTGACTAGAGATGATAATTAAAATAAATGATAATTGCAATATCATACAGTATCAACTTTGACAACTGTCTCAACCAGCCTTTGTAAAGTAGAAATCACCAAAGGTTTTCATAAAGAATAACAATAACAAAAATCTGCACATTAATTGGCACCGCATAACTCTCTTGGGACAGCAAATAATGAAGCTACTTGGGCCTGTCATTCACCATACTGACATTAGACATTACCACAAATGTACTGAATACTAATGAACAGGCTACAACAGATTTGAAGAAGTCAATGGGTACATGATCTGAACTATATGTTTAGCCTCCACCTCAGTCTTATTCTCCTTTTTATAATACAAGAAACTGAACTGAACTGTGGCATGATTATTGTAACAGACAAGGCAAATCTTAGCAGCCTTACTTGGAAAGAAGTATGCCCATCTGTGCTGAACAGACTGAAGGGTCAATGGATAGCAGAATTACAAGCAGCTTAAATACTGCCATGATAGAAAGTTTACTGAATATTAATTCACTTTTAAACAGCTTTTATAGATGCCTGGTTCCAGGGAAGTGGCAAAAATGTGATTTATTCAATATCATTCTGCTGCCACAATTATAAGTATGGAGAAAATACATCCTCTTACCAGGCACAGCACCAAGATGTCGCAGGATGGATCCTGTGTTATTAGGAAGGACTGTTAGGTTCCACCCATGCCTGTGCAAATTAAGTAATATAGACAACCGTAAGCAAATATTAAATGCCAACTCAAAAAGAGCTGACATAGCCCTTTGAAGAATATGTGAAAGCCCATGCCCAAATGTTCAGCTTCTGGTGATGAGCCTTTTCTTTGTAAAGAAAAAAACAGTCATCTTCCTTGCACAGAAAAGTCTAAGTACAAGCAGTTTTCTGTATGATTGATCAAAAATCTTGCATCCATTTTTCAGTGGTCTGGCTAATTTTTTTTGAAGAACTAAAATGACCAACAAGAAATTAAGATTTCTTGGTTAACTTTCTGAAAGCATTTTTATAGACCCCAATAATTAAATTAAAAACACCAAGTCTACCACTTCTTCATTTTAATAGCCTGTGTGATGTCCTGTTCCCAGTGCAGAAAAACAAATGAATTAAATACGCAATAATTCATTGGTGACTAGAATTACTCTCTGATGACAGACCATATACCGGTTGGGAATTCTGAGAGTTGTAGTTTTAATTCAATTAGATGGCACCATGTAAAGGGAGGCTACCATAATGCTTTCATGGCTACCTTGAAAGAAGGATGCCAGAAATTAATGGCTAACTATATTTTCATCCAAAATAGGTTACAATTCAAATTTAAGCACACACTGACATACTATGTTTGGGAAACAAATAAAGTAAACCTAGCAGAGGGATTAAATGAACTCAGTACACAACATTAGAGAGGCATACATGTTCAGCTTTTCTATATGATCAACCAACCCACCCTCCACCCCCAACCCCAAAAAGGACTGAAAGAATCCATTCAGGTAGTAGATTGCCTTGAAATGTATGTTGCCTTTTAAATCTTTTGATCTTAAGAAGTCAAAATATTTAACTGTAGTAAAAGCATGTGTAATTCTATGGCTCTCACAAAAGATTTTGAGCTGACATTATATGCTTCTCACTTGGGACTTTACAGCTATCAATGCATAGCAGATCACATGGATCAAATTGAGTAGTATCTCAATGAAACAATTAAGACCCACTATTGTACTAGCCAAAGCAGACACAAAAATCAAGCAGAATTCTAGATAATGCTGCCAGGTATTACCTTGAAAAGGGTTCTGATTTTCCCACAGGGAAGCCACTGCCATGGGTATTGGTGTCCACTTTCCCACAGTGTACTGCTACATGGCAGTCCTTCTGTTCTACTAATCTCCAGTATTCTTGCTATAAGGGGAAAAAAAACTACCCAGTTTTAATAGATGTTTAAAATTATGGCCAAACACAGTATCTCAAACATGTTCCCTACCATTTTCTTAGAAACAGCCCTTTCTTTAGCAAATGAAGATTTGTTTTAAAAAGTCCTTATCTTTCTGATCTCAGTCTTCTAACGTAACAGACAAAATGTTCTTTGTTGGCAGTATAATAATAATAAAAAAGGCCTTAGAAAGCATGCATTCTTGTAATATTAAAGCAGAAGGATAGAGAACACCCTGCCACAGCCTGGGGTCTTTCCGCTAAATGGAAAAAATGAAAATTCTGGAAGTTGTAGTTCTAGCAAGACTGTGGAAAGCTAATATAAAAGGAGGGAGAACTACCATGACTACCTAGAACTGACAGACAATGAATCAATTGACACCTTTTCTGAATCTTACTTACTCTTTTTTATGTAAGGTCAACCATCCTTGGCCATATGTTAATGGATGAACCAGATTCTCCCAGGTACAGCCACCAGCAAAGAGAAACTGCTCAGAATCTAACCTTAGGATGTGGTGACTTTTACATGCATGCTATCTGAAATTATGGGGATTGTAAGGAGTTTCAAGGAATTTGGAGGGGTCCATGTTGGGAAAGACTGTCTTACCACAACACCCTCTGGCTGATACTAAGACAGAGTGTTGAATGTTTAGGACAAATATTCTTTTGTCCTAAATGTTCTTTTCCTTAAACAGAGGCTGGAACACTCCCTTTTCCCCTTTAGAATACCTTTTAATGCAGGAATAAGGAACCCTTGAGTTTGCAGCTCCAAGCAGCCTCAGTCAGATAAGCCAATGCTGAGAATGCTACAATTTCTAATTCAGTATCATCTGTAGGATGATAGGTCCTCAAGATCTGCCTCCTTCTGTCCTATTTACTGCTTCTCCTTTTTTCTTAAACCTAGCAATATTTTTACTTCTCTTTAAAGCAACCCTGCTGTTAAAATTACATAATAGGCTGCATTCACAATGACCAAGATCGTATCATTTCCTGCCTGTCTACATCCAGTTGATATAACTTTCCATGTAAAAGCATGGTTGACATTTGTTAGATACTTAGGACTTTTCATAAGAAGGGTAGAAAAGCATTTGAGTTCAGAATAAAAATAGGATTTAATATTAGGGCATCTCTCACCTCTATTTCTGCTGCTGTGGGGTCTTTGCTGAAGCACATGCTCATGACGTTTCTTGCTGTTCGGTAAAAAGTTGTTAAAGAAACAGACCTTCCCTATGAAACAGGAGCAAAAAAGGGAAGAATTGTGATCCTACTTTTTTTTTTTCTAAATATAATGCAATTAAATACCAGAAACAGAAAAAATAAATGATTTGGAAAGAAAAGTTTATTTTGGCACCAAGGATGTTGTTGAGTGCCCTCCTCTGTTTCATAGGCAGTTGGCAAATTGGTTGGGCTGTAGATTGTTTTTCAATAGGCAGTGGTACCACAGATTCCAGCCTATCAAAAAATGCTGGCATGCATCTCAACTTTCCCTCCTTAACAGATGATTCTCCTCCTCCATCATCATCATCATCAGAAAAATATGGCAAAAGTGATGGAAAAATAGGGAAGACAACATTTTCTGGATACTGCCCCCCACTCCCGATTCTGCGAATGAACCAGGGTGATGGCACAGTAAAAGTCTTGTCCAGAACACTTTGTGTTCCCAAACGGCTTACTCAGCTATATTTTATGCTATGTGTTGTTTCAAGAAGATGATGCTTTCCAGATACAGGCAGTTGCTCAGCAAAGAAAGAAAAATAATAGCAACTCCCCTCACCCCCCAAATCAGGATGATTTGTAACGGCCAATTTATATTGGTTCTAAAAAGCACAATGAAGATACTTCTTCAGAAATATACTGGCAGGAGTTGGTTTCAGGGAATTATTTCAGGCAAGGTAGAAAGCTAGATAAATTTCCTTCCACCAGATAAATTCTGAAATCATGCCAGACATACAAAGCTAGAGATTCAAAACCAAATTAAAAATAAGAACAGATTCAGTATTTAGCCATATCTCACTACCTAATGTATTGCAAAACTGAACTAAAATTATTTCCATTATAAATAATAAACAATAAAGGAATATTACAAAAACTTCCACATTATGAACCAAGAATGCATCATGATTACACAGGTGTGACTTTTCTCCCTCATTTAGCTATTGTTGCAAAGTTTGCTCTCAACTGGAATACAACGATGTCAATTTCCCATAATTCTCAGCCAGCATGACTGTGGAGGGCATCTGATTGGAGAGGCTGATGCAAGGCTTTCAGCTCAGTAGTGGGAATATGTCAATATGCCAAGGTTTCTCAATCTAGTGTTATCTAGGTGCTTTAGATTCGATACCCCTCGTCAGTGGTAAGGAATGATGGGAGTTGTAGTGCAATGTATTGAAAGGGCACCCTACTTATTGTATAATGCATTATGTCTTTATAAAGACAGAGGATCACTAGGTACAACTCTACTGATAACATTTTAAAATGTGAATTATTCTCCCACAACAGTTTTTTGTTTATTTTAATGACACAAAGTTTCAAAATTCTAGTGGGAGTGTGTGGATTAAAAACGCTTTCAACTCTAATACCACTCTGCAACCATATTTTCCTAGTTTTTAGCACCTGGCTGGATTGTGGAACTCAAAGTTGTCTCAGCTAGTATATACCATGGATGGCTTAACAAAATTAAGTGAGTGGCTTAACAAAATTCTATGTTTTCTACCAACCGCTTAAATCAATCAATTCAATCTACTGATATTTTTCTACTTATTTTATTGAAAGTGTTGACACAAAAAACAACCATACATAAAACCCATTAATACCACTTCATTTCAGGGTAAGCAAAAGCAACATTATGTAGAGTGTCTCTGATACATTAATTGTATGAAAATACAGTTTAAAATCTGGTGCAAATCATTTGGGTTCTCAGTCAAAAACGTATCATATGCATATAAAAATACATGCACATTCATGTCCTAAACCAATACCATTCTACCAATACAAGCATTCCACATATATTTATCCATAAATACATTGAACTACTAAGGCGGCCTCCCATACTCCTGTCATACTCCCTGCTCAATGGTGAACCATTCGCTAGGCATTCCACTGATTTTCACACATGCTTTACTTCCGTTATATACCATTCTTATAGCATTCAGCAGCCAATCTTCAACACCAACCAAAACTCACACCTCTTCTGTAGATCATATGCACTACCTAAATCAGCAAATGTAAAGTAAGCTTTCTTTCTCATACTCATACTGTATATTACTCAAGAACTGCTGAAGAGCAAAATCCTGATCTACATATCTTCCTGGCACAAAGCCATGCTGCAAATCTTGCTCATTATTTCCTCTTGCACCCTTTTAATCATAATTCTGCCAAACATCTTCTCAGGCACACTTGACAAATTACCCCCTCCTCTAGTTTTATATTTGCTCTTCCTACCGTTCCCTTTGTAAAGGGAGTCCATTCTTCCAATCATCAGAGTTTCATTCTTTTCAAACATGTTGAACAGCCACTCCATAAGGACACCTCATCTATATTTTAACTTTTCTCTACTCAGACCATCCTCATCTACAATCTTTCTATTTTTCAATATTCTCACAGCATTTGAGACCTCCTTTTCATCATTTTTTCTTGGATACTAATATTTATGGCACTTCTTTCCATTCTACTCTTTGGCAAGTAACATTCCCATAAAAATCTCTGAAACAGTCCTTCACATTCCCTCAGTTCAGTTTAATCCTAAACCATTTCCTATTATTATTTTAGCCTTAATTATTTACACTCTGTAAGATGCTGAGAGTTGTAATAGTGATGGCTTATAAGATGATTGACTGATTAAATAAATGAATTCTCACAACTGCTTGGGGATTTTCCCTGTCAGCTAGGAGGCAGTTCTGCTCAGTGCCTGATTCAACTTTGGAGTCTGAGAGGGCCAGAGTGCTTGATGTGATTACTCCCAAGTTGCCCCATTTGTCTATCTTGGTGTGCTCCTTGGTTTACTGAGGATTTTTGGCAGATGAATGACTGAAGGGTCATTTAGAACACCAGTGGACAAAAACAAAAAGTGAATCTGACTGAGCATAGTAAGAGCTTATGTTTGAACCTACACTATGCCAATAAGGGGATCAAAGCCTCAGTATTTCTCCACCTTTATTGTGTTGACTTGTGCAGTGACCCACTCCCTTTTAGAGAGATAGAAAGAATTGCCATTGGACTGCTGTAATGTGTTTGCACAACTTACTGCTGATAAAGTCAGTAAGATTTGATAGTCTAAACTCCTCATGAGTGAGGTCTGAAGTGGTGACCGGGGAAAAGTCTTGTAATGTCATCTGAGATTCATTTTGGCCTGTGGACTCTAATGGAGTGGTTGGTATTCTCTAGCATCTGAGTGACTTTATCAAATAGATGCCTAGAATACTCCTCACCGAGACCCTGCAGATGTTTTTTCTCCTCCACTTTCCTCAAAAGAGACTGAGTTACCTTCAACAGGGCTGCCAGCTGGCAGTCTATGGAATATAATAAAGAAAAAGTTCTTATTGCCACATGGTAATCCTTAATAAAGGCTTTTACTCATGTTCAGTCACATTTGCTCTTCATTCTCTTTTAACAGTGCTCTAGGTGTCTCTTCTGCTGTTTCATCTCCCAGAGGCCCTCCAAAAACATGGGGACTTTCCAAGAAAGGAAAGAATGCATAGGCATAATTTGATCCAAGGCAGTTGTCACCTCCTCTTTCCAAGTGGTGACTAAGGCTTCAGCCAAACTGTATACCAGAGCCTCAGGAACAAACTCGAGCTCCTTTTGAAACCCATTAGGCCATCAGGCATTTGGGGAAAATGGATCAAATAGGTTTCACCTTCCTACAGTGGTGAGCAGGGGCATAGAGAACTCCAAAGCAATCAAAGAGTGATCTGGTCCTGACAAGGGACAAATGTTATTACCCCTCCCCCACTCCAAGCCAAAAGTACGCCAATGAAACTCAGCTATTTATTTCTACCCTGAGCTGGCCTGAAGGAGCTGTGGAAGTCTTGACAGTCTGGAGGCTGTTGTGGTCAGACAGGATTAAAAAGACTGAGGTGGAGCCCTAAAAAGGCCAAGTTGCTTTTTGTCTAGAAACCATCTGGTTTACTGTGGGCTCTGCATGAGACAGCACTTCCCTAGAAGGAGTAGGCCTGCAACTTGTGAGTTCTCCTGAACACATGGCTACTGCTGGATATGCAAATTAATGTCAAGCTCAGGGTAGCCATTGCCCTGCTTCTGTAGTACACCACTTGTAGTCCTATCTGGAGTAGGAGCCTCTGGTGGCAGTACCTCAAGTCCTTATAAAACCAGAATTGTCTACTGCAAAACACTTTATGAGAGGCTGTTTTGAAAACCACTCTAGAAATGCTCATGGTGCAGAATGTAGCACCCCACATGCTAGTGAGTGAGAACAGCTACTGTCATATAATGCAGGTATTATTGGTCCACTATTAATTTGCAATAGATTTCTGGGTCCAATGAAAAGTGTTGATCTTTAAAGGTTAAGACCTACATGGCGTAGCTTCTAGTATGTCCAGGATCACCTTCTCCAGATGTAACTGCTCTATCCAAAATGCTCATCCCATATAGGGAGGCTTAGGGTTCCCAATATATATAAAATGAGAGATATGGGCTCCAAAAGCAGTGTTTTTTCCATGGCGATCCTCACTTTGTGAAACAAGCCCTCATCCAAGAGCTTGAGGTAGTACTGACCCTGGCAAGGTCTAGGAAGACTGGAAAGACAGAACTCTTCCACATGAATTTGAAGCCTTTTTTTTTTGGTCAATGATTAGATTTGGTATCATGTTTTTTTAAATGTAATATATTATACAATATTTTTATTGTTTTATCGTGTGTTATTTATTGGGCCAGTTTAACTAAAACAGCCTTGAAAATGCTATTTCTCAGCTATCCAATCTGTGTCTGTAATCTGGGGCTTACCAAGGTTGTAAAACTAATATCAATAGATTTCAAGTACTTGCCTGTCAATTTCTGCCAAGCAACTGAAAGCAGCATCTATTTTTAACAACAGGTAACCTTACAACAGAAATACTTAATTTTTCACTCAACATAAAGGAATCTCCATGAAAGTTTTCTCTTACCTTTCTCACATTCTAATTTTTGCCTAAAACTAATACCCACAGTGTCATTTTGATTTTAAATAGAAAGAATGCTGTATATTGTGAAAATAGTACTTTTGTTTCTTGGTTCTATCTCAAAACATCTGTATAGATATTTAAAGGATTTCTTAGACAAAAAACAAAAACTCACATTTGATCATTTTCTGTTCACAGTTCCTAGATTCAGATACATTCTAAATGCTATGTGAACTTGGCTTTAAGGATCTTAGAGCTCATAAGCTAACTTCCCTGGTTTGTGGTTTATAAGTCTGTCATTTGTCTGAACTAAAAAATTGTGACTTGTGCTTCCCCTGCAAACCAGAATTAACCATGATTTTATCTGTGTTTCTAAATCCCGCTTTGCAAGGCAAGCAGAAACCACACTATGTCACTTCAGACAAACTACATTTTGATGGACAGTAAGGAATGGTTGAAGTTCTTGAGGTTACTGCATATAGCATTAAAACAGAATTTAAATCTCTGACCAGCTTGCAGTGACCGACTCTTTGGTCTTAAACAGGTGTCTATGATTACGGTTCTTCCAAATATCAATTTCTTTTTCCATTCAGGGTGGATTAAGTGCACCTTTACTTACATAATTGCAGAAAAAAAATGCCTTTAAGAAAATAGCAAAATAGCCATACGTATTAGAATGAATTCCCTTGTCCGGCATTCTCTTTTCATAGGCATGTAGCTAGATCATGATCTCATGCAGCAACACTAAAAAGTTAATTATTTATGTATTAAATGAGGCTGACTTGAAGGTTAATTTGCAAAAGACCCAGCCATTTTTATTTAGTTTATACTTAGTTCACTTTGTTTTGGTAACCAAGTTTAGCAGAATAATAAAAAAAGGAAACTGTAAACAGAGCTAATATAGCAGGTGTATGAGACTGACTCAAGTTATTACATTAGTTAGCACCTATGTATTTTGGCTGACAGTGACAACTTTTTCAGTTGGAGCAGCAAACAACGTTTTTTCTAAGAGGCAATCAGAGCCTCTAAGGAGGTGGAATATAAGCTATGCTGACAAGTTGGATGTGACTAAAATGTAATACTATGGAAAAGGAATCCATAAAGATAAAATATCTTACAGGAAACAAACACTGTTTGGCAGGCAGAAGGAGACATCACCAATTAAAGAGGCCAAGTTTAATAAACATGTGTAAATAACATAAAACTGGGGACTTAAACATGGCACATGCTAGCCCCCTTCTGAAAGAACTTTTAAATTTAAAATAACCTTTAAAAACCTAAAACAAAATAAAAAGAAAACTGGCATGATGCAAAGGAAGACATCAGCTTTTAGTGTAATTATTACCCAGAATACTCCTGGATTCCACAGAGATCAAACAGACATTCCTAAAACATAAAAGGGTAACTTGGCTACAGCCGAATGCTTGGTTTGTAAATGTGCACAGTATCAAAACAAGACAAACATAATGTGGGAGCTAACAGAGAGTATCTGAAAGGTTTGAAAAAATGGGAGAAAGTAATTCTACCAGCTTGCTTTTCAGTAAATGAGTGTTCTGTGAGCAAGATTTGGACCCATGAAGCAAAGAATGCTGCTCATTGTGTGCAGTCAGTGGATCATTTTCCTATTTGTTCACTAGGGTGCTTCCAGGTGAGGTTTTTATGTTGTCATCACCCTGGTACAGTCAATTTTCAGAGGATCTAGATGATGTTGTCTTCATTTGTAGCCCAGTCCTGTCTTTTTTGACAAGGAGGAAAAGATGGAATAGCTGCTCAAAGTTTTTACCCTGGTTGCCCTAGAAACAAGCATCTCAAACTCAAATTTAATCTTACAACATTCTACTATGTGTTTATTGTGCTATATAAATATGAAAAGATGATGACCCTGTAATAGGTAGTTTTAGCTATGGTTTGATGATGGGGCTCTTAAAATGTAATCAGCCTCAAACCACACCAACCTACTGTTATGGAAATAGGATTACTAGTCACAGAGAGAGTTGCAGATGGCAGGACAGCCCCAACACCACCACCTACTTCTGTGCTGAAGTTCTGTACTGCGTCTGAAGGAAGGTGTTGATGAGACAACCCAGGATTATATGCTTTGTAGGCCACATATTGCAACTATACCAACCAAATGAATGCCTGAACATGGATGAGTTTGAAGTGGTTATAAAATATGTATTTTAATCTGCTATTTAGGGTTAAAACTAAATCATGAATTATCTGAAAACAGGGAGACAGATTCTCCTAAGAACCTGGGCACTTTTAAGGACAATACTCAGCCACCATAACTCAAACAAGGAAACCCTCATCTGAGATAAAAATAGGCATGAAAATATATTAGCCAAGATGGATAACTGACTCTCTAGAGCATCTCCCCAACCAAGCATCTGCAAGATGTGTTTGGAACAGAACTCCCAGAATGCCCAGCCAGTATGCTCTTTGGCATCAACCTGCACTAGAGTATGTTAATTGAATGTAGGAAGCCAAGCTTATTCCATAACTAAAACCTAAGACAAGACAAAACAAGACAAGTTCTCACATCTCTTTCATAGTGACAAAGATGGCAAAGATAAAAGGTTATTAATTCCATATATGCTGCCTGGATTCCTGTGGGAAAAGAATGGGATATGAATCTGACTAATACAGACATAGATGATATTTAGTGCGGGAGTATCTATACAGTTCTGGAAAATGGCTATTGCTCTGAATAAAATCACTGACTTGTGCCTGTGCAATCTTCCAAGCAGCATCTAATTATCAGTTCATACTGATGGGATAAAAATCGTGATGGAAAAGCAGTGAGTGCTGGACACAAGCACCAGCATAAAAAAACAATGTATTTCTTCCTCCCTTAGCATTTCAACACACTCACTCAATCTAACCTTGCTAACAATTACACAGCATGTGGTGGTGCCAGATGCTTAATACAGTGGGAAGGCTGCCAAATCAAATTGAGTGGAGGAGTCAACATTCCTTTGCAAATGGATGATGTGCTCAATGACAGGCGAAATAAGCATTCCAAACCACTGCTTGCACTAAATCAGAGCTGGCACAGTGAGTGAAAATACCGTTTGCACTTTAAGATGCACTTTCTAGCCAAGACCGCAGCAAGATTACTACTTACCTTGTATATACACTTGTGGAGGTCACAAAGAACACCAATCTCTTCTTCTTCTTCTTCTTCTTCTTTTGTGGTCTCCTTTTCCTGAGAGAAGAGTCGCCGCCTACCTGTTTTTTGAGGGACCTCAATTTCTTTTGCTTTGTTCCGGAAGCCATTTTTATGAACAATGCCATTGATGAGTCCGTTTTTGGGCTCGTAGCGGGGCAGAGACTGGAATTCATAGTTGTTATCTGAATGTACTTCCAAAGGACCCCTCCGCTTTTCTAGAATCTCCTTTTCAAGGAGGACTTCTTTTTCCAGTCTCTTGTGCTCCTCAGCAGAGAGGGAATCATAGGAGAGTAGATACTGGCAATAGGCTTCCTGCAGCTTTGCTAACCTGTCCTGTGCAGTTTTGGGGATACGCAGCATATCTGCCAGCTTATTCCATTTCTTGAGGTCAGTCACCTGCTGCATGCCCCCCATTTCATTGATCAGCTGGAAAAAGCAGGCCAAATCTAGCTCACAGCCTCCTGGAGGTCAACGCAGTAGAAAAGCAGGAAAGAAAAAACAAGGAAAACACAGGAAATTGTTAAGGAAATTGAATATAGACCACATTCATTCAGGCCTCATTTTCATGAATATGTCTGGATGGTATCAATTCAGGTTGAAGATGAAAGTAAATTTTCATGTAAACTCAAAACCTCTCCGTGGAAAACAAGAGGTCAGGGAGAAGGATTATAGTCTAGCCTTTCTTTTGCCTGATTTTTATGGGCAATTAAAAATGTTGCAGCCCAGATATAATTATATGGACATTTTGTTAATTAGGTATTATTTCTTAGTTTTCTAAAGAAAACAAACAGAAATAAATACCCCCCCCCATATTACTTTGATTACTTCATGGACCTATTATAGTCTTTCCATTTTTAACTTCCCTGCCCGCTGCTATAGAAATCTACCAAACTGAGAATGGAATCTGCTTCAAATAGGATATGCCTTTCTCTCTGCTTGTATTTGCACACATCACCATACCAAAATGTGATTTATTTAATTTTTAATCAGCACCTTTGAATATAGCCAATTGTAGTTTATTCCAAAAACTACAGTTAAACAAGCTCTAGCTTAGTGCAGTGGGTAACAAAGCCTGTGCCCCCTTTATTCCATGCCCATCAGCTTGCACTGAAATAGCCCTTTTCTTTCCGTTGCCACCAAAGCTAGAAGGTAGAGTTGCTATTACAGAAAATTCTGCTGTAAATGTGAGTAGTTGAATTACTGTTCCTACTGCGTGACACAGACTTGGTCCAATTTAATTTTGTTGTCACTCTTAACTACTATTTCACAGACCAAATGAAATGTATGCCATACCTCATATTTTCAATATAAACATAAGCATACTGTTTGATCATCTTTGGGGTTTTAAAAAACGTGGTGAGGCCAGTTTCTAAGGTCTAAGAACAGGGATTATGTGCAAATAAAGCAGAAAATGTCTGCTGATGGTGCAAAATACCGGCTGAGTTCACACATCACAAGTAGCAAATGTTAATTAAGAAAAACAAGCTGCTGGATCACTCCTACCAGGCATGGTTAAACAAGCCTTGAGAGATCAATATGTGGTTTATCTGGCATATGTGTGAACCAGAAAGATTGAATAAGCCAAAGTCACGAGCAAACAGTAATTTCTGATAATTGTTTATTAAGAGAAGAGCAAGCCAAACTTCTTGGTTCATGCATAATACAGGTAGTCCTCACTTAACCATTCCTTCAGTGATGGATTGGACTTACAATCGTGTTGAAAAAAAAAGACGACTTACAACTGATTCTCACACTTATGACTGTCACAGCATCCCCACAGTCACATGATCACGATTCGGGTGCTTGACAACTGGTTCACATTTGTGACCGTTGCAGCGTCCCGTGCTCACCGTTTTCAACCTTCCCGGCTGGCTTCTGACAAGCAAAATCAATGAGGAACCACATGATTTCCTTAACAACCATGTGGTGATTTGCTTAATGACTTATACAAAAAAGGTCGTAAAATTGGGTCAGATTCGCTTAATGACTGCTTCACTTAGCAACCAAAATTCAGGTCCCAATTGTGGTCATTAAGCGAGGACTACCTGTACTAAAAAGGACAGCTGTCAATCTGATTTGTTTAACCACATTTGCTGAAAAGAGCTAAGCAGGAGGGACTGAACAAGATGTACTCCAAGACTATTCATTCTAGTAATTCTATCTCACATGGCATCTTAATAAAGACACTATCCAGCATGACACACACATGTCAGTGACAGATAATGTATATAAAAATGGATTACAGCCAGACCAAGACTTTTAAGCACGTAATAACAAGCATGACATTCCATACCAATAATAACATATGTATGTATGTATACATGTAATTAAGGGAGCACACTTGTTAACTTGTTCTACCAGGAAGACAGACCTTTGAGATGGTACAGAATTGTACCCAACACACATATGGCATAAGAAACTACCAAAGCATACTGTCCTCAGGCCAATAAGGCTACCCACAAGTCGTATACATGAATCTGTCCTTTAACAAAGTAAGAGTAATATGTCCATTCCAATGTCTGTTTGGGGCACATAATACTTTGAAGAATTTGGAATGATTCAAAATCTATTTCAGGGGGATATTTCTCACTTCCTTACTCATTGGTAAGGAGGCACAAAATACAACAAACTGGACAGCCAGATGTGCTTTTTGTCAGAATATTATTATCAGTTCCTGTTAAAATTAACAACAGATGCTAACAAATATAGCAAAGGAAATTTACAAGATGAGTTCTGGAAATATTCAAGATTTTTAAAAAATTATTATTGTGCTGATACTAACAAGACACCAATTTCAATAGTGTCTGAATGTTTAAATATGTGAAAAGCAATTACATAAAAAGCCATTTGAACTCAAAGAAGCAAGGCTATTAACATAAAAACCTGTTCTTTAGCCATTTCAACTAGAACTCAAAAATATACTGCAACTAGCTAGATATTACAGTGTTTGTTTTCAT
Organism: Candoia aspera; assembly: GCF_035149785.1. Taxonomy (NCBI): domain Eukaryota; kingdom Metazoa; phylum Chordata; class Lepidosauria; order Squamata; family Candoiidae; genus Candoia; species Candoia aspera. The sequence goes on from NC_086155.1 coordinate 142,692,459, forward strand.
AGCAGCCTATTTGCTTTCTCAAAACATATTGTCTTGACACTTCTTTTCTTTGGCAAGTATTTAAAATTCAAGCTTCTTTTAATAGAACTAACACTTGAGCTAATGGTTTTAATGAAAAATAGGACTTTTACAAAAAAAACGATGAACACCACAGGGAAAATCTGTATTGCAGTCTAATCATTAGCCTTAATCAGACAGATATACCTTTTTGTCCTCAGGCCAGAAAAGATAGGCAAGCATTTGGATAAAGCAAACCCACTTGGAGTTCTTTTATAATATACATGTTATATACAAATAACAAAGAATTAAATTTTGTTCCAAGTACAGCTTTTCTTTACAAATCAAAGCCTGTGGAAGAAATGAGACAAACTCAAGAATTCAGAAATAACTGGGTTCAGAGTTAATGCCAAACAGCAGTTTACCAGTCTGATTCTCAGGAAGACATGTTCCCAAGCACGCTACAACACTGAGTACAATACCAGAAATGGCCAGCAGTTCCTCCTCTAGCCTCTGATATTCTCTTAAGCGCTGCTGGTCTGCTTTGCCTTAGAGCAGTAGTTCTTAAACTGTCTGAACAATTACCCCTTTTCTCAGTCTCAAATAATGTCATTACTCCCTCAAAAAAACCTAGCTCTGCTCTTTGACGTATACATTTTGGCAGTGGCCAAACTGGATCCTCAACTCACAAACAAGCAATTACAAATTGCTCCATTACCCCTAGGTTATGCACAAATTACCCCCAGTTTAAGAACCACTGACTTAGAGGACCTGTGGGGCAGTCTACACATCTACCTCCCTCCTCTAGCAAGGCTGCAAGGGAGGAAAACAAAAGCTTCTGCTTCAGCTGAGTTTCCAGTAAATTGACTGTAGTGAACAACACTACATCATGATATAAGGAACATCATCCAAACCTTATGCTGTGGCTCTGGTATAAGCAGAAACAAGCCAATGGACTATTTTGACTTGTTTTAACAAGCACTAAGAATTCACAAACTGTGGTAACATGCACTGAATTTAGGACGGAATCAACCGTTTCTATCTTCCTTTCCATAACCATATCCTAAGAGAGTGGGGATGTACAAGAATCCAAGGTTCATGGTAGCTCATTCTCATCATTCCAAACTAAAAAAGCTGGAGAAGGGAATGAGATGCCTGTATGACCCATGTGTTCCGCCTTAGTGCCTGATCCACTCTCATTTTATTCCTTTTTAGATTTTGTATATTTAAACAAAACCTGGGAAGCTGGCATGCTGCAAAGCAAAGTGACTGTCTCCAGCACTTCCTTTTTAATTAACAAGAATGCCAGTGGCCTCTACCCAGACCTTTTGATTTCAGGACTGGCCACATCCATTACAGTAGCCAGTTGGCAACTGTACAAGCCTTCCTGTGGTAGCCACAGCACATTCTCAAAATTCTCAATATGTCCATCAGCTCAAAACTGTGGCCTACTCCTGATACAGTTCATCCGAACTAAGTCAGTAATGCTAAGTACACACATGAGCAGGTTTGACAGAAGCACAATAAATTCTATTAATTAAACACTTAAAATGGTAACTAGTGGATGCCACTTAACAAAACACATTAATTATATCCACAAAGAGTGCACTTCACAAAAAAGTTAGTCTTTTAAAAAATATACTGTGAGATAATAAAAAAAAAATGTACTTAAATCATACTGAATTCAAAAGCTCCTAATTATAATTTATTACCAGTAAAACCTTCCATTAATTTAAAAATCTACTTCTTATTCCCTGGAAAGAAAGGCTATGTTTAATATTTTCCTTTTTATTCCCAGAAGCAACAGATTCTTGCAAATAAAGTATCATCTCAGATGAAACCCTAAAACTTGATCTCACCAATTACACTTATATTAACCTATCTGATTAAAGCTTAATCTTTTTAGGAGCTCAAGAACATTTATTCTTAAACTGTTTAGGAATAAAAGGTAAAATACCTTCTAAATAATACAGGGTGTTTTCAATGGAATTATTGTTTCCACAACTACTACTTTTTAAATCATGTTGTCATATGCCTCAGGATGGTATATCACCACCAATTTCCTTAAATAAACATAGTGCAGATTCTATTCCTTTTAAACACCTATTGCAAAAAACAATGATATCCACATTCTGCAACACTGAAGTAGATAACTACTTATTATCAAAAGTTGTTTAATGCCCGGGAAGCATTGAAAATGGTCATTTCAGTCACTCAGATTTCCAACTAGAAATCTCTTTAAGAAATGACCAGGATAAATTAGAAGAAATTTCTTTTTTAAAGTGAACGTATTTTTGCATGAGAAACAGTTAACTGAAAACAGTTACATTTGGAGGGCGGGGGGAGTTGTATGCTCTTGACCCATAGAGCTTCCCTGGAAACCCCCTAAAATCCAAATGTGGAATAGATGAGGGCTATCTCATCTGTTGCCTGATCACTACTTCTTCTCCAGGCATAAGAAAAGATACATTTGAAATCTGAGTATGTTTGCTTTGGAGAGAATTGCTCTGTAAGTGATGAGGATGGGATAAGTCACAACAGAGAAACATCCCTTAAGTAAGTCACAAGAGAAACAGCCCTGCATTGCACTTGGCCTATGAACTGGCATGGAAATCTACTGCTTACCCCCTACCACTGCTTTGTGTTCACAGGGGATTAATCTGAAAATAAATCAGTACTCAAAATGGTTGCTTACCACAAAGAGCAACAAAAATCCTGTGGGACCAAGGAACTCACCTATGAGTGGAAGCTCATCCATAGTAATGCCCTGAGATTTGAGGTGCTTCTTGATACAGGCCAGACGCTGCACATTGGGCCCCCAGCGCCTGCTGAGTTTGTGAATGTGCTGGATCTGGGTCACAAACCGCATCTCTTCATTCAGCTTGCACTCGGGTCTCCAGTCAGGAGGAGGGATCACCCTGCACATCCCATACTTCTCAACCTGAGCACGGACTGACTCGATGTATATCAACGGGTCATGGAACTCCTTGGGGGAAGGCCTGAGAATAGGAATCTCTTCCATCATGGCCCACCCAGACTTGATGCTACCTTTCTCGTGCTTCCCTGTTGAGTCATGTGGCTTGTGCAAGGACTCCGTTTGAGAGGTAGAATAATGTTCACAGGAGGCATTTTCCGTTTTGCTATGTGCTTGTTTCCCCGGCGTGTTCTTCCCAGCAGCAGCTCTTTTCGGCCTATTCCTTTCTAGACTTTTCTGTGGTACTTCCTGACTTCCAGGCTTTTTCACATGGCCGTTCAGCAAGGGCCTCTCCACAGATGGCGCTTTTTTGCTTGGGGTTTCAGCCACGTTGGCAGCCCCCTTTATCTTCTTGACTGGTGACTGTATTTTGTCTATGTGGTTTGCTTCTTCCAGCCTCCTTTTTGAATTGCGCAGCCCTTCCCTCAACTGCCTCCCTACCTCCTTAGTGCATGTCTTTTGGTTCAACTTGCCATTGACCTTGACACCGTTAATAGCTGTATTGTTGGGCTTGGCCACTCCAAGGGATAGCACCTGTTTACGGGTTTTTGCATTGCTACTTTCCATTTTCCCTGAGATTGTATGGTTGACAGGTGTACTGAGTTTGTGGTGATTTAGTTTGGTTTCCTTGACCAGTTCTTTCTTGGCTTTGGTGTATGTGACAGTTCCCTTAGTCACTGTTGCAGTGTACTTCACAGTTTTGGACGGTGAAGGTCTGACTTCTCTCATCTTTTTGGCACTGGCTGTATTTGCACTCAGAGTTGACATTCGAGTGATACCATTGACCTTTGAAACCTGGAGAAGCCAGGAATATCCAGAGCAGGAGAAAGAAGAGAGAGAAGAAAAGAAAAATCAATGAATACTAGATCACAATAAACCTTGAAGGCTTCACTCCCCTTAAAAGCCCTTTGGAAAAAAAACACACCTAGTCACAATAAATGGGTCTACATGCCATTGTTATGCCACAGACTTCACTTAGTAGAAAGCAGAATTAGACACTTCTTTTATAAATTAAAAAGTGAAAATATAGAAGAAAACAGCATGAACTGTGTGCATATCTTTAGACCTCTGACACTACCCACTGAATGAGACAGTTTCCTAGCTCTGCTTTATAATGGGGCTATGCAAGAGAGCCTGTATTATGGTTTGGTTCTAGAAGTGGTCCAATGTTATTTTGGGCCTGTGAATATATAGTACTTGCTGCCATGTTTCCTTTTACCTTTTCTGAATCCTATTGTTATAAGAGTAATTTATGTCTATGTAGAGGCATCTAAAAGTACCTAAGCTTCCAAAACAATGTAGTGCTTAAAGGAAGTCTAAATTAGTGATGATACCAACATTAAGAGTGTCAGGGCAGCAGAAACAATAGCAGCTAGGATGAACCAAAGTCTTAATGTTCACAGGAGGCAACATGGCTGAAACCCCAAGCAAAAAAGCACCATCTGTGGAGAGGCCTTTGCTGAATGGCCATGTGAAAAAGCCTGGAACTAATGGATCTCTGGAGGAGTGGGTTGTGCCCTAGCCTTTTAAAGAGGCTGTGGTTCGTCCCCTCCTTAAGAAGCCATCACTGGATCCCACCCTGATGGATAGTTTTCGTCCTGTCTCCAACCTCCCCTTTTTGAGTTAGGTTGTTGAGAAGGTGGTCGCGCTGCAGCTCCAGATGATCCTGGATGAAATGGATTATCTGGACCCTTTTCAGTCAGGATTCAGGCCTGGATATGGGATGGAAACAGCATTGGTTGCGCTTTTCGATGATCTCTGGTGGGAGCGGGATGGAGGGTGTGCGACCATTCTGGTTCTACTTGACCTCTTGATGACTTTCAATACCATCGACCATGGTATCCTTCCGGAGTGGCTTCGGGGTTGGGGGTGGGGGGCACTGTGTTGTTCTGGTTTACCTCCTTCCTCCGGGGCCGTTTCCAGTCGGTGATGATCGGAGGTGAGAGGTCCCACCCTCGGCCCCTGCTTTTTGGGGTGCCTCAGGGGTTGGTGCTCTCTCTGCTCCTGTTTAACATCTACATGAAGCCGCTGGGTGAGATTATCTGTCACCATGGGGTGAGATATCATCAGTATGCTGATGATCCTCAGTTGAACATCTCTGCCCATGGTGAGTTAAGCGATGCCGCACCGCCCTCTCCCGGTGCCTAGAGGCTGTTGAGGTCTGAATGGGGAGCAACAGGTTGAAGTTGAACCCTGGCAAGACGGAATGGCTGTGGTTCGGGGCTCTTTGGTATCCAGAGAACTACCATCTTTAGTCTTGGATGGGGTTGCACTGTGTGTAACCTGGGGGTTCTCCTGGACTCACAACTCCTGCTCAAAGAGCAGGTGGCAGTCATGGCCAGGAGAGCCTTTGCACAACTGCGTGTTGTGCACCAGCTACGCCCATTCCTGGACCAACAGGCTCTTCTCACAGTCACCCATGCTCTAGTCACCTCCCGTTTGGACTACTGTAATGCATTCTACATGGGGCTGCCCTTGAAAAGTATCCAGAAGCTTCAACTGGTTTAAAATGCAGCAGCCCGCATAGTTTTGCACAAGCCTAGACTTGCACGTGTCACCTCTTTTGCAGGAGCTGCATTGGTTGCTGATTTGCCTCTGGGTCCAATTCAAAGTGCTGGTTATCACCTTTAAAGCTCTATGTGGCTTGGGGCCAGGTTATTTGCAGGACCACCTTTCCCCAGTTACATCCACCTGGTCCACCAGGGCAGGGGGGCAGGGTGTGTTGCAGGTCCCTTCAGTTACGGAGGTACATCTAGCAGGACCAAGGAAAAGGGCCTTCTCCATAGTGGCTCCCTCCCTTTGGAACAGATATAAAATTGGCTCCCTCCTTGCTCCTTTTCTGGAAGGCCCTGAAGACATGGATCTGTCAACGGGCCTGGGGACCCCAGGCTGCTTCAGAGCCAATCAAGTGGCTGATATGAATGTGTTTGCTGCCACCGGGGGGTGTCTACTGTGTTTTTATGGTTTTTAATTCTGTAAGCTACCTGGAGTCACCATGTGTGAGTTGGGCAGCCTTATAAATTTGTTTAAAATAAAATAAATAAATAAATAAAATTTTCAAGCCTGGAAATGATCTACAGTAATCTAGGTTTACAGTATTCTGGATTTGCCCAAGATCACATACATAAATGCAACCATCACAGGATGCATCTTATCTCCTCCCAGTCAATACTTGTTTTCTAATATTAATGTACAGTATCTACCATCTGTCACCTATGAGATGAATAGGTCTGATTGTCTGACTAGAAATTAAGAACCAGCAAGCTAATGCCAACTTTAAAAGAAAATATCTCACATCCATCCTCCATCACAATTTAAAACCAATCATATAATAGTAAGCATTCATTACAAGGACACAGTATTACAAGGAAATAATATGTAATATGCACCCAAGAGATTAGTCTGGCTCTGAATGATCCAGCTTCTATAATGATCTCAGGAGGTACATGTTTAAATTATATAATGAACACTTGATCAATAGTTATATGTGCAATTGTTGTTATTTTATGTTGCTCAACAAGTCTGATATCAAAGCAGTTTTACTTTTATTAATGAGGTATAATTTAGCATAGCAATTAATTCCCCGTGAAACTGGTCTTAAAATACTTAGCCACAAATTCCAGTGAGGTCACAGGGAATCAGTTGTAATTAATTTTTGTTAATTTTTTCACAGTATTTACCTGTCTCTGTCCAGTATTTGGTCAGTATCTAGCTTTGCTAAGGTCCTAGAATAATTCTAGAATAATTATTCCAAGAGAAAAAAGAAACAAACAAATATTGCCATTTGCATTATTTGTCCCTAAGTGATTTGCAGCTGTGGGAGAAGGCAAAGAATTTCCATCTCTTTCTACTTCTTAATAACGTTGTTAATTATGGTTGTTACTTTAAAAAAAAAACCCACATATAGCTGATTAATGTTTAATGCTAAAAATTAATAGAATTGAGGATGGGAAGAAGCAGGATTTGAGGTGGTTTAATATTGCAAAATTATACTATTGAAGCCTTGCAAACGTTAAGAGGCTGTTGAAGCTATTAGGGGGGTGGGGGGGAAAGCAGGATGGTGCAATAAGCTTTGGGTGGTAGTACCTTCCTAAAAGTGACAGTTTGATCAACAGCATATTAGGCTAAGTGTGAAAGTATTAAAAATGAAGGCGCAAGAGACTATAAAACTGAACCAATCTCCTCCAAAAACTGTCCTTCCTATTCATAACATTGCATAGATGTGGAGGCAGCTGTTGTGCAGTCTGTCAAATTTCCCCCTCCTGCATGGTAACCAAAGGCTGAATTACAAGTCTAATCCTACATCTTGCTTATTTTTCGCTGGAACAATGCAAGCAAGCAAAGTACTTGGCAATAAGAGGCATCTTTGCTTCAATCACAAAGAAAATGTTTTTTATTTTGGCTGCTCAAAAAAACAAAACTCTTGGACAAAGGTATTTAAAGTTCTATGAAATTATTTTCCCCTGTATGACAGAAGCGTCTGAGCTCTACCTGCATCCTAGAGCTCCCTCAGCATTAAATATTGCAAAGCAAAGTTAGTGTAGAAAACTACAATTTTGTACATATATGAAGTTACAAAAAGGAAAAAAAGAGTATGCTGTTTTACATAGTATGATATAAATGAGAAGATTAGCAGATCCTGCACTAAGCAGGGCACTGGACTAGATGATTTCTTTCATCTCTTCCAACTCTATATAAATTTGATACAACACAAATACAACGAACACTCAAGTGCAAACAATTTTGCTTTCAGATGATGAGAACCTGCACATAAGACAATCCCAGGATATTCCTAGATAGTATCAGCAATAAGGAATAAAGTGTTCTTGTTTCAAATGCTTGTTAAATCATATGCATATATCAGATACATAAGTGAAAGTATATAAAAGAGAGAGGAAAGCCAGAAAAGATTTTAAAATTAAAACTGACTCCTTTCACCAGAAAGTTGGTATAGACATATGAAATGCTGCTCTGCCATTCTCAATCCCTTGATTTGGTGGCCAGTGTATAATCCCATCTGCATTTTCTACTCTCTAAGCTTTATTGTATTCTGATATGGAACAAACAGACCCCTTATACCACATGTGCTGGGGCCACAGTCTCCTTATGGTTTGAACCGTAACTTTCCATAACACACTTTCAGAAAAGAACCACCTCAGATTCTGTCTGGTACAAGTAAGTGGCTATATTAAACACATACAGGTAGTCCTTGACTTATGACCATTCATTCAGTGACTGTTCAAAGTTATGACGGTGCTGAACGAAGGGACTTATGACTGATCCCCGAAGTTACAGCCGTTGCAGTGTCCCTGCTGTCACGTGATTGTGACCTGGCGGCTTGGCACCCATTCACATGACCAGTTGCCAAGCACCCCACAATCACGTGATCGCCATTTGCAATCTTCCCTGCAGGCTTCCTCAGAAAGTTAATGGGGAAGCCAGCAGGGAAGGCTGCAAGTCACTGGGGTAAGTCTCCCCCACCCACGCATCCTCTCCAGCCCCTCTGAGCTTATGCTGTGCCGGCCACTTCGCACCCGTGCACCATTCCCAACTTGCGTCGCACCCCTGTGCATCTCCCCAACCTGCATGGCATCTCTTGCATACCCTTCCTGACCTGTGCCGCACCCGTGTGCCCTCCCCGACCTGCACCGTACCTCTCGTGCACCCCTGCATACCCTCCCACACACCCCCTCACTCCTTCCCCCACCTGGAAGCAGCCACTTACCTGCCTGCCAGTCTGGGACTTGCAACTTCCTGCCAGCTTCCCCATTGGACTTTGGTTGTGGGAAGCCATCAGGAATTTGCCTCGCCTAATGACTATGGGATTCAGTTAACAAAGGCAACCAGGACTGCAGGGATTGCCATTGCTAAGTGATGCAGTTGTGCTTTACAACCACAACAATTAGCAATGGAAATTCCAGTCCCAATTGTTGGCGTAAGTTGAGGACTACCTGTACAATAAGACACAGAAGACTTAAGTAGATTAGATATATTAATTAGGATTAAAAGTGAAGGCAGAATGAAAGATGTTCATAATTTACTGAACTCCTTCAAAAATATACTTTCTTGAATGTACAAACATATCCAATGCCAATTTTTTTTCTCACTGAACACCTCCATCTGACTCCCGAGTAATAGCCTTATAAAGCTAGTGTTTGCATTCCTCAGAATTTAGTAAGTAAAAAGCACAAATTTAAAAATCCTAGTGAAATATAATTGTTGTAGACTTTTCCCAGATCTCTCCAGAAATACATTTTTGCTCATGCAACAAGATTTCCTATTGTTCTCTTCTGTCTCCCAAATAGGCTGTAGGAGTGGGGAAGGGAGATAATTCAGGATGCAGCCAGGCAGAGGACCTCTACTTCTGAAAACAAAATTCCCTGTGACTATTCAAGAGGAATAATGCTATTTTTCTGCCACTGCAGCTTCTGCTTACACAATGATGCAACATAGTTGAGTGAACACTACTGCCTCTCCTGTTCTCCTATTTAATGGATGCCATACATAATTTTCCTCATATTTTGAAGTAAGTGCTCCTTATCACCAATTTAGCATCTTATTTTTCTGAGATATATGTTTAAAATTCTTTTTAAAGAGCATCATTGGGAAAGGGAAAGTTGCAGCCTCATTTCTAATTTTCTAATAAAATTATGATAAAATAAGTCCCTATTTTTTCCTACTCTGGAAACCCAGCTGGAAAAACCCAGAATTTCCCTACATCGCCTTTTCAGACATTTGAAGGGGTTCCTTTGATCTATTGTTTCTTAAGAAATTTTCTTTTTAAATGGGTAAGAGTACCAGTGGTTGACACTAATGAACTGTATTTCAGTATTGCCTTCCATTCTCTTTAATAAGAGAGTAAAAACATTACAAATGGATCACAATGCCATATTGAGCCTCTATAAAATTCTGTGAATGGGACAGGCTGATTGTTCCATAAAAATCTTTTGAAGAAGCTTACTCTCACACACAAAACCTTTAATAAATACTGACAAAACATTTAACAGGTTCAGATGGCTAAGCTTTTGTGAAGAACATTTATGTACAACAGAGTTACAACATGTCATGTTCACTGTTTCAATGTAGTTTATACATCGTAATGTTTCACATGCCATGGCGCTGATGCGCGTTTCTGTTTGGGAGGGAGCTGCTGTGAAACTTTGTACCAAGCTCTGTATCTGAATTCCTTACAATGGAATGTGTTTGGGTTATGTTATCTGTTCAAGGCCTTTTCCCGCAGACCATCAGAAACCGTTAGGAGCACCTGGGATTGTGAACTTGAGAAGATTCTACGGGGGGAGGGATTTCATTTGCACCGAGGGTTTTTAGTTTGAATTTGGCGCGCTTTCATCATTCTCAGCTTTCTTTGTGATCCTGCTTACTGTTCTTTAATAAATCAGATATCCTTGAATCTTGCCTGTGAGTCTGATACTGTTTTAGAATAGGCAATCATTACACAACAGTAAATAGAGTGGGAAGACATAAAAAAAAACAATTCTGGGAAAAAGGGACAATAGGGAATTAAATAGCAGCCAAGGTGAAGTACATTTGGCTTGTGAAGGGAGAGTCTGAAAAGAAACATGGAGAATAAATGGCTACATCTAAGTGCACTAGAGCAACATTAGTCAGAGATGGAAGTAGAAAGACCAAGTAGCAAATTGGAGATAAGCTTCTGAGAAGCAAAATGAAAAGAGGAGCACATATGACTGGGGGGAAGAGAGAAGACAACTGTGAAGAAATAAAACGAAGCATAAAACTAAAAGCCTAAGCCAAATGCAGGGAACAGTTGAGTGCAGATTGCCCAGGAAACTGATTATTTTAGCAGAAATCTGAGAGACAGAATTGGTTCCTATGAACAAACAAACAAAAACCTTTCTTTAGAAGTATTTTATGAACTCAAGCCATAACCATGTTTAAAAATGGCTGTGGTTTCCAACCCCTGGGAGAAAAAAAAGCCCTTCCTTATGATAGCTCCTCTCCATGCAAGCTCCTTAAATTGTTGGGAAAATGTAATCTATAATAAAACTGCCAAGATAAAAATGCACAGTAATGTAGGGGAAATTTTAGAAACTGCAACGTACCATAACTAATTTGGTACATAAAAAGTACCTAAATAATACCTCCAGCTAGATCCTTCTGAGCCAGCTAGGAAACTGCATGAGTGCATATACAGTACTTTCTAAATACACTATTTACTATCTTCTAAGGCTGTACATACCATACATACATATCTAATTCCCTAATTTGTTTCTAAGCAGAATGTTCCTCAACTCAAAGATGACACTAGATAGCTAAATATCGAATTAAACGTTTACTTTTTCAGGTCCAAAATGACCGGCCTGAAACTCTCTCTCCAAAAAGATGCTTTTGTACATTACATCAACAGAAAGAGCAACAGGGTCTCTTTCAAATACAATACACAAATCCATAGTAGACCGCTTCACTATATTAGGCTGAACAAAGATATTCAATCCAGAAAGAAAGAAAAAAAAGACTATCCAATTATGGTAAGTATGTTCCAGATGTTATTCTGTTCACAAATTCTGTCTTTTGCTTATAATTACCTTAAAAGAGCCTGCTGAGGAACCAATAACAAAGGAAGCAGAAGTAATTGTGATAGGCAGTTTCTTACCTTTCTACTGTTGACATGTCTCCCCCCATTAATCAAAAACACACAACTTTTGTGAGCCAGTCTAATAAAATGGCTGCACTGCCCGCTGCGCAGGATCACCACAGAGGGTCTAGAGTCAGAGTTCCATTCCGAGGCAGTGCTTACACTGAGCACATAAGAAAGAAGTTAATTGAATTGTAAAAAGTAACCGTGATCAATCATTAGATTTCATCACTTGTTACACTGCACAAGCTACTTGGTTAAGAATCACCACACATTCACAAATATGTAACTGTCTTTTCTATTTTCCCCCAATCACACTCAGATTCAGAGACATATTTTATCTTCACACAGCTCTTACTCAATCATTTAAAAAAAAATAGACACAAATGTGTTCTCCTAACTAGATTTTTTTTAAAAATGAAACTGACATTATTAACTGGTTTGAAAAAAAGTAAGTGCACGATGTCAACACAGTCTTGGAGCAACATTTTGACCACTGTTAGTATAACCAATAGAGGGCATCAATGCCTTAGACTTCCCAACCTCTCGACCCATCAGGGATCAAGGAAGAGAAAGCATGTAAGCAGCAGAGGAAACTTACACCAGAAGAGGAGAAAGAAACATGTACATCCACCAAACATAAAAGATGTAACAGAAGATCAAAAAAGGTTTGGGAGCCCAGAGCTGAGAGAGAGAAAATTCTCTTTGGGGACAAAACTTGTATGTTGACATTTATCACACAGTCCTAAATACAATGCTAAGAACTAATGCTAACATTATATATCTTTATACACATACCCACTTGTACTGAGAAAAATAGCCTTTTCATTATAGGAGTTCTAATGTGAACTTATCCAGGGACTCATATAAATACAGAGGTTACATCTAGAATTAATATGACAGCTAAGGAAGAATTCATCCTTTTAAGGTAGTAATACTATAATATATTCTAATTTTACAGTATATGCTTAACAGTTGTTGGTGTCCCTATATGGGAAAGAAATGAATGAATGCAAAATGATCTTCATTCATTCAAAATTCATTAAAAAATGTTAAAGATCCCTCAATAGTTAAGAATGACTCCATATCAGCCATGAAAAGTTTTTCACACTCAGTTCTCAAAAGCCTCACCACTGTATTGCACACAACTTCATCCTCTGGTTTATCTGTTTATTCCCTTCCTACACATTCTGTCTTGGGAAAAAAGATCTTATAAAATCTGCAGATACTTTTAAGTATTATCCAAAAATGGATCTTTCATACATTTCAAATTATATGATGAGGATAAAAACCATTATCAGTCTTACAAAATGGCTTTGACAAGTTATCTACAGCAGGAAAAAATATAAATATTGGGGGGGGGGTCACATTTTTTCTCTCTCCAGTAGTCTGTCTGAACTTTCTTCTGGCCCTACTGCAGTTGTTTAAATGGTGCGAAAACCCCTCTCCGTGTTATCACATCTCTTGTCCTAGTTCATCAAGGAAATATGTTCACAACAGGGTATATAAGAAATCTCAGCCATTCCTATAGTTAATGCTTAAAGACCCTATTTCACCATGGATCTGCAGAAAACTTTCATTGTTACATTTGCTCCACTGACTTAGACAAGCACAGCAACAAAAGTGCAAGGCTGTGAACATTAGGGCTAAGTTGGAATGATTATGCTGGGTTTCATAAACCAGGAATGGACATGAAGGCCAAGGACTCCTCTTTGCCCTCCCTCTGTCCTCATGGCTTCATTCCTGCCTAGTATTCAGGTTTCCCATGACACTCAAACTAAACAATTCCCGCTTAATGGCTCTTTAAAGCAGTTAACAAAATAATTGCTTATCAAACAAATCTAATCCAGGTTTGACTGACACAAAGCTACAATTCCTTGGTTTTGACATAAGAGGGAACTCCAGATGTTCAATCCAAGCTAAGAATCAAGCATCAGCCAAAGGCATGAGGGACAGTTAGAAAAGGTGAGACAGAAACATTTGGCCCTGGCACTCATTCCTAGCACCATAATATAGTTAGGAGAGATCATCTGAACCAGCCTAAAATCAGGCTTTCTTGCTCCTGGGTTTGAGCCTTGTGACTGTCAGTTTTGATTTACGTTTACAAAGAGCTAAGCAGAAAAGATACTAACTGGCAAAAGACGGCTTGGGAATCCTGGCCTAATTGCTAAATACAGATGGGGAAGTTACCTCAAGGGGTGCCAACTGGCAAAGAGTCAAAAGCACGCAGATATTTCCAAGCCTTTTCCAGCTGAACAAACATCAGCCGAACAAAGCCTTGCTTTAGGCTGTTAGTTCATGGAGGTATCAGAGATTGCTGACTCTATACCTAAGAACCCTTATGACAGAGAGAGAAAAAGCAGTCATTACAGAAGAAACAAAAGGCAGGGAAGGATATCTAGAGAGATGGGCCCCTCTATCTAACTCTCTGTGTTAACAGCTGACATGAAACCAGCACAGAGATGGCAGTTTTCTCCTGATCCATCTCAATATATTTGAAATAAAAGGACAAAGCCTGTATTAATTATCAGTTGCTGTTATGCATTTATTCACTGTAGCACTTCAATCCTTTTTTTCTATCAGCTGGGGATGATATGTTTGTCATGGCTGACCTGTCTTCCCCAAATTCAGATTCTTTTAAACCTTACCAATATTAGTGATTAACATACTAACTAGCTTAGCTTTGAGGAGATGGAAGTTTGAGTCCACTTTTGGCTGCTGAAACACCCTGAGTTGGCTTTGACCAATCATTATCTCTCAACTTACTGTACCCCCCAGGTTTGTTATTGTGGGGAATAACTGAAGGAGAGAATGCTAGGAATACCATTGTGAGTTCCTGGCAGAAAGGCAGGGTAGAATACTAACAAATAAATTAAATAATACATCAAAAGTTAGAATGCAACAATGCATAATTTATGCAGAATACAGCTTTCAGGTAGGACTTCTTGCACAAAAGCACCTCCTCAAGACCTTTTCAATGGCCATTTATTTTAGTAAGTCCTATCAGAAGGGGGAGTAAGAAACATTGCTTTGGTTTAAAGCTTTGATTTGTATTCACCCATGTCAAAAACGCAAACCATATGTGAATAATATGATATAATTGTAATGAAAATAAGTGGACTGCACATGTTTATATTAAGTAGAACCCTTATGCAACAGAAGGTCATAATGCCTTAGAGTCAGCTATCAAACACAAGGTTTCTCTCCCTCATCTGCTCAAAGAAAGTCACCTTAACTATTTCATAGTGCACTTCTCAAACCCAGTCAATCTTTCCTAGGAGTAAAACAAACAGTTCTTAAGATAAACTGATACCACTTGGCCCCCACTGGTGTATCACACAATACCTGTTTCCTTAAATCCTGAGCCGATTGATGAAGGGTGTGGTGGTTGTTAGCAGTGAGCCCTTTTGTGGAGAAGCCCGTGTTTGTTGAAGAATGGTGATTAGCAGCAGCCTGGTCTTTTCGACTCTCAGACCTGTGTTCACTATTTCGTTCCTTTGCTGGCACTGTCTCTTTGACTTTGTGTTTCTGAACAGGTTCCCTCTCTTTCACTGATTTGCTGGATCCATTGAAGACTGGACAGGGAAACAGGAAAAAACAAGAAACATAAGGAGAAAAAAGGTAACAGAGTCCCCCGATGGGAGGAGATAAATTTAATAGATAAATAGATAAATAAATAACAGTGACAGAAATTAATTCTCGTTCAAGTAGCAAATGACATCACTATTAGCTGCAATTAATGTCTACCTTGATATAAATAAATCACATTAGTTCATCAAAATAGCCCATGCAGTGTTAGAAACAGATAATCATTTCCATCAGTTCAATCTATGTCCCAGGGAAGATCTTTAGGCAAGGCAATAATCATACCTATGATTATAAGCACTTTCAACCTGTGTCAAACAAGGGTAAGTATTAGCATAAAATCAGCCTAGAAAAAAGGACATCAGAGTAACAAAACAGTGGGAAAAAAACCCAATGGTATGGAATTGGTTTCAGTGGTTCCATCCCAGACCCTTTGGATACGGGCACTCATTTGTGAGAAAATGTAAAACTTTACCAACAACAAAGGGAAGATGTGCCAAAATATTAAGCTAAACACAAACATTCCAGTCATCCTTATCAGAACAGAGCTATGATTGACATTCCAATTCCAGTGGCTACAAAGTATACTCATGATGATGCCAAGCTAGAAATGCCTGCCAATTAATGCTCCCTCAACATGATGCAGTGACAAGCAACAAAATTAGGAATAGCAGCAGCAGCTTCTGAAAAATGACAGATCGAAACCACAATTGGGCAGGAAGTTGAAGCGGTTTAAATAATTAAATGCAAAAGATATTATCATGTTTTCTGAATATTCAAAAATGAGGCAAAAAAATTACTGACCAGCTCAGAGTCACTTTGTCCTTTACTTCCGAACTCCCAAAATTTAAAACAAATGAAGTAACTGCCCGTGAAGTCATTATTTAAGCTCATTATCTAATAAAGCTAGTTAATTGCTGTGAGCCATTAATATTATTTAAAAAATAAATCAGTCTCATCATTTATATGGTAACCATAGCATTATTTCAGACAGCAGTTAAACCACAGAATTTATTACAGTCTGCATTTGGCCCCTATCCTTTTTGCAATCTGAATCAACTTTGCCTTCTTTCTTGCAAACACTTTCCATTGTTCTATACCTTATTCTAATAATTAAGTGGTCACATATTTCCATCTTTTTTATTTTAACTAGCCGACCACTACAATGGATTTTATGTAATTTCTTAGCCTAAACTCAGAGTCACAATCTCCACTGCAATCCACTCTTCCATCAGAGGAAAAAAAGAACAGAACAAAACAATAGGCTACAGAAGGTAACTGTTTTCTTCCTTCAAATTAACAAAAATGCAATAGAAAAATTTAACGGGATACTTATCTCCTGATAAGCTTCCAATAACTAGAGGAGGGAAGCATTTGGATGTATGAAAAATGTGGTGGTTCTTAGTAATTCTCTGGAAAGAAAATCTCTTGCAGAACAGAACTGGGAGAAATGAAACTAGCATTTCCTACTTTAACTACGTGAATCAGGGAAACTTGGCTTAAGAAACTAAGCAAGCCAGGAAACAGCTCCATATGGATTGTCTCTTTCTCCTCACAGAAATGAGTTGTGAAAAGAAACATTTCCTTCTGCTGAGGGAAGCTGACTAGGCATCCCCTAGTCAGGACACTGAAAAGTAAGGCAGGGTGCGAAGGCAGGAGAATTCATCATTGAGTCCTAGAGAAAGAACACAGAACTGATTTACTGCAAAGGTGCTGCCAATGTCAATAGAATATGTATGACTTCTGTGGGGGATAGTGGCCCAGGTATTATTTCATTCTGGCTGTTACAGTTTAGGACTTCCAGCTACTCAATGCCAAATACATTTTTCAAGCTCTACCGACAAGGCATTGATCATTTTATCTGGATATGACATGAAGGTCACGTGAAGAAAATGCACTGTGACTAAGGCAGCTCTGCTGATTTGCAAAGAAATAATGGATGTGATCCTAAAAAAATGAGCAAACTGTGTTAGTGTCAGTGTTGATATATTAACTTGGCAATTAGGTAGGTAAAGGTAAAGGTTTCCCTTGACATTAAGTCCAGTCGTGTCCGACTCTAGGGGGCGGTGCTCATCTCCTTTTCAAAGCCGAAGAGCCAGCGTTTGTCCATAGACAGTTCCGTGGTCATGTGGCCGGCATGACTACATGGAATGCCGTTACCTCCCGCCGAAGCGGTACCTATTAATCTACTCACATTTGCATGTTTTCGAACTGCTAGGTTGGCAGGAGCTGGGACTAGCAACGGGAGCTCACCCCATCACGCGGATTCGAACTGCCGACCTTCTGATCAGCAAGCTCAGCAGCTCAGCGGTTTAACCCGCAGCGAATATAATGCTGTTTGCAGAATGCATGTCAATACTGATTTTTTGCTTTGATTTTATTTTCAACAGAAAAGAGAGATCCCATAAGAAACATCTACATGAGGCCACTGGGTGAGGTAATCTGATGGTTTGGGGTGAGGTATCATCAATAGGCTGATGATACCCAGCTTTATATCTCTACCATGGGCCGACTTAGTGATGCTGTGGATGTCTTGTCCCAGAGCTTGGAGGCTGTAGGGGCCTAGATGGGGTGCCATGGGCTTTGACTTAACCCAAGCAAGCCTGAGTGGCTTTGGGTATTTGGGCCTTCTGGTGGCAAGGTTTTTCTACTTTTGGTTCTGGATGGGATAGCACTGCCCCAGACAGACCTGGTGCACAATCTGGGGGTTCTCTTGGACTCACAGCTCCTTCTAGAAAAGCAGGTGATAGCAGTGGCTAGAAGGGCCTTTGCACACCTTTGGGTGGTGTGCCAGTTGCGCCCATTCCTGGACTGTGAGGCTTTGCTGATAGTAGTACATGGGGCTGTCCTTGAAGAGAATTCAGAAGCTTCAACTGGTGCAGAATGCAGCTGCACGGGTAGTAAATGGTGTCAGATATTCAACACATGTAACACCACTACGGGGTGAGCTACATTGGTTGCCAGTATGTTTCTGGGTGCAATTCAAGATGCTGGTTGTCATCTTTAAAGCCCTTCATGGCTTGGGACTGGGTTACCTGAGGGACCATCTTCTTCCAGTTGTTTCTACTCATCCAATTTGGTGCAGCAGGTTGGGCATGCTACAGGTCCTGTCAGCCAAAGAATGTTGGCTGGCGGGGACTAGGAGGCATGCTTTCTCTGCCATAGCCCCTGTCCTCTGGAACATTCTCCCTCCAGAGATTAGGATGGGCCTGACCCTGTTGGCCTTTCATAAGGTCTTGAAGACCTGGTTATGTACCTGGCCCTGGGGCCCCAGGTTTGTTAAGGGCCCCATTTCCTGGTTATATTGACTTCTATGGTTTTTTTTTCAGCTGAGATGGATAGATATACATATGCATATATAAATTATCGTGTTTGTACTTGGTTTTAACAGCTTGTATGATTGTCTGCTGCCCAGAATCACTTGTCTGAGATGGGCAGCAATAGAAAATGAATGAATGAATGAATGAATGAATGAATGAATGAATGAATGAAGCCTTAAAATGTGGTTCTGAAGCAGATAGAACAGATCAACACATCATGAAATTACATTACTTAAATCAGGTTTTAAAAAGGATTAATGTTTGTTCTGAGTCAAAATGGTCACCCTTTTAGGACAGACTCCCCAACTGGTTTCCCTTCATGTATGCTGGATATCAACTCCTATAATTTCCAGTTGGCCTAACATTTGTTACATGTCTCACAAATATGAGGTGCTGTGCAGAAGTGAGAACTCCAATTTTGTCTTGGTTGTCTGTCTCATCACCAATATCCTCCACCCCAACTCAATATTCAAGGATATACCATGTCCATTAGGAACTTGCTTCTGTGTTTTCCCTTTCCTAGGAGTAGACTGGCATGAAGATGAAGCATTATTTGTGGTCACTTTTGCGTCCTCAGTTTCTTCATCATCTTCCTCCTCTTCTTCCTCATCCTGAGAACTTCCAAAGTATACCATACTACTGGGCAGGGCAGGAGAACCTGAAAGCAAGTCAGGAACATAAATATTATAATTGACTGAAAACAGCTATTAAAACTAATTAAAAGCAAAGCCTTTGAGGAATACACAGTAAGGGCTCAAGAAGATGGATGAGTACATTTGTGGTTCAGGATTGCCTCTTTTTTTCCTGCCTCTTTATGGAACATAGCTCCCTAAAAGTTTGCATATGAAACTGAACTACTTCACCTCTTTGAGTGGGTCAAGCAGTGCCACCTTAATTTGTGTGTGTCAAGGAAAGATATAGGAACAGAGACAGAAATGGTGGGGAGTATTTGAATTGGGAAGGTCTTTTTCAAGTGGCCTGAGCCACAGCTTCTTACCTGAATCACCTACATGCGTTTATTAAAGAAATTTTCATGTGATGGGCATGGCTGCACGGGGCTGTTGATGGGGGGAGTCAGAAAGGCAAGACAGCGGTATATATGTGTGTGCACAAAAGGGTAGGGCTTTGTGCTGTCATGACCTTTTGATCTTTCTCCTCTACTCAGACACTGATGCTGAAACTTAATCCTTCCTATTTCTAAATTGGAAAACTGCTCTGCACGTCAGCTAAAGAGCAGTTTGGGAGCATGCTTTTGACATGGCCCAAATGCGTATCTTTCCTAAATAGTGAAAACAGCACATGGGGACTGGCCTTCAGCACTCCTTCAGTTCAGATACTCTTGCCTTTCAACTCACTTGAACTGGAGTCCAAGAGACAGAACAGTGGATAAAACATCTCACTGTAGGGATGAAAGCATTTAAGATCCCTTTTATTTTTAAAGGAACTCACATATATCCATACCCAATATTTTATATTTTTAGATCAGCCCTACGACCATTTTTGAACAAAGGATGGACTAATATGTCTCTAGTACATGGTCCTCTTGGTTTTCATAAATGCAAGATTTCCCCTACTCATCCTTGTAATATAAAAATGCTGTGCCTCTCATGAGCAGAACATGAACAATATGGAGGTCAGTGTAGTGCAATGAGTTCAGTATTAGACTAGAATCAGGGAGACAATGGTTCAAGTCTAGTCTCAGCCATTGAAGTTCACTGGGTAATTATCTCTCAGTCCAACCTACCCAGCAGGGTAGCTGTCTGGTAGAAAAGAATTCACAAGACAGTGATATGCATGCCACCTTGAGTTCCTGGAGGAAAGGCAGGATATAAATCTAACAAATAAATGCAATAAAGTACCAAAAGGTAGAATGCAATAATGCATAAATTATTTACAATATAGCTTTAAGGTAAGAAAGCCAGAGAACTTAGCATTGCTTCTTACACAAAAGTACCTCAGGACCTTTTCATTTGCCATTTACCTTCATTCGTCTACTGGAAAACAGTTTAAGATGACAAATGTTTATGATTTTTGTTTTTATGCACATATGTCAGAAATGCAAACCATATGTCAACAAAATGATCATGTTTCACCATACTTCTAAAATGCTTACTGTTGGGTAACACAACCAGCCACATTTTGACTAACCAGCCCTGGGACATGAAGCCTGCTCAGGTATTCCAATGCTATAACCTCTATGAGGCTGCCAGTTGACAGATTAAATTTTTCAGATGAGGTCCCCTCCCCTTTAAATTTTACAAACAGACATATATCCATACAGAATCTATGCCATTAAGAATTCCTGGATTCTATGGACTGCCTTGAGAGTACCTAGATAATTTACAGTTTGATCCAAAGCCTTTTGTAACTTGGGTCTGTAAATTAAATGAGAGAGAATGACACATTTTGAGGTTGGGACTTTAATTCAAAGAAGGGAGTGGAAAAACAGATAATGGCACAAAATCTAATATGTGAGTTGGTGTGATTAATTATCACCTTTTATCAAGGTAAAGGCTAAAATTATTAATATTCATCTTAACTTCAAAAACTTTAAAAATTTCATAATGTTAAAAATTACTGAATGGCATTTATTTTATCAGATCGAATGCAACGTTGCTTTTGACAACGGTTATGGAAAGTAACAACCATAAAAACCCATAAAAACATACAGCTGAACAGTTAGATGCAGAATTAACATCCTCTTGGCAAGATTATAAAAAGTAAACAGTGTAAATATTGAATTCTGCATGACAAAGACAAAAAATAAACTAGCCTGGTGCAAATCCCACTAGACAGCATTTAGAAGCAAAACACAGAATTCTTCATTAAACCAGGCTGAAAGTAGCAACTTTATATATACAGAATATATAAATACTGGTCATTGCATTGAGCGTATTTTTCTCTTGGCTTGATGTACTTTTTTTTTTTTAAAGAGAATTATGTTTGAAACCAAGAGTATAGGATAGCATCTGTTTACTCCTAAGAATACCTGGCAAAACGGTCACCATATTTATTGAAGTGCAAATTAAATGTTTAAAAAAAAAAAAATCAAATCTGGGCACAAATCAAATTGGTACATTATAAACTCAATAGAAGCTATTTCAGTCCAAGAGCCTTCTGTGTAATTTGGGCTATGGTTTGAAAAATTGGATTCTTTTCTGTGCAATATATGCCTGAGCTCCCCCTTTCCCTTTTCTAATCCTTTCTTTCTTCTCACCCTTAAATACAACTCAGCTATACTCTTGAGAAACACTAAAACAATTGAAGACTTCACAGTGCATAAAGCTACATCATGATACGGGGGCCTTTAGTTTGGCCAGTAAACATGTGCCATGCCAAAAGCTACATTTCTTAAGGATTAAGGGTTCTCCCCTGTTTGACAAGAAGCTTCATTTAATGATACATATAGGTGGAAAATCCTAGATATACTGCCTTGTCTTCCCCTCAGTACTGAGATAAGACCAGATTCTATGTACACACAGGCATGTCAATGCAAAGGTAATTTGATCTATTTAAAGGCTGCTTTTGTATTTGCTAGTATGAGGTAAAGAATCCATATGGTATATGAGACTCAGGTCTGTCGTTTCCAAGAGGAAATAGAGTAACAATATATAGGCTTTCTCTCTGCAGTAAGCATGTAGGCAGAGCTTGCTTATGCCTCAATAAACAGG